>NC_056726.1:1311271184-1311328684 GCF_019279795.1 Protopterus annectens
AGATACCCAAAAGACAAGAAGATCGGAAGACCAGAAGCACGAAATTTAAAATCCCGAACACTACACTAAACATGCACCACACACATACACATATGCACACTGTCAGCCAAAACACAAACACACAAACCCACACTACATACTACATACAAGCAGGGAGGCAAGCATGCCTGCACCCCCCATGTGGGTGGTTGCTCCCCCCACACCCCCCTACTTAAATATTCTAACTCCAAGGTCGCACTACACATACAAACACACGAAAACACCACCACATACCTAGAGTCCCCTCGCACACACATATCACAGTCACAACACATACTAAAGCCCCTAACCAACACACACAAACACAGATACTTACCTGACCTTCCACCCATCCATTCACAAACCGCAACACCAGAAGCACTGCTTCAAAATCTCTGAAATTTTGAAATTCGTGCTTCTGGTCTTTTGGTATTTAGGGGTTTCAGCTATATGGTCTCGAGATTTTGAAATTCGATATTTCAAACTTTTGAGATTATGTAGTGAAACATTCTCTACCAATCTGTCAACTTTCACATTTTTTATAACCTTATAACCTCTCTCTATTGTTCCCTTCTGTAGATCAGTAAGTATGTACGTATGTATACATTTAAGAAGCTTTCCATGGGCTTGCACATGTGTAAAAATACTGAGCACATATGAGCTAGACTGCTATTTTGTAGAGAGCTGTCAAGAAGTAAGCATGCATGCATGTAATGGTCTGTCAGTTAATCAGTTTGTTTATATTTTATATTGCTGATATCCATCTTGATGTATTTCAATATAATAAAGTATATAAATGAACTACCCCACCTGTTCATCTTGAATCATAACATAGGATGAGTGACACCTTCCAAACTTAAATCTAGGACATCAGCTTCTGTTATGATAAAATATATTCCTGCAGTTCTTATGACATCTCCAGTGCCTTGCTTTTTGACTTATTTTATGTATGTATTTATTTATTTATTATTTAACATTTGTTTACTGGGAAAGCCTGACTTGGAATGAAGACAAATTTCACTGGAGGCTCGGGGAGAAACTCTCCAGATGCATGTCTTTGAAATTTGACTGTAAGCCTAGTGTACCTAAAAGTGGTTCTGTTCTATTATCCCTTTCATCCAAAGTTTGTTCTTGGCTACTAAAATCAAATCATCTGCATAGGTTAACATTAATGGTAATTTTATTCCTTCCCGAACTGCCCATCTACCATCCTCTAATCTTGATTGTACGCTTGTATAACTGTACTCATTACCATCACAAACAACCACATGTTCAGCTTTGCTTAATCCCTCTTCCCTGGTTTATCTTTTTTTCCTACCCATCCATTTACCATTACAGACACAAACGATTTTTCATAAATTATCCTCTTTTTTTCTCCTACCTTGTATTCTTTTAAAACGTTCACCATTTCCCCATAATCAATGCTATCAAATGCGTAAGCCACCTCCCATTCTGTTACTTTTCCTTCTGCTTCTCGTATAGAGTTATCCACTTCTTTAACCATCATTAGCATTTCATTTATTCTTATACCTTTACTGCCACACAGTCCTTCATCCAATTCTTCTTATATGAAACCTATCATTCTTTTATGAATAATCTTCATAAGTATTTTATAGTCAGTATTTCCCAATGCAGCTTTTTATTTCTTTCCTTTACTCTTTTTCCGTATAAATTTTATAATCCACTTATAAATCTCTTTTTCTTTTATACTTTCCTCCATCCATCCTTATCCATTCATTTCCAGAGAAACATCCTTTTATCATCTGCCATTTCTTTATAAAACTATACCCTAATCCATATGGACCTGGTGCTGATTCCCTTTACTTCCTTTATAGCATCCTCTAACTCTTTCCTAATGATTTTTTTCCATTTCTTCCACTACCTCCCTTTGCATCTTTTTTGCTTTCCATACACCTCATGTCACATTTTTTCTCATACATATTCTGTATATACCTTTCTACTATATGCAGAATTTCCTCTTGTTTATATTTTTAGTTGCCATTTTTCATCCTTTATTACATTAATTTTTCTCTCATTACACCTTAATTCATTTCCCCAAAATGTGTAAACTTCTTTTCTTTCTTTCAAATAATACTTTTGTCTATATATCATTCTATTTTTTCTTTATTATACCACGGTGGTGGTGCTGCAGTAGCGTTGTCGCCTCACAGTAAGACACTGTCCGGTTCGATTCTCAGCTAGAGCGTCTTCTGCATGGAGACATGCGTGAATGGGCATACCTTCGTTGAAGGTTGTGTGTCAGGGCTGGTAACTCAGCATGTAAAAATCAACTACCAATCATTAGCGGACCGGAGTTCTGCTGTGGCGACCCCTAACAGGGAAAAGCTGAAAGACACAACAACATATTCATGTAATTTCTTGTCTTATTCTTCAAGGCTTTTCCCTTCCCCTTTCTTTACTATGCTTTCAAAATGTTCTTTTTGATTATTATATATCAGTTTTTTCATAGGTTCATAGGTTCATACTAGGCTATCTGCCCTAGGGCATTTATAAGCCTAGCCAGAGTGTGTATGGCTTTCGCCACCCATTTTAAATTAATTTTGCTATGCCCTTTTTCGAGGTTAGTATACTGTGCCTCTGTCTAACAGTGACACAGAAGTGATACCCAGGGTAAACCTAAGATCTCCCATCCACTCATCAAGATTCTTCTTGAAGAGAGTCAGTGAGGGACTCTGCCTAACCTGGACTGGGATTTTATTCCAGAGTGAGGGGAGCCTCTGGGTTATGAATCTGTCCCTCCAGCATGTCCTATTTATTTCAGTGCTGAGGTTCAAGTCCCTCGAGTGCGTAGCTCGATGGGATTTGGATTTTCTGAAGTGCAGCATGTCCATTAATTCCGGGTTGGACATGGCTTTATACGTCAGGCACAGATCGCCTCTGAGCAGGCGGTATGCCACTGAGTAGAGCTGGAGTTTCTTTAACCGGGCAGCATACGGCATCTGTTTGAGCCCCTTGATCCTCTTGGTGAGGTACTTTTGGGGTCTTTCCAGTTGCTGCAGGTGTCTGGTAAGGTACATCCCAAAAGGAGCATTGTACTCAATTATGGGCCTGATGAGGGATGAGTAAAGAGGCACGATGACCTCCCCTGATCTAGATGTGAATCCCTTCATGATTAGGTGGGCTATATAAAATGTTTTTCTAACCACTTTGGCCACGTGGTTGTCAAATGAGAGATTGCTATCAACTTGGGTCCCCAGGTCCCTAATTACTTCTTCTGTACTTAATGGATTACCACCTATGTGGTAATTTGTGGGCACTTTGTTTTTGCCAAAGGGGATGACTATACACTTTTTGGCGTTTAGCTTGAGGCCATGGCTCTGGCACCAGTTGTCTGTTTCTATGAGGCCCTTTTGGAGGATGCTTGATCCTTGTGTCAGCTGGAGAGTCTATTATGGCGATCAGTTTGCAGTCATCTGCAAACTTGGTCAGCCACAGTCCTTCCATGTTGGCCTGTACCTCTGAGAAATATATACCAAACAAGAGAGGTCCCAGGACTGAGCCTTGTGGGACGCCACTTGTAACTGGTTTGGAGTCTGACATGGCTCCAGCTATTCTAACCATGTGGGTTCTGTCCTTGAGCCAATTTGCAACCCATCTATTGACAGAGGGGTTTATATTTAAGCTGGTGAGCTTATCTATAATGCCCGAGTGGGGTATTGTATCGAAGGCTTTTACGAGGTCCAGGTAGGCTGTGTGGACCACCTTCCCCTTGTCAATGGCCTTGGTGACTGTTTCAAAGAAATCGACCAGGTTTAAGAGGCAGGATCTGCCCTTAACAAAGCTGAACTGGTAGGATCCAGTGTCTGTAGGTCCCCAATATCTTTATTTATAAGGTCCATGATGATCCTTTCCATAGCTTTGCAGACTAAGCTAGTGAGACTTATGGGGCGATAGTTTCCAGGATCCGTTGAGGCACCACCTTTGTGGAGAGGGACCCCTGTTGCTGTATGCCACTCTTTGGGTACATATCCTGTAGTAAGGCTGAGATTGAACAGTAGTTTTAGGTTTGGGTTTAGCTCTTCTTGGAGTTCATGTAGGACGCAGCCCGGGACACCGTCTGGTCCCATTGATGCTGTGTTTCTTGCTTTGGAGAGGGCAGCTCTTACCTGAGCATCTGAGATGTCAGGGGGGCAGCACTCTGCTGGGATAGATATTAGCCCTTTTGGTGGGAGAAGTTTGCGCTGAACCTGTCAGCTAGGATGTTGGCAATGTCTGTGGGTTCGGTGTATTTTTTGTCATTTTGGACTAATTCTGAGCATATCTGGGAATTCCACCCAGGTTCCTAACATAACTAAAGAAAGCCTTGTGATTATCTTTAGTGTCCTGTGCAATTTTTCTCTCGAAGCTGGCCTTAGACAATTTTATGAGTGCCCGTAGATTTTTGCTAATACTGATCAGAGATGCCTTCCCTTTTTGGGATTTTGCTCTATCATGCATTAGCTTCCTCCTTCTATTGTATAGTTTGTTTATGGCTGGGGTCCACCAGACAGGACGTCTGCCTTTGGAGGATTGGGTCTTGGTTTTATTTGGGATTGCATGATCCATGCATTCCTGAAGGTGTTCATAGAATGCATTTATAAAGGATTTTGCGGTCTGGGCCATATTATCCACAGGCCCGGGGGCTTTGAAGGATTCCACCTCGGTTTTGAGGAGTGTGAAATTTGCTTTAGAGAAGTTTTTCACTGTGGTTTTCTAGGCATGGGGTGGGGTCGGGATGTGAATATCCAGTGAGATTAGTTTATGGTCTGATCTTACCAGTGAGGGATACACTTCTGGTCTGGAGCATAGAGTCCCCATGTTGGTGATGATCAGGTCCAGTATGTTTTCCCCTCTTGTGGGAGTGGTAACAAGTTGTTCCATAGCATTTGAGTTTATAAATTCTAGGAACCTTTGGGCTAGGGTGTTGGAGCTAGAGTAATGCTCCCAGTCTATATTTGGGTAGTTGAAGTCACCCAATATAATGGTGTTTGGAGAGACCTTCATTTTTTCCAGTGTTCTCAGGAAGGCCGAGAGGGTTTCCTGGGTTAGGGAGGGTGGTCTGTAGCAGGCTATAAACTGGAAGGCAGTTTTACCCACTGTTAGTTGCACATGGATAGTCTACGATGCTTCGTGCTGTGCCACCTACCTGGAGGTGTGGGTATCTTTGATGAATATTGGTACTTCCCCTCCTTTCGTGGTTCGGTCCAAGTTTTGGGGCCAAAAAGCATGGTATGAGGTATAACCTGGTAGTGCTGGGGTGCTCTCGAGAGCCTTGAACCAGGTTTCTGTTACTGCACAGATATTGATGTTCTCCATGCTAAGGAGAGTTTCGAGTGCATGCATCTTGAGGTTTAGACTTCTGGCGTTGAGTAGCATTACTCTTAGTTTCTTATCCCTTGTGATACCTATGGAGGTGGGTTTGTCTTTTGAGCCTTGCCTAAAAAAGGCACTATGGGGGTAGCAAGAGCCTTAGCCAATATCCGAAAGCCCAGGGGTGACAGGTGCAAGCTGTCCCTAGCGAAGCATCGTGGCTTGTCGAGCATGTCATCCCAGGCTGACAGGCATTGGATCCCCTTTGAATGACACCAATACTTAAGCCAATTGTTGAAATTGATAATCTTGTCTTCATACTGTGGCATCATTCTTGGTGAGGGTAAGATGCTACTCAAAGTCAGGGTCATACCGGCCTGGGCTACATGCTTAGAGAGCTCCTCTATGTCTCTTTTCATGTAGTCCAGGGAGGTACATCTCAGGTCATTCACACCAGCATGGCCAATGACTGAGTCATATTTGTACTTGCCTTGGAGTGACCTGAGTGCTTGTGTTATGTGGCGGATCCTAGCGCCCGACAGGCAGCTCACCGTGACCTTCTCCTTGTTCAGCCTGGTGAGTGGGACGTCAGTGTGCCTGATGATAGAGTCACCTATTACAAGTGTATCAGGTGTGTTGTTTAGCCTTAAGGGCTGTGACTGTTCGGCACACTGGCTTTGTGAGCTATGTGTTGCACGTGTTTTGTTTTGGGGTAGCGGTTGCTTAGGTGTCTGCTTTGGAGGTCTCTGCTGCTTAGGCATATTTTTATTTAGAGCCTCCAAGTATGTTTTTGTGTGTTTATGTGTTTGGTTTGCTGTCGTGGTAGGTCTATGTGAGACTGGAATTTTAGTGAGTGTGGTTTCCTTCTCCTCCTGACTGGTTACGCCATTACTGAGTTGAGAGAGCTTAGCCTCCAGTTTGGCTATATGGTTGCATCTCTCACATGTGTTGGAATTTGTTGGGAGGAGGAGAGGGTTGTCTGTGTACATGAGGCAGTTGTAACATTGCCTCAAGATTCCCAGATTCACCAGCTGGACTGGAGAGGAGATTCACAACTGACCTTTGGACATGCTAGAATAGTATTGGGAATTTCTTTATAATTGAAAGAAATGGCCAATGTGGAGCAAGGTACTCCAGCGGGAGTTTGTGAGGGTGTAGTGCTTTTAATTTTTTACTGCTGACTTATATAATTGCTTTAGTGAGCAAGTGCCAGGTAACTTAAATGCAAAAATTACAAACAGTAACTTTCTTTCAAGTGAAACAAGGAAATAAGTACAGTAAGCAATGCAGATATCACTAGGGATCCACAGAAGCGCTGAAAAGCCGCGTTTTAGGTGGAATTAGCTTTTCAGGGAAATAACAAGCATACAAACAAAACTAGATTCAGCAGGCCTGGATCTAGTCTATGCTACAGCAAACAAGGTGTACCAATTACAGTAAGAAATAGTTCAAATATGCAGGCACTATAAGCCTTTAACCAGAAATTCCCAGCTCAGAAGGGCAGAGTCCAGCCTCTGCTTCCACAAAGAGTGCAGACCATGAACCTTCTTAATGTAAAATAACTGGCCTGAAGCCCAGGTGCTTAAACCAGAACTAATACACTTTTAGAATAACAGACACTGAGCCCTCAATCAGCAGTTCCCAACTTAGAAGGATGTAAGCTACCTGTCCTGCCACCACAGTGCAGCCCACAAACCTTTCTAATGTAAAACAACTGGTCTAAAGCCCAAGTGCTTAAACTAAAAGGCTTAGAATAAGTTACACCAAGCAGTAATAAATACAATTGAGTACTTTTAAGATGATGCAAAAGCAAAATAAAGTAGGAAAAAACACAAATACAGTAAAAGCAGATAATTTTTTTTTTTTTTTTTTTTTTTAGTGGAAAGAGAGAAAGGAGTAGCCGAAACTAAGCTGACTGGCCTTCTCAAATGTTCTCCCTGTACTGGGTAGAATGAGGTAATGACACTAGACTGGGAGGAGGGTCACAGATCAAATTTACACTAGGGGCGGGCAACTGCAAAGCCAGCAACTATAAAAACAAACTGCAGAAATGTTTCACAGCTGAAAAGCAGCAGTGAGCCTTTAAATGAAAGTTTTAAACAGCTAAAGGAGCCTCTAGAAAAAAAGAGTTTACTGTAACCAGTTATCAGAAACAAACAACCTAACAGATGCTTTCTGTCTCGCTAATTTAAATATATATTTAAATGTTTCTTTCTACACCATCCACCACTTTTCAAAATGCCATAAAATTGCTTTATTGTCATTTGATCTTCTACTTATGCCCTGTTTCTTTTTAAGACATTCAATTCCTGCCGTTTTTCTGTCAGTCTTTGTAACCCTTTTCCTTTTGTTGTATTTTCTTTTACTCCTGTTATTACCCAAACAGCCCTATGATTTGAAAACTTTCCTTCTCTATTTCCATAATTTATTTCTCTCATGTCATCTGTAAACAAAATATAATCAATATCTGTTTTAAGTAACCCCCTTTTATAAGTGTGTTTTCTCCCTTTACCTCTTCATATCCTACTGTTATTTACAATCTGTCTCAGCATTTTTATATCTTACACTATTATCCATTTCACCTTTCTTAAATTACAGTTAAATACTCAAACCATTATGATAGATATATATATACTATCACATAATTCTGAATTTCCTCAAACATTTTTTTCTTTCAGTTACATTTGTATATGTTTACACTACTACTATTCTAAATATGTTCTGCCCCTTTAATACATCACAGACTAACACTTGCCCTGCTACCACCACTGTTATATATTTTAATCTGTTAATTTTTCAGTACAACTACAATATCTGAACATCTCACATTCCCTATCGTACACACTACTTTTCTTTTCCACATCATCTCAGATTATACCCTTTTATTTTTATCTGTACACCTTATGTCTAGTAAACAAATTACTTGTGTATCTATTTTTTTCATACCATTCAAACAGCATCATTGTTCTAACATCAGTTTTCATACTTTTCACATTCAGTGATGCTATGCTTTTCTTAACCTTTTACCTTTTTTCATTTCATCTTTTGGCCTTCTTTTTCTCCTTCTCACCCTTCCCCCAGTTGAACCTTCTGCCCGTACCTCTCAACCTCTAAGAGAAAGAAATCTGGACAAAGCCATCAATAAAAGTGGGACAAAGGCAGAAAAATAGGGACAATTTTAAATATTGCTCTTACAGACTTTTAAGTTGATAAAATAACAGGTTTTGCATTAGGATGAATTTTTTGAAGGGTATGAAGTCTTAGACTCAAATGTCTATCATTATTTTCTTTTTTTTTCCATAATAAATCTTTATTATTATATTATTTTCATACATCATTAAAAACAAGAACAAATTTTTTAGAAAAAACTACTAACTAATATCACTAACCATCACACCAAACAAATATACAATATTTACAAGAATGCTTCCATGTGAAACATTAATAATAGAAGAAAAACAAAGAGTAATTAATAACATTTCAAGTAATAGACAGTTTGATTACAAAGTTCTCTCCAAACATATAAATAATTGTTAATACCTTCAAGTTAAAAGTATTATGCTAGTATAATATTAAATATCTGTACCCAAATTTTTGGATTATTAATATTTTTATTATGCGGGTTTAAAAGTAGTTTATGAGCTAATATGTGCCTTGTTGCCAAAACTCTAAAGTTTTCCCATGATGTTTTAGATGGGTCTAACCAATTCATGGCTATATAAAGCTTCATTAATAAAAAAATATTAATATATATAATACTTTGTGATCTAGGGAGTTCTTTCGGGGGAATATGCAAAATCATAAATTTCCATGACAACGTTGTGCTTTGGTAACCCATCTTCTGAAGTTGAATCTTAAGGGAATTCCAAAGCTTGTATATGCATTTACAGCTCCAGAACATATGAAGAAGATCAGCCGGTTGATTTTTACAATATAGACAGGTTGGAGAGTTTTTAGAGTTAAATTTATGCAGGGTAAGGCATGTATAATATGCATTATTCCATATCATCATCTGGGTATATATCAATTTTTGAAGAGAAGTAGATTTGATAGTCAAGTCAATTGCTTTTAACATAATACTTTTGTCTGTCAATAAGATTTTCTCTTCTCAATAGTTTGATAACAAAACTTTATCATGAAATCTAAATTCTTTAATTAATTTATTTGTTGTTGTTATATGTTTAATATCCTGTTGGAGAGCTTGCCACAAATCAGAGCATTTATTCACAGTCTCATCTTCAGGTTTAAAATTTTTAAAGTAACTTATAGCAAGCTCTCTAATTTGTCTCAAAATAACAAGATAATTTTTAGGTAGGTTAAATTCTTGTCTTATTTGATTGGCCGAAAATTCAAGATATTTATATATATCAATCAAAGTTAAATTAACTATTAATGGAAACTGTTTAAGATCAATTAATTGATTATTTAATTTTAAATTAGGATTCCTATGAAAGGGTTGAAAAACCATCATATGCTGAACCTGATCTAATGCTTGAAATAAGTCTTGTAAAGAAATTATGTCCGTTTTAATGTGTTCAATAATCCCATATAATTTCAAAGTATCTTTACCTAAAAAAGGTATTGCTTTTGGATTAATATTCAACTTTGAAATATATTTATAATTCAAGATCACCCAAGTTGGTGTCCACTTAGTACTAGTGATATCATAGTTGGCAATTCTTAGAATTCTATTAGAGTTTACGATTAAATAATACATTTCAAAATTAGGCAACTCCAGTCCTCCTCTACTTTTTGGGGTCATTAATTTATCATAAGAAATCCTGTTTTTTTTGGTTCCCAAATTAATTTAGCCAATTCTTTATGAATTTGTTTAAAAAATGTCTTCGAAAGTTTTAGTTGGGCTGACCTGAAAATATATAATAGCCGTGGTAGTACATTCATTTTAACAATTGAAACTTTTGCTAATACTGGCAGTCATAAATTTTTCCACCTCCCAAAATCAGAAATTATTTGGTCCCAAATTGTTTTAATATTATTATTGTAGAAGTCTTTATTATCTGTAGAAAACTCAATACCTAAGTATTTAATATTTTCTTTAAATGTTACCTGCCCAACCAAAGGTAATAGCAAAAAAGGTTTAGGTGTTTTTAAAGGGAAGATATTGGTTTTTTGCAAGTTAATTTTATAGCTAGAGACTTCTGAAAAGTCATTAACAGCCTTCAATAATTTTTCAGTATCTGATATTGGAGATGCACAATAAATGTTAAGATCATCAGCAAAAGCTGCCATTAATATTTTGGTTCCATAAATTATTGGGACATTATGATAGACATTCTGCTTAATATATAAGAACAAAGGTTCAAGATAAAGATTAAATAGTAAAGGGGACAAAGGGCAACCCTGGCATGTTCCAGTCTTAATCTGTATTCTTTTAGAGAAACTTTTTATTAATATACAGTGTTGTATAGGGATTACTATATAATATTTGTAACATTTGAACAAACTCATGGGAAATATTAAAATAAGGTAAAAGATCAAACACAAAATTTGTATCAACCCTATCAAAGGCCTTCTGTGCATCAATTATAAGGGCATAAATATTAAGATTATTTTGTTTAGCATGTGTTATCATAGTATGTAATGTAAGTGTATTGTCACTGGTTTGTCTACCTGCCATAAATCCAGCCTGTTCTTTGGATATTATATGAGTCATGGTTTTCTTCAGTCTAGATGCTATAATAGAGGTTAGAATTTTCATGTCTACATTTATTAATGACATCGGTCTATAATTATCAGGGTTTTGTCTATCATTATTTTCTAACTTCAGTCTTTAATGATTTTTCATTAATTTGCCAGAAAACTAAAATTGTATGAAAAATGGACCAAAATATGACACAAAAATCTGGACATTCTATGAAAATCTGTACAGTTGAGAGGTATGCTTCTGCCTTTTCTCTAACTCAAAGCTCATATCTCCCTCTTCTTCTTCTTCTTCCTCTTTTTCGAATACCCCAAACCTGTCTTCCATGTCTATATGTGTTTCATACCCCCCATTCACTTCCACCCTTTCTTGTGTGAAACCATGTTCTTCATCCTTATTTTTCACAATTTGTCTGTCTTCATTAATTTTTTGACAATCAAACCAAAACTACTCCTCACTTCCTCATTTCCTGCAATATGGTTTACAGTTTTTTTCTAGACTGTCCAACCTCCCTACACTGCCCACCTTCTTTTTGTACAATTCTGGATTAAACGTGATTTGTTCCACAGAAAAACATGCTTTCCGGTACCCACAGTGCTTAACACATTCATTTTCACATTTAGTGCTATCACATTAGGCACATGCTGTAACTTGTTATTCTCTGTGTTTAAAGTTACATAGACTTCTCATCCCCCAGTCCGTACTTTTAGCTCATCCACAACTTTTTTTTAGTATCATGCACATAAGTTTAGGAAAACATTTTTAAGTTATTCTCTTCTATTTCAGTTGTTCAAAGTTGTAACAACAGTTTTCTTTTTAACTTTAAATGCAAATGTACAGTTCTTTTTTAACTGTACATTTGCATTTTGATGAATATAATCCTTCCAATGAGATATGTTACTTCTCATTTCACATGCATTAACAAATATATCAGAAGCATACCTCTCAACTGTACATATTTTCACAGAATGCAGAGATTTTTTCTTCATATTTCTGGCCTGTTTCCTCATAGAATTGTGTTTTTTTTTTTTTTTTTTGGCAAGTCACTGGCAAATCATTGAGGGTTGAATTCAGAAAATAATGGCAGACATTCGGGAGTCAAACTTCATACCATTCAGAAAAGGCATGCTAATGCAAAACCTGATATTCTATCAACTTTGTAATGGAATATTTAAAAATTATCCCTATTTTTGGGCCTTTGCTCCCCCCATTATTTATAGCTTTGTCCAGATTTCTTGCTCTAAGATTTTGAGAGGTATGCTCAAAAGTTATTTCAGAGAACAGTTCATTTCCTAAATGTATTAATGCCTGAATCTCAGACAAACTGAATCTTAAGGCAATAATAACATTGTTTAAGATACAACACATTTATTTGCTGTTCATACTTTGTTTTTACCCACACACCTTTTCCTACAGCTCTCCACAACTTAGTCTGTCTTCTCTGCACCTGCACATTTTTTTTCTGCGGTCTTTCACAGGAACCTGCTACAGCTGCTGAATAAGTCTTTAATGTGGAAACAGTCCTATCAGCCTCTCTGTTTACTACTCTCTGTTTCATCTTGCTGAAGCCCAACATACAGCATGCCTTTAAATTCAGTTACTGCACTGGCTAGACATGCCCTCTGCTTATCCACACCACAATTTATAGCATGCTTTGGTCTTTCTATCATTTCCTTACTGCCAAATATTTTGTCCATTACCACGCTCCAGTGCATGGCCTCTGATTTTTCTGGTTCTGCTTCTTCCATCATTTTTTGTAAAACAAAGTCATCACGACCTTCTGATTCCACAATATTCACCTCCAGAACATCTGTTTTCTTCAGAATTACAGTTTTTTTTTCTTTCTCCAGCTCAGTTCCACTCACCAGCCTACATTTTACATAATAATACTGTACTGATGTTGTTGTTGTGTCTTTTGGCTTTTCCCGGTTAGGGGTCGCCACAGTGTTACTCCGATCCGCTAATGATTGGCAGTAGATTTTTACATACCGAGTTGCCAACCCTGACACACAACCTTCAACGAAGGTACACCCATTCACGCATGTCTCCACACAGAAGACGCTCTAGCTGAGAATTGAACAGGACAATGTCTTACTGTGAGGTGACAAAGCTTTGTCCCAGACTGAATATTTGGGACTTGTGTGTTATCAGTAACAATGGGAAACATTTATTTTTGTTGGTGATACTTGTACACTTAACAGAATAGACAGAATCCAGTCTATAACATGAACCTGTACTTTTTTCAGTGAATGCATCAATGCTGCATTAATCATCACATTTAATCAAAGCACTTAACATGATAATAAGTCAAACAGAAAACATTATGATGGTGTATGTGCTAGAAATGTTTGGATCATTGTCTTGTTATAAATGACACTCAATTTATCTCACGTAGCGTCTTTCATTTTAAAGCTATTGACATTTGGCTAATGGTGGTTGGCAATGTTATATTTGTTATTGTGGTAAATGCAGCAGAGTATGTGCAGGTTGATTCTGCTTCACCTTGGCACATGACATTTGGGAACAATGCAGCATTACACAGGTTGGCACTATGTCCTCTGTTTGGCAATCAGAATTTATGGCTTATCAGTGTCATAGACAAACTGTCCTATAGGAAAAAGAGCATCTTTACAATTCATTAGTCTTATACAGTACAGTAATGTCTTGGATACAAACATGCTTTAAAGGCAGGAAGACAATATCAGTGCTACCCTGAAAGGGCATAGGACATACCAACCACTTCAATACTCAGTTATGGCATGGAATATTGGATTTGATGGCAAGTTTAGAGTTCTTTTTATTGATTATAAAGAAATAGTGGTAAGGAGAAAGATGCAAGTTTTGCTAATTTATTTTCTAGTTTATTATTTACAGTCCCTTCTTTAAATGTGGAGGATCAGACCAGCGTTTTTACTCCTGATCATATATACAGACAAGGCAGGCAAATCCAAATATTCCAGGACAAAAGAATCAACAACAAAACAAAAAAACAAACAAACCCTACTTGAATTAAAAGAATTGAATGGCAGCTTCTACTAAATAATGTGTAACATTTCTGTTATTTTAAAATATAAAAGTTATCTTAGAAACTAGTACTTTTTTTATCAGTTCTAAAAAAAAACTATTTTATTAGCAGCTTTAAAATAAATATATATATATAAAAAGCCTCTGTTTTAGATAAACCTTTTGGTGTCAAATGTTTTAGTTACCTAGTTGTTTTTAACTCTTTAAACTTTTAGGTATTTGAAAGTATAAATGTATGCTTTATTTAATTTTTGCATGGTTAACTTTAGTCACCTGATCATATATACATGCAGTTCAATACATTGTCAGATAGTTCAAATATTGTGAAGCCTGGAAGCTGTATTATTATTATATTAGCACTTTTATGCATCATTCCTGATCAAAAACACGACTTTATGATAACACAATGGTTGATACAGTAAGTACTCTGACTCCTGGACATGTTTTAGTCATTTGTCAGTTTTCGTTGACACACATTTATGTCACAATGTTATTAATTCAGTTTATAAGTTAAGACACATTCATATTTGTAAATGAAGACACATTTAATATACTGCTTTTTATCTGCACATATAAAAATATTTCACTTGTCACCCTGACTGAATACTACATAATGCACTTTTAGAATAAGCCACAGCAATGTTGCCAAGCTGTTACTGAGACCAAAATGTAGAACTAGAAAAGGGAACCTGCTAAGTCTTCTCAGACTTTGGCAGAAACCAAAAATCTATTAGTCTCAAAAGGCATTGTACAACATCTCTGGAACTTCTCTTTTTTTCCCAGCCTAAAACTAAAGAAGAAAAAACACAAACCACAAGTCTACCAGTTAGTAGCTTCTCATATTTTACTTACATTTTATATGTCAATAATCCAGGCTATTAAACTAATATTTTAATATGTTTACAATTATTCATATTTTAACATAATTACCACAGTTACCTCTTGGTCACAAGGACCTGGAATTTGATAACACAGGATAAGCATTTCTATAGGTAATAGCTTGCCTCTTAGAACTACCTTGAGATTTTGTACCAGTGTTTAAGATATGAATTTACTTTATGTTACATTAAATGCAGTTGTGACTTAATATATTTATACTAATACATCACTCAAAGGAAAAAGTACTATGTCCCTTGATAATAACTGAAATATGATTTTTTATTTGTATCATTATTACTGAATCTATGAAATGGTCAAGGAGAAAGCAAAACTGCTTCAAGACTATGGTCTTCACTTCTGTTCCATGACCTCATTTGACACAAGCATTTCTAGAAACTACTAACAGATTTAAAGAGATTTCCCACCTGGTTTGATTTTATGATTGGGAGATTTTGCTGTAGTATATGAGATAAAAACAGCACAAGCAGTAAAGGCACAGACACATACAACATGCACACACATGCATCCACAAACACACAAAAATGCTTGCAAACACACAAGCACTTACAAACATGCACGCAAACACATACAAATTCATGCAAACACAGAAATATGAGGACTATCACACACAGGCACACACAAATACATACAAATATCAATGTATTTTCATGACGGTGCATATACAAAAAGGTAGAAAGGTGTTTCAATGGTACAAAAGAAATAGCACACGCATTTATGTATTGTGACAACGTAGGAGCAGTGTCTGCTTAAGTGGCCTGCTTAGGTTCTTACAGAATGCTAGTGGAGAAAGTAGAAATCAAAGCAAAAGCTGAAAGTTGTTGCTGCTTTTTGCTTTAACGCTCTTGACCGTGTTAGCAGAACATCAGTAAGAGCATATTATCATTTATTTAAGTTTTAAACCTCAGCTTTGGCCGGCTAAGGACTTGCTGTATTCAGCTGGACGTATAAGAGACTTTAAGTACCTTTATCTGCTCTTTTTTTTTCCAGAAAATACAGTATTTAAATTGATTTTAACTGTGTGGAAGGAATATTAACTGAACTGGAAGTTAGTCAGTGTTTGCTGAACTTTGTTATTTGCTAGTAATTACAGGTGTGGGGGTAGTCACATTCTTTGATTTCCTGTCCTTGCCTATTTAAGTGGTACAGTGTGAAATATTTTCTGCTCATAAACCTCAGCTTTGGCTGTCTAAGGACTTGCTGTATTCAACTGGACATATAAGAGAATTTAAGTACCTTTATCTGCTCTTTTTTTTCAAAAAAATACAGTATTTAAATTGATTTTAACTGTGTGGAAGGAATATTAACTGAACTGGAAGTTAGTCAGTGTTTGCTGAACTTTGTTATTTGCTAGTAATTACAGGTGTGGGGGTAGTCACATTCTTTGATTTCCTGTCCTTGCCTATTTAAGTGGTACAGTGTGAAATATTTTCTGCTTAAAAACCTCAGCTTTGGCCGGCTAAGGACTTGCTGTATTCAGCTGGACTTAGAAGAGTATTTAAGTACCTTTATCTGCTCTTTTCTTTCCCCAAAAAATACAGTATTTAAATTGATTTTAACTGTGTGGAAGGAATATTAACTGAACTGGAAGTTTTGACTCTGCTCTTCAGTTAGTCCCACCCACCCTCTCTGTTTTTGTTTTGGTGTTAATCTTAGTGGCCTTGCAACTGCCCGCCCCTCTTGTAAATTTGTGTTTGGATACTCCTTCTGGGCCCATCTCATTTGCTCACTCAACTGAGTGCAGTGAGATCATATTCTGATTTCAGACACTCCTACTGTGTACAAAGAGAGCATCTGGGAAACAGAAAAAAAAAAAATGTATCTTGTTTCCTGCCTTTCCTGTTAAGTGGTATAGACTATTTGTAGGCTTCTGAGCCCCCAAGCCCTTCTGTGTTGGAGGGAAGCCTTCTAGCTTAGTTTTTTTTTCTTATAACTAGCCAGTTTTCTAGTTTCAGCACTCAAATCTGTTTCTTTGATCTCAGCACTTATTCAGAAAAAAAAAAAAATTTATCTGCTTTTACTGTACTTGTGTTTCTACCTACTTTTTACTTTTGCATCATCTTAAAAGTACTCAATTGTATTTATTACTGCTTGGTGTAACTCATTCTAAGCCTTTTGGTTTAAACACTTGTGCTTCAGACCAGTTGTTTTGCACTGAGAGGGTTTGTGGTCTGCACTGTAGTGGCAGAACAGGTAGCTTACATCCTTCTAGGTTGGGAACTGCTGATTGAGGGCTCAGTGTCTGTTATTCTAAAAGTGTATTAATTCTGGTTTAAGCACGTGGGCTTTCAGGCCAGTTATTTTACATTAAGAGGGTTTGTGGTCTGCACTCTTGTGGGAGGAGAGGCTGGACTCTGCCCTTCTGAGCTGGGAATTTCTGGTTAAAGGCTTATAGTGCATGCATATCTGAACTGCTTCTTACTGAAGTTGGTGCGCCTTGTTTGCTGTGGCATAGACTGGATTCAGGCCTGCTGGATCTAGCTTTGTTTGTGTAACTTGAGCACTAATCCAGGCATTCTCTAAAGTATTCAATTGTATTTATTACTGCTTGGTAGTAACTTGATTAAAGTGTAGCTATCATTCTAAGTCTTTTGGATTAAGCACTTGGGCTTCAGACCAGTTGTTATACATTAGGAAGGTTTGTGGCATGCACTGTGGTGGCAGGACAGGTAGCTTTCATCCTTCTAAGTTGGGAACTGCTGATTGAGAGCCCAGTGTCTGTTATTCTTAAAGTGTATTAGTTCTGGTTTAAGCACTTGGGCTTCAGGCCAGTTATTTTACATTAAGAAGGTTTGTGGTCTGCACTCTTGTGGGAGAAGAGGCTGGACTCTGCCCTTCTGAGCTGGGAATTTCTGGTTAAAGGTTTATAGTGCCTGAATATTTGAACTGTATCTTACTGAAATTGGTACACCTTGTTTGCTGTAGCATAGACTAGATCCAGGCCTGCTGAATCTAGCTTTGTTTATATGCTTGTTGTTTGTTTGCTTGTTATTTCCTGGAGCTAATTCCACCTAATACTGCGGCTTCTCAGCTTCTGTGGATCACTAGTGATATCTGCATTGCTTACTGTACTTATTTCCTTGTTTCACTTGAAAGAAAGTTACTGTTTGTCGCTTTTGCATTTAAGTTACCTGTAACACATTGCACTTAAGTTACCTGGCACTTGCTCACTAAAGCAATTATATAAGTCTGCACTAAAAATTAAAAGCACTACACCCTCACTCCCCACTGGCCCTGGTTTTCAATTATTAAGGAATTCCCAATATTATTCTAGCATGTCCAAAGGTGAGTTGTCAATCTCCTCTCCGGTCCAGCTGGTGAATCTGGGAATCTTGAGGCAATGTTACAACTGCCTCATGTACACAGACAACCCTCTCCTCCTCCCAACAAATTCCAACACATGTGAGAGATGCAACCATATAGCCAAACTGGAGGCTAAGCTCTCTCAACTCAGTACTGGCATAACCAGTCAGAAGGAGAAGGAAACCACACTCACTACAATTCCAGTCTCACATAGACCTACCACGACAGCAAACCAAACACATAATCACACAAAAACATACTCGGAGGCTTTAAATAAAGATCTGCCAAAGCAGCAGAGACCTCCAAAGCAGACACCCAAGCAGCCGCTACCCCAAAACAAAACACGTGCAACACATATCTCACAAAGCCAGTGTGCCGAACAGTCACAGCCCTTAAGACTAAACAACACACCTGATACACTTGTAATAGGTGACTCTATCGTCAGGCACACTGACGTCCTGCTCACCAGGCTGAACAAGGAGAGGGTCACGGTGAGCAGCCTGTCGGGTGCTAGGATCCTCCACATAACACAAGCACTCAGGTCACTCCAAGGCAAGTACAAATATGACTCAGTCATTGTCCATGCTGGTGTGAATGACCTGAGATGTACCTCCCTGGACTACATGAAAAGAGACATAAAGGAGCTCTCTGAGCATGTAGCCCAGGCCGGTATGACCCTGACCTTGAGTAGCATCTTACCCTCACCAAGAATGATGCCACAATATGAAGACAAGATGATCAATTTCAACAATTGGCTTAAGTACTGGTGTCATTCAAAGGGGATCCAATGCCTGTCAGCTTGGGATGATATGCTCGACAAGCCACGATGCTTCGCTAGGGACGGCTTGCACCTGTCACCCCTGGGCTTTCGGATATTGGCAAAGGCTCTTGCTACCCCCCATAGTGCCTTTTTAGGCAAGGCTCAAAAGACAAACCCACCTCCATAGGTATCACAAGGGATAAGAAGCTAAGAGTAATGCTACTCAACGCCAGAAGTCTAAACCTCAAGATGCACGCACTCAAAACTCTCCTTAGCATGGAGAACATCGATATCTGTGCAGTAACAGAAACCTGGTTCAGGGCTCCCGAGAGCAACCCCAGCACTACCAGGTTATACCTCATACCATGCTTTTCGGCCCCAAAACTTGGACTGAACCACAAAAGGAGGGGGAGTATCGATATTCATCAAAGATACCCACACCTCCTGGTTGGTGGCAAAGCACGAATCATCAGAGACTATCCATGTGCAACTAACAGTGGGTAAAACTGCCTTCCAGTTTATAGCCTGCTACAGACCACCCTCCCAAACCCAGGAACCCCACTCGGCCTTCCTGAGAACACTGGAAAATATGAAGGTCTCTCCAAACACCATTATATTGGGCGACTTCAACTACCCAAACATAGACTGGGAGCATTACTCTAGCTCCAACACCCTAGCCCAAAGGTTCCTAGAATTTATAAACTCAAATGCTATGGAACAACTTGTTACCACTCCCACAAGAGGGGAAAACATACTGGACCTGATCATCACCAACATGGGGACTCTATGCTCCAGACCAGAAGTGTATCCCTCACTGGTAAGATCAGACCATAAACTAATCTCACTGGATATTCACATCCCGATCCCACCCCCTGCCCAGAAAACCACAGTGAAAAACTTCTCTAAAGCAAATTTCACACTCCTCAAAACTGAGGTGGAATCCTTAAAGCCCCCCGGGCCTGTGGAAAATACGGCCCAGACCACAGAATCCTTTATAAACACATTCTATGAACACCTTCAGGAATGCATGGATCATGCGATCCCAAATAAAACCAAGACCCAATCCTCCAAAGGCAGACGTCCTGTCTGGTGGACCCCAGCCATAAACAAACTATACAATAGAAGGAGGAAGCTACTAAATGATAGAGCAAAATCCCAAAAAGGGAAGGCATCACTGATCAGTATTAGCAAAAATCTACGGGCACACATAAAATTGTCTAAGGCCAGCTTCGAGAGAAAAATTGCACAGGACACTAAGGATAATCACAAGGCTTTCTTTAGTTATGTTAGGAACCTGGGTGGTAATTCCCAGATATGCTCAGAATTAGTCCAAAATGACAAAAAATACACCGAACCCACAGACATTGCCAACATCCTAGCTGACAGGTTCAGCGCAAACTTCTCCCCCCCTCCCCACCAAAAGGGCAAATATCTATCCCAGCAGAGTGCTGCCCCCCTGACATCTCAGATGCTCAGGTAAGAGCCACCCTCTCCAAAGCAAAAAACACAGCATCAAGTGGGACCAGATGGTGTCCCGGGCTGCGTCCTACATGAACTCCAAGAAGAGCTAAACCCAAACATAAAACTACTGTTCAATCTCAGCCTTACTACAGGATATGTGCCCAAAGAGTGGCGTACAGCAACAGTGGTCCCTCTCCATAAAGGTGGTGCCTCAACGGATCCTGGAAACTATCACCCCATAAGCCTGACTAGCTTGGTCTGCAAAGCTATGGAAAGGATCATCATGGACCTCATAAATAAAGATATTGGGGACCTACAAGCACTGGATCCTACCCAGTTCGGCTTTGTTAAGGGCAGATCCTGCCTCTTAAACCTGGTTGATTTCTTTGAAACAGTCACCAAGGCCATTGACGAGGGGAAGGTGGTCCACACAGCCTACCTGGACCTTGCAAAAGCCTTCGATGCAATACCCCACTCGGGCATTATAGATAAGCTCACCAGCTTAAATATAAACCCTATGTCACTAGATGGATTGCAAATTGGCTCAAGGACAGAACCCACATGGTTAGAATTGCTGGAGCCATGTCAGACTCCAAACCAGTTACAAGTGGTGTCCCACAAGGCTCAGTCCTGGGACCTCTCTTGTTCGGTATATATTTCTCGGAGGTACAGGCCAACACGGAAGGACTGTGGCTGACCAAGTTCGCAGATGACTGCAAACTGGGCGCCATAATCGACTCTCCAGCCGACACAAGCATCCTCCAAAAGGGCCTCATAGAAACAGACAACTGGTGCCAGAGCCATGGCCTCAAGCTAAATGCCAAAAAGTGTATAGTCATCCCCTTTGGCAAAAACAAAGTGCCCACAAATTACCACATAGGTGGTAATCCATTAAGTACAGAAGAAGTAATTAGGGACCTGGGGACCCAAGTTGATAGCAATCTCAGATTTTGACAACCACGTGGACAAAGTAGTTAGAAAAACATTTTATATAGCCCACCTAATCATGAAGGGATTCACATCTAGATCAGGGGACGTCATCGTGCCTCTTTACTCATCCCTCATCAGGCCCATAATTGAGTACAATGCCCCTTTTGGGATGTACCTTACCAGACACCTGCAGCAACTGGAAAGACCCCAAAAGTACCTCACCAAGAGGATCAAAGGGCTCAAACAGATGCCATATGCTGCCCGGTTAAAGAAACTCCAGCTCT
Organism: Protopterus annectens; assembly: GCF_019279795.1. NCBI lineage: Eukaryota > Metazoa > Chordata > Ceratodontiformes > Protopteridae > Protopterus > Protopterus annectens. The sequence goes on from NC_056726.1 coordinate 1,311,292,834, forward strand.
ACTCAGTGGCATACCATCTGTTCAGAGGCAATCTGTGCCTGACGTATAAAGCCATGTCCAACCCGGAATTAATGGACATGCTGCACCTCAGAAAATCCAAATCCCATCAAGCTCAAGCTACGCGCTCGAGAGACTTGAACCTCAGCACTGAAATAAATAGGACATGCTGGAGGGACAGATTCATAACCCAGAGGCTCCCTTCACTCTGGAATAAAATCCCAGTCCAGGTTAGGCAGAGTCCCTCATTGACTCTCTTCAAGAGGAATCTTGATGAGTGGATGGGAGATCGTAGGTTTACCCCGGGTGTCACTTCTGTGTCACTGTTAGACAGAGGCACAGTATACTAACCTCGAAAAAGGGCATAGCAAAATAAATTTAAAATGGGTGGCGAAAGCCAAACACATTCTGGCTAGGCTTATAAATGCCCTAGGGCAGATAGCCTAGTATGAACCTATGAACCTATAATAATTATAGAGACTAAAAGGCTCATTTTTCAATGAAGGTAAACTCCTAAGCAGAGAAACAAGAACAGGAAAAGCAGTTCATGAGTTAAGAATATTGTGGTTTAGAAATAGGTTCCATTCAATTCACAGAAGGTAGTTTTGGTGAATTTAAAAGGATTGAAGTACATTCGCCAAAACTATTTTCATCAGTAGTGGAGTTTGCCCCTTTCCCACTACTATGTGACCTTGTGTTGGTACATATAAGTTTGGGTGTGTATGAGTATCCTCTCACATGGGGTGGGTGCTGGAGGGGCTTGCCCACTCTGCAAAAAAAGGTTCCTTGGAGGTGTAGCAAAAGTAGTATAAGTGAACAATTTTCAAATGTTTTATGTTCACTGAAACTACCCTCAGTGAGTCAACATGAATCTTTCAGAAACAGCTGCATTCATCATAACCCCTTCTCTAACTACATCAGTTAGTTAAGAAATAACACACAGCAATGTTCTGCATTAATTCTTAATGGTATCTCCCACTTTGACCCTCGGTTTAACTTCTTCAAGTCTCATGAGTTCTAATACCATGACGGGAATGGATCCCATTCCTAAGTCAAAGTATGGTTAAAGTTCATGAAATTAGTATTGTCTCAATCTTTGATGTTAGCCAAAAGTGTTCTTTGCTGCACCCCAATATGCCAAAAATTTGCTCCTTCTGAAATTCATATAGAGTTGCATGTATCAGTAGCATATCTAAAGACTGTACATTCTTTTTATAAGACCCATTGCTCCTACTATTGGAACTGTCTGGGTTTCCTTTTCCCCATTGTCCTTGCTTCTGCCTGCAAATCATGGTATTTTACGACTTTGTGTCTCTCTGTATGTAAGACACTGTAATCACTGGGTTAAGCAATTTCAGTGATCAATGTTGTGTTTATATGATTGCCTGAGGGTCTAGCTTTTCTTTTATAGTACAAGTGCAGAGTTATATTTCTGTGAGACTGTGTTCATTATCAGAACTGCCTCCTTGTAGCCTGGCTGTGATTGATTCTATAGCCATCTGGATACACAAAGCTGATATAAGTATACTTTTTTGCACTTGATCTGTTTTAGTGATAATTAACAAAACTGTACTGCATTTATTTATTTGCTTGATTGCATATTGCTGGTCTCTGTCTGCATTTTGTTTTCCCCCACCCTTCCGCCCAAGTAGTGTTGTTGTATTCTGAAACTTGGTGGCTTTGGAATTGCCCTCCCCTGCTGTAAATTTGATTTTGGACACTCATCCCAGTCCCATCTCATTTGCTCACTCTACTGAGTACGGTGAGATTGTTTGGGAAGGACTACCCCCTTGCTTCTTTGATTTTGGACACTCCTACCAGTCTCATCCCATCAGCTCATTCTACTGTATACAGACAGAACATTTGGGAAGGCCAGTCCCCTTAGTTTCATAGTCCTGAATTATCTTCTATTTCCTCCCTCTCCACTAATAAAAAAATTCACTTTATTCATCTGCTTTTACTGTAATTGTGTTCCTCCTACTTTATTACCTTATTTTGCTTTGCTGCATGCTCTTAAGTGTTCAAGTGTTTTTATTCTGCTGCAGTTATTACTGCTGGTTAGTAGCCTGATTAAATTTGTCTGTTATTCTAAGCCTCTTAGTTTTCATTTTAGCACTTGAGCTACAGGCCGATTATTTTACCTTTAAGAAGGTTTTTTGTGTTCTACCCTTTTGTGGCCAAACCTTTATCAAAATCCCCTCTCCATAAGTCTGTCCAAGATTTCAGAACATTATGTCTGGACAATTCTCATCAGTTTCTCTTGCCATCCTGGTCGACATGGGCATACTGAGACAGTGTAGCAACTGCCTTATGTTCTCTGACAACCCTCTTCTCCTAGCACATAATTCTTCTACTTGCAAGAAGTGCATCTAAATCAGTAAACTACAATCTATGCTCCCTCGCACAACAGTCAGTACTCCTAACAAAGAGGAGATTGCCAGCACAAACACCACGCCACCCACATCACACAGCCAAGCACAACAGACACCCACCTATACAGAAGTCCTCAATAAAAAATTACCTAAACAGCAGAGACCTCTAAAACACACTCAGAAACATTCCACACACAATACCAAACACATCAGTGTCTCACAAGCACAGCCCATAAGGCATAACAATAAACCAACACAGTCCATAAGGTATAACAATAAATCAAACATATAGTCATTGGTGACTCAGTTGTGAGACACATCAATGTTCTCCTCAACAGGCTTGACAAGGAGAAGGCCATGGTCAATTGTCTGTCAGGTGCCAGAATCCACCACATCATGCACGCTCTTAAGTCTCTCCACAACAGGTACAAGTATGACTCTAACATTGTCCATGTTGGTGTGAATAACTTGAGATGTACCTCCCTGGACTATATGAAGAGAGACATGATTGAGCTCTCAGAGTATGTGTCCCAGGCAGATATGACCCTAGCCCTAAGCAGAATCCTACCTTCACCAAAAATGATACCACAATACCAGCAAAAAGTAATTGACTTCAACAATTGGCTTAGTTTCTGGTGTCATTCCAAAGGAGTCCAGTATCTGCCTGCCTGGGATGACATTGTTGACAGGCCTCAATGCTTTGCCAGAGATGGCCTCCACCTGTTACCCCTAGGATTCCGGATTCTGGCCAAGGCTCTTGCCTCCCCCATTGTGCCTTTTTTAGCCAATGCCTTGAAGAGAAATCCTCCAACATAAAAGATCTGTCAAAAAGCAAATTGAAGGTCATGCTGCTTAATGCTAAGAGCCTTAACCTGAAAATGCACTCACTGGAGACTCTTCTCACACTGGAAGATGCCAACATCTGTGCAGTCAGGGAAACTTGGTTCAAGGCTGTAGAGAGCACCCCCTGCCTTACCAGGCTATACCTCATTCCACACATTCAGATCCCAAAATAAGGTTGAGAAGGCTAAGGATGATGGAGTCTCTATCTTCATTAAAGACAAGCACACATCCAGACTGGTTTGCCAACATGATGCACTAGAACTACTACAGATGCAACTGACAGTTGGCAAGACACCCATCCAAGTTATAGCCAGCTATAGACCCTCATCCATGACTTAGGACATCCACTTCTCCTACATGGACCTACTTGACTCCATCAAGGTAGCCCATAACATCCTGATCCTTAGGGACTTCAACAATACCACCATAGACTGGATGAACTATTCCTGCACTAATGCACTCACCATACGATTCCTTGACTTCATCAATAATAACGCACTAGACCAGCTTGTCTCATCCCCCACAAAAGGAAATAACTTTCTGGACTTGGTTCTCACTAACATGGGTGACCGCTGCATCACTCCTATAGTAAGTTCTTCCCTGTTGAGATCAGACCATTGATCTGTCTCATCTGAAGTTTCTATTCCACTCAACCCCACCCCCAGCAGTAACCAGGCTAAAAAATTCCTCAAAAGCTGACTGAAACCTCCTAAGGGAGGGTATCTTTAGCTTCACACCACTGCCCCCCCTCAAAGGATGCAGACAACTATGCTGAACCGTACAGCAATACAGTATACATGCACCTATACAACTGCACGGACTCAGCCATACCCAACAGAACCAAAACCTGCTCCTCAGGGAAACACAAACCTATCCTGTGGACATCCTCTATCAACAGGCTTTAAAACAAAAGGAAGAAACTGTTGTCCAATGGTAAAAGAGCACAAATTTCCAATTGGAAAAACTCCCTTCTTAGCCTCAACAAGCAAATTAGATCATTAGTGAAAACCTTCAAACCCAATTATGATTTGAAACTAGCTTGCAAAACAAAGGGAAACCACAATGCCTTCTTCAAATATTTCAGGAACCTCCATGGCCAAAGTCCAGGTTTGTTCCAAATTAGTACTTAATGGTACCACTTACACTGATCCTGTTGACTTAGCCAACCTGCTAACAGATAGGTTCAGTGCAAACTTCACCCCCCTGTCCCTCCTCAAAGACCCATTCATCATCTCCGATACTGGTCACGCACCTCACATCTCTGTAGATCAAGTGTTAAAGGCCCTATCCAAGGCAAAGAACACAACTTTCATGGGACCTTATAATATCTCAGGCTGTATTCTGCACTATCTCCAGCAAGAACTAGTTTCATCATTGAGCACCCTATTCAACCACAGCCTAAGTGCAGACTTCATTCCAAAAGAGTGGAGAAGTGCCATTGTCATCCCCTTGCACAAAGGTGGTGCCACTACTGACCCTGGAAACTGTCACTCCATTAGCTTGACAAGTCTGATCTGTAAAACCAGGGAGTGTATTATTATTATAGACTGCATAAACAAGGACATAGGCAATCTTCAAGCACTTGACCCCACCAAGTTTGGATTCGTCAAGGGCAGATCTTGCCTGTTGAACCCGGTTTACTTTTTTGAGACTGTCACCAAGGCCCTGGATGAGGGGAAGTCAGTACATACAGCTTACCTTGGCTTGACCAAAGCCTTTGACACAATTCCCCACTTGGGCATCATCGAATAACTAACACAACTTGGTGTAAATCCCTATCTGATCAGGGGGCTGGCCAGCTGGCTCACCGGTAGGACCCATAAAGTCAAAATAGGCACCTCCATCTCTGACAGTAGACCTGTCACTAGTGGCGTTCCCCAGGGATCTGTCTTGGGACCGCTACTGTTTGGCATTTATTTCTCAGAGGTCCAGGCAAAGACAAAAGGCCTGTGGCTGACCAAGTTTGCGGATGACTGTAAGTTGGCTGCTGTCATTGAATTCACAAATTATGTTAATATACTACAAGAGGGTCTCACAGTAACAAATGACTAGTGTCAAAGTTATGGCCTTAAGTTAAAAGCAAAAAAATGTGTTATCATACCATTTGGCAAAAACATGGCCCCTACTGATTACCACATCAATGGCAACTCCCCAAGCACAAAACCTGTGGTGAGAGACCTGGGTACACAGGTTGACAACAATCTCACATTAGACCATCATGTAGCAGCAGTGGTCAGAAAAGCCTTTGACTTGGTTCATCTCATAAGTAAAGAGATTGCATTCAGAAAAAAGGAGGTTATTACCCCTTTGTACTCCTCCCTCATTAGGCCAATAATTGAGTACAATTCCCCATTTGGTATTTACCTCTCCAAACACCTGCACCAGCTATGAAGGCCACAGAAATACCTCATAAAGAGAATCCATGGCCTCCAGCACCTGTCCTATGTGGACAGGCTCAAATCACTACCACTCTATTGGGTATTGTACAGATAGCTTAGAGGTGATCTGTGTCTCACCTACAAGGCAATCTCAGACCCTGCCTACTAGAAATCCCCCATATCTGTAACTCTAAATCCTCATGCATTACTCTCTCAAAAGGCCTGAATCTGATATGCAACATGAACAAAACATGCCAGAGAGACAGGTTTGTCTCCCAGAGGCTGCCCCGTCTCTGGAATAGACTTCCCATACATGCCAAATAGAGTACCTTGCTGACCGTCTTCAAGCCCTACCTTGATGAGTGGCTAGGAAACCACAAATCTGTCCCAGGAGTTCCACCTGTGTCTCTCACTGACAGGGGTGACAGGTGCAGACTGAAGTTTCTTTTTTGGGGATAAACTCTTAGCTAGGCTTGTAAGGGCCCCAGGGCCATTAGCCTAGTAACCTCCTTTGACCCTGTGATCTTACTTTTGTCTTCTTTTTATGGAGTACTATATCTGACTTTCTTGCATCTGTTTTCTGAACTGTCAGCAATGAGTGATCCTGTGTGATCTATCCATGCCATACTTAGATTATTCCCCTTTTCACAATTCTCCATTATGATTTTATTTAACAACAAATAATCCTTTGTTCCATATAACTTTCTTTTGCTACCCTTTTTTTTCTGTTGCCATGACTGAGTTTTATTATAAATGACTATAAATTCTGTCAATAACAATTCCAGTATATAGTTTATACATCATCAGAAGGCAAGTTATTGGTCTATATTTTTTAGGATAGCTTGCAGGTTCACTCTTAAGGAGGAGTATCATTTTTCCTGTTATTAACCTGGTTGGTGTCTGTTCTGGGTGTGCATATAAGTAGTTCTTTTTCAGGGCTAAATCTTCATGTCACAATGTTAATACTTTTAGTCAGAAGTTAGGTACTGTATCTGCACCTGGGGTTTTCCAGTTAGGAGTTTTTTTAATTTTATTTCAATTTCTTTGGCCGTTATTTCACCCCATTTTATATCCTGTACATTTGAAATTCTTACTGTTTCTTTTGCGTCTATCCATTCAGCATCTTTGTTCTGTTCCACAGGGTCTTCATAGCTTCTTCTTTTGGCTTTTCCCAGTTAGGGGTCGCCACAGCAGATCATCTGTCTGCTCATGATTGGCAGTGGAGTTTTACAGGGTCGAGTTGCCAGCCCGGCGCCCAACCTTCTACAGAAGGCACACACATGCACGCACTCATGCCTAGGGCCAATTTAGAGTATCCAATCTACTTACAGCATGTCTTTGGAATGTGACAGGACATGCAGACTCTGCACAGAAGGTACCCCAGCCGAGGATCGAACCGGAGAACCTCTTGCTGTGAGGTGGCAATGCTAACTACTGCACCACCATGGCTGCCCACAGGGTCTTCATAGCTATTTCTCCAAAATGTGCCTTTTTTATGGTGCTTTTGTTCCTTTTGCTTTGTTTCCCAATACTCTGTAAAACTTTTTGGGATCATCAATAAATTGCTTACTTTGTACTTTCCCTTTATCTGCATGTATTCTCATATCTCTCAACTGTACTGAATTCCTCGGTAAATACCGGTTTTGAGGGCAAAATATTGGGGAGCTACGAATTCCTGTGTGGCCCCTTTAATTTACGAATAGTAGTTTAGTTTTGAATTTTTTTTTTTGTTGAATTTGTCCGTCACATCATCACGTACAGGGCGTGCACGATAATGTCAGCTTGTGGGAGAGAATGGATGGAACATTGCTAGATAGGGCAGATTAAAGTGCTCTGTTAGGTCTAATGAGAAATGGCAGATTTCTGTTAAGTAATGCTCTAAGTCTTATTTAGAACTGCTCCTGTTTCTGTTATTCAGCAGTTTGGCAGTTGCATTGCATTTGTACATCAGCAGTGAGAAATGGCAGATTTAAGTATTGCTCTGTTAAGTCTTCTGTAGAGAACTGCTCCTGTTTCTATTATTTGGCAGTTTGGCAGTTACATTACATTTGTACGTTTTATCTAGAGAAGTGCTGTTAAGTCTTATTTAGAGAACTGCTCTTGTTATCTGCTCTTATTTTTCGGCAGTTTGAAATAAGACCTGCTCCTGTTATTTAGCAGTTGCACATTTCATTTGTACATCGGCGGTGAGAAATGGCTCCCTATTACGCTGTCGCAGATGCAGGTTGTCGAATGCATCTTTGTCGAACTGAAAAGCGTGAAAAGGCAAAATAGCGAAGTGGCTTTTCAGTGAATTCTTTCCCTGGGAAAGAATTCACTTGGCCGCTTTCGCTACTTTGCCATTTTTGGCACTGTAGTGCGATTTTGGAGTTGGTATATTTAAGTAGGGGGGAGTGTGGGTGGCAGAGCCCCCCACATTATGTAACGTTTTACAGTTTTTTTTGTTGTTTCGGAACAGCGATTTTTTTGCTGTTCTGAGGTTTCAACATTGTAAGCTTTCGCTTACATAGGGTCGATTATGTGTCGTTTGCTCTTCTGATTGTGCAATATCATAATACAGACCCATGAGAAATGGTAGATTTAAGTATTGCTCTGTTTCTGTACATCAGCAGTCTGTACATTGGCATATTTCTGTTAACAGGCAGTTACACATTGCATATTGGCAGATTTAAGTCTTATTATTTAGAAGTGTGTGTGTGTGTGTGTGTGTGTGTGTGTGTGTGTGTGTGTGTGTGTGTGTGTGTGTGTGTGTGTGTGTGTGTGTGTGTGTGTGTGTGTGTGTGTGTGGTTAGAATTACTCAGACTCAAGCCTGTACCTTAGGTACAGGTAGCAAGAGCCTAACATCAATTCCCATACCGCCACCACTTCTGATAATCCTCAAACGTTTTACAGAATGTGGCAAATCAGTGAGAATTTAATTCACTAAATAATGATAGCCATTTCAGTTTCAGTCTTCCCATCTTTCAGGAGATGCATGGATTGGTAACACAAAACATTTTTTCTAGCAAATTTTCTAAAATTATACAAGCAATGTTTAAAATGTGTCCCTGGTTTGTAGCCTTTGTCTCCCCCCCCCATAAATATTGGCTTTTTCCAGATTTATTGTGCTGCATAGTTCTTCAGAGGAGAGAAGTTTAGTGCTGCTTATGCCAAATCTCTTTGCATTTGTTGTTAGTAGCACAACAGATAGAATGCTCTCTTTTGATGCAGAATGCTGTGGGTTCTACTCCCACAGTATGTAGATGGAATGCTGATTGATACTGTACTGTGTTGTACTTTTAAAGGGGGTGGATGCTGCAGTCCCGAGATTGTTCTCTTTGATGGAGATACCCAGCAACTATGAACCTGTTATCAGTTTGCCATCCATTCCCTATTGCAATATTACTAGTTTATCATTGTTTTTAATGTAACATAGGCAATTTATTCCTCATAGGCAACAGGCACTTTTTTGTAGATGAAATAATGAAATATAATGTTGTTTGCTAGCAGCAACCTCTTCATTAGTTACAGATCTCTTTAATGTGGAATTATTTAGATGACTTTTACTTCTGCAGAGATTCTAAATATTTACTGATACTGGTGGATTGTAGAAGTTTGAGTAGACTTTTATGATGGAAATGTTCTGAATTGGGCAGTTTTGTCATTACTGGTTCATGAATTTTGTTTCATTGCTTACTGAAAAATGTTCAAAACAATAAAATTAAAACTCACTCTAACAGGTGTGCAGTATTATACAAGGAATATAATTTAATACAATCAGGAAAGTATATCAAAGAACACATGTATGTTTCATGTGCAAGGAGCCTATGATTTGCAAACAGCCCAAAGGTAATCCGATAATCTTTATCTGCCACTGGCCAGATGCATTTTCTTTGAATCTGGGTTTCAATGCTGTTTCAATGAATGTGAATTTCAAGGGCAGATACGTTTTAATGCTAAGTCTATTTTCATTATGAGACTGTATTGCTTTGTTTAGAAGATGTCTATTAGTATTTTTGCTATAAATTAAAATGTAAAATAAAAGTTTTAAATGAAATCCCAAATAATCATTATAGAAATAAAGCAGTATGCACATTAGTGTTTATGGTAAATGAGGTGAAATAGCCAAGTATTGGGACATTGGGATGATGGCTGCAGGAGGGAAGTCTGTGTATGGTGGGGCCCCATTCGACTATGTTTTGTGAGGGGGGAAGTGCGGCAAACTCAAAGACAAGCCCTGGGCAGCACAAACTCTAGCTACATCTCTGCTTAACATACAAGGCCATGTCAAACCCAGAGTTGTTGGACATGCTACACTTAAAGAAATCCCAATCCCTCAGAGACACACACTCCAGGGATCTAAACCTTGTCATCACAATGAATAAAACATGCTGGAGGGATAGGTTCCTGACCCAGAGACTCCCCAGACTCTGGAATAGACTGCTTTGGCCGTCTTCAAAAGGAACCCTGATGATTGGATGGGAGATAGGAAATTCACCCCGGGGATCACATCAGTCGCCCTGCTAGACAGAGGTCCAGGGAAGTAAATACTGTGGGAAGAAATAGCCAGGGAATTGTTATGGCTAGGCTTGTATAGGCCCTAGGGCCGATAGCCTACTACCAACCTATGAACGCATGAACCACTGATCGGTAGGCCATGGAGAATGACTTTTGCAGGTCCTGGCAAACTATAATATTCTTTTGCAAAGATTAGAATATTTCCTACCAGTAAATGCCTTACTTTTACTGCAAAACTCAATTACTGCAAGTCAGCAAAAACAAAATCCTAAGATTCATCATCTTCTCCCTTCCCAGTGAACGTCATTACTACACATTTCAAAAAAAATTGTTACCATTTACTACAGGGTCTGGGGGGGCACATTTTGGTAGTCTGTTCTTCAGTTTGCGTTTGAGTGTTGGTATCCTACAATTCCATTGGAGTGGGCAGGGTTACATAATTATGGATGAAAATTTTATGTTAATCAGCGTACAGATTTCTACCTAATTTTCATGGGCCTTTGTCCAGATTTTTGATGTTTTCAGGTTGAAAGGTATGTGTCTTCTAAGTTTTTTCTGCCTGTGCTGATATCCTTAGTTTATTATTTGCAATAGTGTATGATACATCCTGATCTGTTCTAATACTACACATTGCTTTTACTACTTCTGTATTTCTAAGTATTTTTGTTGATCTGTTCCCTCATCTATACTCTTCTAACAGTGACACTTGCAGTCTAAATTGCTTTATAGTTTTCTGTCTTCAGTACTTCCATGATGTCATTTGATTTATTTCCTTTCTTTCCCTTATTGCCCTGTTTTTTTTTTGCAGTAAGACTTTATCTGATATTAATTTAGATGCCAAGTAAAATAGCCTATTTACCTCTTGTTATTTCACATGAATTTCTGTTAATAGTCTTGATTACTGTGTTCATTTATCTTCTAACAATTTTGGGTCTTATTGACTTTCTGTAATCCATTTCTTTCATCAGTCTTAATATGTCTATCTTTATTTAATCAAACAACTCTTCCCTTAGATCTTTTTCTTCTAAACTGAGAGCATATTCTTTATTCTCCTTTTCCTATGGGCATTCTACACAAAGTTCCAGAACATCTTCCTGTGATATATTCTCTTCAGCTGCATCCATTGCTCTTTCATATGGGAACTCACTGGCCTATCACTTCACAACATTGACTGTGTCAGAGTTGACGCTGTTTCCTGCTCCTTCCCTTGCTGTGCAACTGCAACTGAATTTCTGTACTGGTTTCCTACTGGAGGCTCTAGAGTATGTTCATGTGGCAACTGATCAGATGCTTCCAGTTCTCTAACTGTTTATCCTTAATTTGGGGGCACACTCTTCCAGCACACTAAATCCTTCACTTCGCACTTCAGTTTCTATTTTTTGAACTTCTTCATTTCTAATCCTTTCTACTTCCCCTTTGTTTTCTTATTTTTTGTATTGTAAAATTTTCTATATCTGGATGCCTTTGCCTGTATTTCTCTTTAAATTTCTTTGGTGCTGCTTTTTTGTATAAACATTGCAGCATATTAAATCTCTTTTTCTTTCCGATGTCCATATTTCTTTTCCGATGTCTCTCGCTTCACATGTTTCTCTTTACTTCGGGGACTTATTGTTCCATCATGCTGTGATATAACCTCTGTTAGATTTCTACATTAAATCCTTCACTTCACAGGTATTCCATAACTTCACCTTCTATTTGTTTTTTAACTACTGCTTTACTAATCTTCTGTTCCATGTTCCCCCTTTGTGATCTTATTTTTTGTATAATTAAATTTTCCATACCTGGGTGCCTTTGCCTGTATTTTTCTTCAAATATCTTTGGAGCTACTTTTTTGTATTGAATAATTTGGCTTTTTCATTTGCATAAATATTACACCATATTAGATCTCTCTTTCTTTCCCATGTCCATGTTTCTTTTTTATTTATTTATTTCAGTTTGATGACCGGGTGGTTTCACTGAGCCTGGAAGAACCTGTTTTCAGTGAAGGCCTGGGGAGAAATGCTCCACAGATATTGTAAAAATCATACAATAGTTGCAAATACAAGCAGTTGAATATACAAACAACGTACATTGATGAAATGCATAGTTGAAAAGGCAAGATGATACATATGTCTAACTAATATTTACATGCATACAATATTTACATACATTACAAATATTTTTTTTTTTTAAGAGAAAAGTCAGGGTGGAGTTAACAAGTGTCATGTAGAGGAAGTAGGTATGGAAGTAGATGAGCACTGCAGAAACAAGTATAGGTTGTAGTGCTTGGGTGATGGTGTAATGGGTTAAGTAGTGGGGGAACAGGAGCATTCCCACTTTGAAATTAGGTGAGACTGGAGGAGAGATTTGAAGTTAGAGTGGCTTTGGATATTTCGGAGGGTAGCAGGAAGAGAATTCCATAATTTAGCTAAGGAGCAAGATGTAGGTGTCCTCAGGGTCGAAGAAGTTTGTATATTTTTAGAAAACTGAGGTTTTCAGATTTAAGTGGGTGATTAGGAATGTATGGTGTTAAGGAGGTGGACAGAGAATGACAGCTAGAAGGCTGGAATATAAGCTTGTGGACAGTAGTGAGTTTAAGAAGTTTGAGGTAGTTAGGAAGTTCAAGCCATTACAAAGAGTGCAGAGAAAGGCAGTGGTGAGATGTGTTTCTGGAATTGTTGGCAAATTTTCAGAGCTTGTTGTAACAGGTTTCCAGCTTGGACTGTAAGCCAAGCTGGAGATTAGTGAATAAGGGAGAACCATACATAAGAGATGGTAAGAGGTAAGAGGAGGTAAGTGTTCATCTGGAAGAAGAAGAGAGGTACTGATTGTGTCTGTACAGGAAACCTAGTTTTTGGTGTTTTTTTTATTTTAGTTTGAATGTGTATGACAAATTTTAAATTTTCATTGATTATGACGCCTAACAGTTTGATATGTGACACTATTTCTATGGGGCTGTTGTTCTGGGCAGTTACTATAAAATAATTTTTGTCTAAATTTGTGTTTTTGGATTGGGTGAAGAGAATTATAGGTTCATAGGTAGGTACTAGGCTATCGGCCCAAGGGCCTATGCAAGCCTTACCAACAAGGTTCCCTGGCTTTCGCCACCCAAGAAAGTTATTTTCCTGTGCCATTGATGAGCAGAGACACAGAAGTGATCCCCGGGGTGTATTTCCTATTTCCCATCCACTCATCAAGATTTTTCTTGAAGAGTGCTAATGAAGAACTTTGCTTGACATAGATGGGTAGCTTGTTCCAGGGTATGGGAAGTCTCTGGGATAGGAATCTATCCCTCCAGCATGTCCTGTTTATTGTGGTGACAAGGTTTAGGTCCCTAAAGTGTGTAGCTCGGAGGGATTGGGATTTCTTTAGGTGTAGCATGTCCAACACCTCTGGGTTTGACATAGCTTTATATGTTAGGCAGAGATCACCTCTGAGTAGGCGATATGCTACGGAGTAAAGCTGGAGTTTTTTGAGGCGGTCAGTGTAGGGCATTTGTTTGAGTCGAGTAATCCTCTTTGTGAGGTACTTCTGTGGCCTTTCCAGCTGCTGCAGATGGCTTGTGAGGTACATTCCAAAAGGGGCGTTGTACTCTATAATGGGTCTAATGAGTGATGAGTAGAGGGTAACGATGACCTCTTTTTTCCTGGACGAGAACCCTTTTATGATGAGGTGTGCCACGTAGAAGGACTTCCTGACTACTGTGGCGATGTGACTATCAAAGGAGAGACTACTGTCCACCTGGGTCCCAAAGTCTCTTTTCACGCATTCGGTGTTAAGTAGATTGCTGCCTATGTGGTAGTTCATGGGTACAGAGTTTTTACCAAAGGGGATGACACTGCACTTTTTGGCATTGAGCTTGAGGCCATGGCTCTGACACCAGGCATCTGTCTCAGAGAGGCCCTTCTGTAGGATGTTCACATCATTTGGGGATTTGACTATGGCTCCTAGTTTGCAGTCATCTGTGAACTTCGTTAGCCAGAGGCCTTCTTTGTTAGCCTGTACTTCAGAGAAGTAGATACCAAACAGGAGTGGTCCCAGGACGGAACCCTGTGGTACTCCACTTGTCACTGGTTTGAGGTCAGATTTGGAATCTGCAACTTTTACAGTGTGGGTTTTGTTAGTGAGCCAGTTGGCAACCCATCTTGTGACGTAGGGATTTATGCCTAGTTTATTGAGTTTAGCTATAATTCCAGAATGGGGGATGGTGTCAAAAGCCTTGGCGAGGTCAAGATAGGCTGTGTGAACCACTTTACCCTCATCTACGGCTTTGGTGACTGCCTCAAAGAAGTCGATCAGGTTCAGGAGGCATGATCTGCCTTTCACAAACCCGAACTGGGTGGGATCCAGAGTTTGGAGGTTGCCAATGTGTTTGTTTATGAGTTCCATGATGATATGTTCCATGGCTTTGCAGACCAGGCTCGTCAGGCTAATAGGTCTATAGTTCCCGGGATCAGTGGTGGCTCCCCCTTTGTGGAGTGGGATAACTGTTGCTGTGCACCATTCAGTGGGCACAAAGCCTGATGCGAGGCTATTATTGAACATGGTGCTTAAGTGGGGAGCCAGTTCATTCTGAAGTTCGTGTAAAACGCAGCCTGGGATGTTGTCCGGTCCCATGGATGCTGTGTTTTTGGCTTTAGAGAGTGCAGCTTTCACCTGCGTAGTTGTGATTACAGGGACTCTGTATTCTTCCTGTATAGATATGGGCCCTTTAGGTTTGTTTTATTGGCATTTAAGGCGAGGTGATTATTGTGCATCCAAGATTCAGTATTTGAGAAGGCTAACTGAGTTTTGTGAAAAAGGTGTCTGCTGAACAGATGATGTTCGAGTCATCTGTATATTGAATTAGTGTGGTATCAGAGAGAGACTGATGGAAGTTGTTTATGAAAATGTTAAAGAGGAGGGGACCAAGGACAGAACCTTGGGGAACACTGGTTGGAGTATGTAGAAATGAGGAGAATGAGTTATTCCATTTTACAGCTTATTGTCTATCAGAAAGGTAGCTAGAGAACCAGGTAATAGTATCAAGGAACAGTGTGGAGACAATTTTACCAGAGTCACGAGCAAGGTTAATAGAGTTTAGAAATGAGAGTAGGGCAGTAATGGTACTATGGCCGGGATGGAAACCATGTTATGTTGGGGTTAGCAGGTTATTTTGGATCAGATAAGATAGCATTTTGGATTGGATACATTTCTCCATGATTTTTGATAGTGGAGAAAGGATTGCTATGGGCTGAAAGTTAGAAGTGTATGTGTTTTTGCCTCCTTTATGGAGTGGGATGATATAAGCATGTTTCCAGGGGAGGGGACATATAATTCTTGGATAGATCTGTTTATTATGATGGAAATGGGGTATGCAATGCTATCTGCAGATAGTTTGAGGAAATATAGGGACTGGAGAGCATGGTTTCAATGGGAGGAGACATTTTTTTATTTTATATATGGGGACTGGAGAGAAATTGAAATTTGGGGCAGGGGAAGTCAGACTGAAGGGGATGTGGGAGGAGGGTTCCTATTACTTGATCAAATGTTTAGGTTAGTGAATACCTAAACATAGATGTGGTAATAGTGAAAGCAAAAAGAATGAATGGCCGATTTAACGCAGGGAAAGAATTCCCTTGGCCGTTATGTGGATTTTGCCCCTTTCCCCACTGTGGAGTGATCTCAGAGTTGGCATATTTAGTTAGGGGGGTTTGGGGTGTTTATTTTGGTTTAAATTTTTTTTTGCGGCCGAAGGAATTCATTCCCTAAGTTAAATCGGCCATTCGCTGTTTTAATTTTTCGATATTACCAGGTCGACGTTTAGGTATTCGCTAACCTAAACTTTCGATTGGGTAATATAGACACGTGGGAGGATTCGTTGGAGGGTGGGGGGATGAAAAGGAATGAAAGAAGGTTGTAGTAAGTTTAGCAATGGAGTCAATGAAGAAGTTATTGAAAAGAGAGGCAGATTCAGGATCAGTATAATTTAGGTTTGGGCATGGGTTATCCTTGTTGCCAGGGTGAAAAAGGGAGGAGATGGAGCTCTAGAATTTTCTAGGGTTGGATAAGTGGTCATATTGTAGTTTACTATAGTATGATTTGCGGTCCCTGATTATTATTTTTTTTTTCTGTGTTACGGAGTTGTTGAAATTCAGTTAGGACAGAGGGTGATTTATGTTGTTGATATATTTTCCATTTCTTATCTCAGGTGCATAGCTTGTTTAGATTCTTTGGTTAATCAAGGAGAGGTAAAAGATTTAACTCTTTTAGTTTTTAGTGGAGAGCGATTGTTAAGAAGGTAGACGAAACTGCTATTAAAGCATTCAACGGCACTGTCAAGAGGCAAAGTTTTTAAGGGTGACCAATCTGTTATTTTTAGACAGTCTATGAATGATTGTGGGTTGAAATCAATGAGATTTTGAGTTTGAATATAGTGATGTTGTTTTTGGGGGGGGGGGTGACGATCAGAAAATACAGGCTGGTGGTCACTGAGTCAGGAAGGATGCCAGCATCTGAAATTAGATTTGGATGAGACACTAGGATCCAGTCTATGATGGAACCAGTGGTACCATCTTTGTTCAGTCTGGTGGGAGAGTTGATTTGTTGGCTGTAATTGTAAAGGTTAATATTTAGAGAAGGGGATGCAGAGTTAATTGTTGCCCAATTTATGTTCACATCATCTAGGATAATAGTTTTGTTTTTGATGGCTGAAACCCAGGAGAGTATATATTCAAGTATGGGGATGCTGTTACCTGAGGGACTGTAGAGGGCAACTATGCATATGGATTTATGTTTGTTGAGTTTAAGGAGGCCAATGGACAGTTCAGAATTGGTAAATTTAGGAATGGAATTGGTGTAGGGTGTAACAGTGTAGGAGGTGGAGTAGAGTATTGCTACACCACCACCTTTTTGGTTGGGTCTGTCTAAGGGTATCATTTGGTAGCCTGGTGGGAGAATTTTGTTATCGTTTATACTTGGTTTAAGCCAGGTTTCTGTGATGGCAACAATATCAGGCTGGTTGTGAGATAGCCAGGCATGAAAGTTGGGAATACCTTTTTCATACCTTTCAAAAGTCTCTAGGTTTTGTTCTTAATATTTGTATACTTCCTCAGTTGCTTCTTTTTCAACCAGCCCATGGTTTCTTGGTCTATATAATGTTTTTCCTGAATCTGTTGTATTAATGAACATAACTTTGCATTTGAAGCTTTTGACAGTTTTTTTGTGCAAATATTTGTCTTTCTTCTAATTTCCCTCTTAATCTTTTTGAACATCTTCTATCTGGAAATTCTGGGCTTCTTGCGTAATAGTAGCAATACAAAAAAATATTTCTTATCCTCAGTAGTCCACTCTATCTTCTTTATGGCTCTTTTTTTTGTCCTATCAGTTTTTGTGTTTTTGTTGACTACTACTTCTTTCTACCACAAGGGGGGGGGGTCATTCTCCCCTGGAGCCTGGCCTAACCCTATCATAGAAATGTTTCTGTGTCTTGAGTATTCTACACCATAATTTTTTCCAGTGCTGGCATGAGTGCACCTACCAGGATTGGGCACTTTTTTTATCCTGGGGCTTGCGTACCCAGATGTCTTTTTTATTTTTTTAACCTACTTCTGTCCATGATATATTTTATACAGATATGATTCAGTCTATATATGAGCATCATCTTAGTGAAATTTTGTGAAAAACGGGTCCACTTCATGAATGTACTCATTGACCTGAGGGTGAATTCAATTCCAGCAATACTACTTTCCTTTGTTTGCTGATTTTATCATCTCTCCATCCAGACCCTCACCACACTTTGACCCTAAATATATTGCTAATGTAATTACAGACAAATTTTGTGAGATCTCACCAGAAACAGTTATTGAAATTCCATAATTTCTGAGAGTTCCTTCCTCCCAATATTATTATTGAACATATTCTAAGTGCAGTCTCTATTATTAAAAATACCAATCTCCAGGGTTCCTGCAAATATACCAGGTTGTTTAATTAACAGCGTGAGACATGCCTCCTCTGAACCCCCGCTAAAGGTGTTCAGCTTATGTATAACCACAGAATATGTTTGCGAAGTATAAAAAAGGAGGAAACACCTCATATCCCAGAAATGATAGACCCATCAGCCTAACAAGCCTAATTTAATTCTTTGATTGTATTATTATCTGATTTCATAAAGTGTGATATAGGAAATCTTATTGCTCTTGACCCACAACTATACAGTTTTGTCAAAGGGAGATCATGTCAACTTAATTTGATATAATTCTTCAGGCAAGTCACTGAAGCTCTAGAGAGTAACCATGCAGTTCACACAACATATCTGCATCTGACCAAGGCCTTTGTCAATATTATCAGCACCAGAATTATATGAAACTTTAAAGTAAAAAAATGTAGACGTGTATAATGTAATGAAGATAGCAAACTGATGGACAAGTAGAATCTTTATAGTTACAGTAGCATGAGGCCCGTCATAAATCAAAAAGGAGGCTAGTGGCAGTCCTCAGGACTCATTATAGAAGGATCCCTTCTATTTGGCATCTACTTCTTGGATCTCCCAAGCACTTATTCAGACATATAAATTTGCCAGTGAGTGCAAGGGTGGAGCTGTTCACTAATCTTTTAACATGTTACTACAGCAAGAGCTAAACCATAACATTTTTGGTGGGTTGGAAATGGGTATGAAATAAATGCAGAGAATCACAGCAGCTTACAGTATAGCTAGTATCCACTCCAGATTGCTATGGTTATTAGAGATCTCGACACCTTTGTAGAAATTGCTCGCTTCTTTGACCACCAAGTATCAGGAGTAGTCAGGAAATCCTTCTGTCTACCTCAATTAATTACAAAGTCAAAATAAGTTATCAGCCCTCTTTACAGTGATCTGAGTAGACCAAATATAGAATGCAATGCCCCTTTTATTATATATCTATCCAAACACGTCACACAACTAGAAAGATGCCAGATGTTTGTAACTGAAAATATTACCAGACTAAAACACTGAGCGACCAGGACAGAATTCATGTCTATCCCTATATTCTGTCTCTCATAGACTCTGACACAGTGAATTATATCTTATATTCTGTGCTGTTAAGGATCCAACTCTCCTTGACCTCTTACACCTCCATAAATCAAATGACTCCATAAACAGTCAAATTAAAGACTTGATCCTTCGTCAGCAAGTAAATAAAACACACCAGTGGGATAAATGCATTACTTAGACTTACCATAATTTTTGGAATAATATTCCATAAAACAGAATGATAGTCTTGCCTCCTTTAAGGCAAACTGTGATAATTGTTTGGCAACCCATAAATTCATACTTGACTGACATATTTTGTCCTTCTGGAGTCAAAATGTATCCTATGAGGGTGGGTAATGTCAAGGTAGTTATGGGGCATTGCATTCTACAACATTTATGAAATCTTCCTTACATTTTCTAAACAGCCTACCCCGGTCAAAGTTATTGCGATGGCAAACTGATCAGGGCAGAACACATTTCAAGATTCTCAGCAGCAGTAGCCAGTTCATCCTCTGGAATGGCTGGAAGTTCCCAGAAAAGTTGAGAAGTAGAATCCTGCAGTATATCCTGGGACTGCCTGAGGGTCTTCTCCCTGTGAATTATATCTGGTACACTTCTGATGGGAAGTGCTCAAGGGATCTTCTCACAAGGTGCATGAACCACCTCAACTGATTCTGCTCAGCCTGCAGGATCAGCAGATCTACTTTGGGATTCACCCAGAGTACTGTGCTCCACATGTTATCATGGAAACACAATCTAGCAACTATGTGAAGGAAGTTTTCTTGATTTACGGCACCTGTACTTGCTTTATACCATGACGGCTACTGCTTTTGAGTATTTTAAAGCATTTATTTAATTCTGCAGCAAAATCATCATTTCTCTGTTTGCTGGCCTTATCTAGCTCTTTTTGCCTCCAAACTGCCTTGCCAAAAGGCAAATTAGCCAGGGACTTAATTGCACTAATTGTTTGAGAGCTACTTTTGCTGTGCATTACATTAACAAATTCCAGGACCATCCATGTTGTGTCAGAAGGTGTTTTCCTGGTATCTTTGAGTTGGAAAGCACTCCAGGGAGCTCAAAGTATGATTGTTTATTGGCTATAGGGCATAGGAGTCAGTTTTCAAGAATTTCTTTCTGGTATAAATTAACAGAGTTTGCAAGGCCCCGCGTTCATTTCCACAGAGCTGTGCAATGCAATTCAAGTGTTTCAACTGCATCCACAGTCATCCAGGTTAAGATAGAATATTTTCTTGACTTACTGCATTTGTACTTGGTTTACACAGTGATAGCTACTGTTTTTGAGCATTTTTAAAGCATTTATTTAATTGTGCGGAAAAAAACAACATTCTCTGTTTGTTGGCTTTTTCTAGTTCTGATTAATTCCAGATCACCTTACAGAAGAGTGAATTTGATAGGGACTTAGTTGTTTGGTAGTTGTTTGTTGTTTAATTTGCACTTGAGATCTACTTTTGCTGTGCTTTTACATTAAAAAATTCCAGGGTCATCCACCTCATGGCAGAAAGTGTTTACCTGGTTTATCTGAGTTAGGAAGTACTCCAGGGAGTTCAAAGTGTGGTTGTTTATTGGCTAGAGGGAATAGGAATTAGTTTTCAATTTTTTTTCTCTGCTACAACTCAGGAGAGTTTGTATGGAGCTGCCCACCATGCAACAGTTGTTAGCAATGCTCTATATAGTAGTAAATGCCTAGACAGTAAAATTTAACTATAAAGTTAGGATTAGGTCTGAACCTGTTAAACAGTGTGGCATTGGGCAGAATTAAGATCAGAGAAGCTAGTTTGTGCATTGAATAGCTCTATCATATCCTAGCACTATACATCTTGCCCTCAACTCCAGAAACTAATTTGCATATAGAATAAGCACTACCATATCCTAGTGCTATATAACATCTTGCCCTTAACCACAGAAACTACCATAGGAGATCCCTGTCGAAACTTAATCCTTAACCTTAAACTAACCACCCTATTACTGGACTGGACAATGTGGATATGCAATTTCCTAATGTCTCTGTGGCCAGCCTGGTAGATTTGAGCATCCTATGGTAATGTAGCAGTTGTCTCATATTCTAGATAACCAGACAATCATTACAAAAAATAACACAGTACCCAAGACATGTAAATACGCAACATCTTGGAGACAAAATTCTTATATACCAATGAGACTGTTAAGAATACCCACACTACATCCCTCACATATACAGCTCACCACACACACACACACACACACACACACACACACACACACACACACACACACACACACACACACACAGATTATTTTATGCTGAAGTGTTTAAAAGAAATGTTCCCAAATCTCAAAAGCCACCTAATGGTGAAAAAAGCATAAATTTAAAATACATTTTTTACAACTTACTGATTGTTGCTGACAACTCCCTTTTTAGATACAGGTCCTCGACACAGTCTGCAGCCACTCCTTTCTTATACAATGTGTTGATGTCTCTACACTCATCTCCTTCTCTGACAACATCTATCATCCCCACACACTTACCCAAAACTCGTTTCTCTCTATTGAAAGATGGCTTACAGATAACCAACTCATCTTGACTCCTAACAAAACAAAACCTCTCTCTCATCACAAATCTGCCTCTACCATGTCATCACTCAACAATACCATCATCAAAGCAGGATCTCACACTAAGCTCCTTGGCATCATTATTGAAGATCATTTAAAATTTAACCTGAATATTCAACAGTGTATAAAAAAACACATAAAAAATTACAGCTACTCTATGGGAATAGAAAATTCCTTACATCTGACTCTAAACCCCTCTTGCTCAAGGATTCCTCCTACAGTGCCTACTCTACATTGCTCCACTTCCAACAAACCTCCAATCCACATTTATTGCCAAGCTTGAACAAACTTATAATAAAATTGCTAGATTTCCCACAAACCAACCCTACAACTCTCACCACTGTCTTGCACTAAAGAAACTACAATAGCTGGAATTCCCCCGACAACTTCTCCTCTCATATCTACAAATAACACACTCCATACTCAATAAACCTACCACCTGCCCCTCACTAACTACTATAATATCCTGCTACACCCTAAATCATTCACTCAGAAGCTCTGCCTAACATCTCCTGGATAATTACAAACCCAATAAAAGCATTGATAACTCTTATATAAAAACTCTTGTGTCCCAAGACTGAAACAAACTGCCTTCTAATATCAGAAACATCTCTCATAGTTTTCAATTAAAAAAACTGCTGAAAACACACTATCAAACTTGTGGACCTGCCCCTGCCAGGACCCTACATAACTGCACCTTCCTTTCCTTATTCCGATTTCTTCTCTTTGTCTCAGCTCTAACTATTTTGATGCTATTTCACTCTAATAAGAGTTAACTAAAACCTTAATGCACCTAACATTCATTTGCTACTACAATCCATGTAAATATGTATGTTTCAATATTTCCATGATATGTAACACTATTGTATATAATTTTAGTAATTTTGGCTTTGTGTCAACTGCTCTGCTTGTATTATGTTCACAATTATTTTATTATATTTGAGCTTTTCTCCTCGGGTCTCCACTGAAAATGGGCACCTTGCCCAGTTGGACCAACCCGGTTAACAAATGTCAAATAAATAAATAAATAAATACACAAACTGACAACACTTTTCTTCAGCAATTACTAAAACACACACCAAAAGAAACACCAAACATATCACATTAGCCTGTGCCTTATGGTCCCCCCAACAGCAATGCCCATAAGGCATGCATATACTTTACATAAAACTCTTGTCATTTGGGACTGCATTGTGCAACACACAGGTTCCCCACTCTCCAGGTTAGACAAGGAGAAGATAATTGAAGATAATGATAAGTTGTCTGTCTGGATCCAGGATCCACAATATCACACATGCGTTCTAGTGCCTGCACCCCAGGTACCAATATGATTCTGTCATAGTCCATGTGGGTGGAAATGACCGGAGACATACCTCACTGGACTATAGGAAAAGAGACATGATGGATCTTTTGGAATATGTGTCACAGACCTTGCACTGAGCCGAATGCTGCCTTCACCAGTAATAATGCCATAGTATGAACATAAAATGATCGATTTTAATAGTTGGCTTAGTTTCTTTTGTTATTCCAGGGGGATTCAATATCTGTCAGCAGTGGAGGGCATGGTTAAAAGACCATGTTACTTTGCCAAGGATGGACTGCACCTGTCACACCTAGGCTTTTGATTATTGGCTAAAAATTTATCCATCACCTTAGAGCCATTTTTAAGCAATGCCAAAAAGACAAAGCTACCAATATAGTGAAAAAGTCTCCAAGAAACCTTAAGGTTTTACTGTTTAATGCCTAAACAAAACAACATCCCACCCTTCAAGCCCTCCTCACTCTAGGGAATTTACATAGCTGTGCCATGAATGGGACTTGGTTTAAACCCATATAAAGTACTCTGCCAGTGCAAAGCTGCAGTGCCTTCCACACATTTAGACCAACAATAGCACAGACTGGGGCCAAAGGTGGATGTGTCTCAATCTACGTTAGGCAGTAGGTTGGATTCAAGTGTAAGTCACCATAAATAAGGTCCCTCACCATAAATAAGGTCCCTCACCATATCATGGCTAGTTACAGGTCACCATATATGCCCCTAGAGTCTCATGACCTACTTGAGGCTGTCAACATCCAACCAAACACCCTATTCAAGGGTGACTTTAACTACCCCTACACAGACAGGGAAACCTACACTGCCTCAAATTCACAGGCACAATACTTCCTGAACTTTATTAACATAAGCACCCTGGAACAGATAGTACATACTCCAACCAGAGGATCAAACATACTGTATCTGGTACTTACCAATATGGAAGAGCATTGCACCCCCACCCCCGATGTTATGCTTTCACTAGTGATGTAAGATCACTAAACTGTTTTCTTCAATATAAAAATCAACCTGGAAAACCCAGCTAAATCAGTAACAGTTAGCAACTTTTCTAAGATAAATTACATCCTATTAAGTGACTGTTTGTCAACATGCAAGGCTGCCCTAACCACAGGACCACAGCTACCTACGCAGAATTATTCAAAGAGTCCCTATGCAAACATGAATGGCTGCATAAAGGCTGCTGTACCTACCAGAAGTGAGTCCAAAACAAATACTAAAAACAAACCCCACTGGTGGAATCTTCACCTAAACTGGGTATATAATAATAATAACAAAAAAAAATCATGGCCAAAATCAGGAAGAGCAACTCTCTTAAAAAGAAGTACTCTCAAAATTAAACTAAACTAAACTAAACTAAACTAAACTAAACTTAAGTAAACATGAAACCAAGAAGTCTAATTAAATTCAGCAAGGCAAACTACAAGGTCAGGATAGCTTCATATGCTAAGGACAATCATAAGGCCTTCTTCAGCTACATCTAGAACCTTACAGGCAAAACACAGCAGTATGCTGAACTGGTGGTGAATGGTACCACCTTCACCAATCAGGGTGACATAAGAAATCTACCAGCTGATAAATTTAGCTCAAACTTCACCCCCACCACTCTCCCCCAGCTCCTTCAGGTGAAATCCCCTCCATCATACTTTTACCAGCTATTATCATGGACCAGGTGGTGGCAGCAGTCTCTAAAGCCAAGAACACCACCTCTGTGGGTCTCAACAACATCCCCAGTTACTTCCTGAACAGTCTAAAATATAACCTATCAAGGCCACGTGAGTCACTCTTCAACTACAGCCTCAAAACTGGCTACATTCCAAGTGAATGGAGGACCACAACAGTCATTCCTGTCTACAACACCATCAACTGACCCAGGGTACAGATGCATCAGTTTAACAAACCCAGTGTGCAAAGCCATGGAGACAATTATCATGGAAATGGTAAACAAGGGCATTGGCAACCTACAGAAACTGGACCCATCCTAATTTGGCTTTGTTAATGGAAGGTCATAGTTACTTAACCTGGTAGACATCTTTGAGAGGATCACCAAGGCAATGAACAAGGTTAAAGCAGTGCATACTGCTCATCTTGACCTGGCCAAGGCATTTGATACAATACCCCACTCAAGCATTGCTGGCAAGCTCTCTAAGCTAGGCAGAGATCTCTACATAACTTGTTGGCTTGCTTACAGACAGGACATAAGAAGTCAGGATTGGTGAAACCACTACCACCAAAAGACTGGTCACCAGTAGAGTTTCCCAGGGCTGCATCCTAGTGGCAGGAGTGTGCAGTTAGAACTTGTTTGATCAAAGACTGCTGGAACAGGGCCCAGTTTTTAGCTTTTTATTGGTTAATTGGTTAATTTGTTTAAATCAGTTTGCTCATTTGCTACTGTTATATTAAAAAATTCACTTTATGTATCACCGCTTAGTTAGGGTTAAAATATTCCCGGCGCCATAAAGTCTGCTTTTCAAATTTTTCCTTAGAATTAGCCAGTTTTTTAGTTTTAGCACTCAAATCTGTTTCTTTGAGCTCAGCACTTGTTCAGAACTCATTGTAACCACTAAATAAGCTACACATTACTACAGCACTCAACTTTCCTCACTTGTCTAGAGGAAAACAGTTTTTAGTACTTAATAAATAAGCACCTATCCAGGCATGTCTATGGGTCAGCTCCCGGAGATTTCTCCTGTTGACCTGATGAATCTGGGTATCTTGGGGCAATGCAGCCACTGCCTCATGTACACAAACAACCCTCTCCTCCTACCACACAACACTACAACCTGTGAGAGATGCACTTATATAGCCAAACTGGAAGCAAAGCTCTCTTCACCCAAGACTGGACTAGACGGTCAAGAGGAGAGGATAAACACTTGCATCACACCACACTCATCACATAGTCCTTCAAAACCTACACCACCAAAATACACACATAGAAACACAAAACACACACCTACATTCATGGAGGCTCTCAATAAAAATCTGCCAAAGCAACAGAGACCTCCAAAGCAGAAACACAAGCAACCTCCACTCCCCAACACAACCCCAATGACACATAGCCCACAAACTCAGTGTGCCACCCAACCACAGCCCATAAGGAATAACAATGTACCCAACACCCTAGTCATAGGTGACTCTATCGTCAGGCACACTGATGTTCCACTCACCAGACTAAACAGGGAGAAAGTTACTGTCAGCTGCCTGTTGGTTGCTAGGATCCACCACATAACGCACACACTCAGGTCACTCCACAACAAGTACAAATATGATTCTGTCATTGTCCATGTTGGTGTGAATGACCTGAGACATACCTCCCTGGACTACATGAAAAGAGACATGGAGGAGCTCTCTGATCTTGTAGCCCAGGCAGGTATGACCCTAGCCCTGAGTAGCATCCTACCATTAACCAGAATTATACCACAGTACAAGGACAAAATGATTGACTTCAACAATTGGCTAAGCTTCTGGTGTCATTCTAAGGGGATCCAGTATCTGTCTGCCTGGGATGACAAGATTGACAGACCACGATGCTTTGCCAGAGATGGCCTGCACCTGTCGCTCTTGGGATTCCGGATACTGGCTAAGACTCTTGCCACTCCTATAGTGCCTTTTTTAGGCAAGGTTCAAATGACAAATTCACCACTGTAACAGGTACAAGCAAGCAAAATCTGAGGGTAATGCTACTCAATGCTAGAAGTCTAAATCTCAAAATGCACTCCTTCAAGGCACTCCTTAAAATGGAGAACATCGATATCTGCGCAGTGACTGAGGCCTAGTTCAAGACTCCAGAGAGCACCCTTGCATTACCAGGATATAATTCATACCACACCTTTCGGCCACCTAACCTGGGCTGAAACACTAAAAGCGGAAGCCAATCTGGTGGTCCCCTGCCATTAACAAACTCTACAACAGAAGAAAGAAATTGATGCAAAAAACGAGTAAAATTCCATGATTGCAGGAACTCAGTATGAAGCTGAGAACCCTCATAAAATCCTCCAAAGCTGGTTATGAAAACAAAATTGCCACTGTTTCTAAAGACAACCACAAATCATTCTATAGCTATGTCAAGAATCTCAATGGCAACACTCAGATTTGCTCTGAGTTACAGCACAATGGCACTAAATATACAGAACCGACTGATATTGCCAACATCCTGGCAGATAGGTTCATGCTAACTTTACCTACCTCTCACCCCCTAAAGGGCCCATCTCTATACCAGAAGAATGCAAAGTTCCTGTAATCACGGCTGCACAGGTAAAAAACACACTCTCCAAAGCCAAGAACACAAAATCAATGGGACCTGACAACATCCCAGGCTGCGTTGTACACGAACTACAGACTGAACTGGCACCCTGCCTAAGTACCACATTCAATCATAGCCTCACCTCAGGCTTTGTGCCCACTGAATGGTGCACAGCGACAGTTATCCCACTCCACAAAGGGGGATCCACCATGGACCCCGGGAACTGCTGCCCCATTAGCCTGATGAGCCTGGTCCGCAAGGCCATGGAACGTAATATCATGGAACTTATAAACAAAGACATCGGTAATCTCCAAACTCTGGACCCCACCCAGTTCGGGTTTGTAAAAGGCAGATTATGTCTCCTAAACCTGATAGACTTCTTTGAAGCAGTCACCAAAGCTGTAGATGAGGGTAAAGTGGTTCACACAGCCTATCTAGATCTCGCCAAGGCTTTTGACACCATCCCCCACTCTGGAATTATAGATAAAGTCCCTAAACTAGGTATAAATTCATATGTCACAAGATACTGGCTCACTGACAGAACCACACTGAAAGTAGCAGACTCGAAATCCAACTTCAGACCAGTGACAAGTGGAGTACCACAGGGTTCAGTCCTGGGTCCTGTCCAATTTGGTATCTACTTCTCCGAAGTACAGGCTAACACAGAAGGTCTTTGGCTAATAAAGTTCACAGATGACTGAAAACTAGGAGCCATAATTGAAACTCCTAACGATGCGGACATCCTACAAAAGGGCCTCACTGAGACAGATGCCTGGTGTCAAAGCCATGGCCTCAAGCTCAATGCCAAAAAGTGCATTGTCATCCCTTTTGGTAAAAACTCTGTACCCATGAACTACCACATAGGCGGTAGTCTACTTAACACCGAAAGTGTAATAAGAGACCTTGGGAAACAGGTGGACAGTAATCTCACTTTTGATAATCCCATCGCCACAGTAGTCAGGAAATCCTTCTACGTGGCACACCTCAACACAAAAGGTTTCTCATCCAGGAAAAAAGAGGTAATTGTTCCCCTCTACTCATCAGTCATTAGAAACATTATAGACTATAATGCCCTGTTTGGTATGTACCTCACAAGACATCCACAACAACTGGAAAGGTAGCAGAAATACCTCACAAAGAGGATTACTGGCCTCAAATGGATGCCCTACGCAGACCATCTCAAAAAACTCCAGCTTCACTCCGTCGCATATCGCCTACTCAGGGGTGATCTCTGCCTAACATACAAAGCTATGTCAAACCCAGATCTGCTGGACATGGCCCACTTAAAGAAATGCCAATCCATCCAAGCTACACGCTCTAGGGATGTAAAACTTGTCACTACAATAAACAGAACATACTGGAGGGATAGATTCCTGTCCCAGAGACTTCCCATACTCTGGAGCAAACTACCTATCTATATCAAGCAAAGCTCCTCATTAGCACTCTTCAAGAAAAAACTTGATGATTGGATGGGAAATAGGAAATTCACCCCAGGGATCACTTCTGTGGCTCTGCTTGACAGGGGCACAAGAAAATAATTTTCTTGGGTGTAGAAAGCCAGGATACCTTTTTGGCTTAACTTAAATAGGCCCTAGGGTCAATAGCCTAGTACCTACCTATGAACCTATGAACCTCTGTGCTGGGTCCTTTCCTACTTCTTATAAGTCAAGGCTAGCATTCATGGCTTTTGTCTCACCAAGTTCATAGATGACTGTAAATTGGGAGCTATTATAGATTTCCCCATGACACCAACATCTTGCAAGAGGATTTAACACAGATAAATGGCTGGTACCAAAGCCATGACTGAAAACGTAATGCCAAAAAATGTATTATAATGCTCTTTGGGAAATTGTCAACCCAAGTTAATTATTCCATTGTTAAACACCCCTAACAGTCAACACAGTAGTAATCGATAACAAAGCATATGTAGCCAGCAATTTGGCCTTGGATCAACACATAGATAAGACAGTAAGAAAATCATATTGTAGCACCCAACATATAGGTAAGGGTATGGCAGCAGGTCCAAGGAAGTTATAGTGCCACTCTACTCAGCCATTATCAGAGCTATCATTGAATATGGTGTCCCCTTTGGCATATACCTAACCAGAATCTTGTAACAGTTGGAACCCAGACAAAGGTTTCTCAACAAGAGTATGCATGGCATGAATACCCTGTCCTTCAGTGATTGTCTAAAGACTCTGTCTGTGTATTCAATCTCCTACAGACTGCTGACAGGGGATATTTCCCTGGTTTGCATGGCTTCTTCAGACCCAGCCCTGATGGATCTGTTGAACATGTGCAAAACAAACAGCACCAGAAACACTAGATCCAGGGGTCTGAACTTTGTTTGTAACATAAACAGGGCATGCTGGAGAGAGGAGAGAGAGAGAGAGAGAGAGAGAGAGAGGGAGAGAGAGAATGTGTCCCAGAACTTGCCAGTACTATGCAATAGGCTCCCCATCCATGTAAAACAGAGTTCATCCCTGACCCAATTCAAATAAAACCTTGACAATTGGATGAGACATTTGAACTGTACCCTAATCTGGTCTCCATATCCTTTATGGACAGAGGCTGCCAATAAGAAAAGTATTATCCTAACTAACACTCCCACCTACAAAACCCTTAGTCACTTCCCTACTAACATGCCCCCCACATATAGTTGCCCGTGATACCCAGGGGTGTGGGGTATGCAGCTAGACTTTCTAAGGACCCTAGTGTTCATTAGCCTAGTAACAACCTATGAACCTTTGAAGGAACTTCATTACTGATGCTTGCATCTGCTGCCTCATCTATTTGATCACTATCCAATGTTTAGGATTAGAGTGGACAATAGGGGTAATGACTGATTAGTAACTTGACAGCTTTGTTTTATGACTTATTCTTAGTTTCATAGGTTCATTGGTAGCTACCTGGCATATGTCACTGGAGACCACTGACAAGCCTAACCTAATTTTTCAATTGCCCCAGAGTACTGTCTCAGTTAGTGACTTGCTTAGATTCTCAGAGTAGGCAAATGGCAACTGAGGGAGTCAAATTATCTTGCTGACAGCGCAAAGTCTTAATCCTTTGCACTAACTGGACTTGATTCACTGCTACAGTCTAGAGAATCCCCAGCAGTATTACATCTCTTGTTGATCTGTGTAGAGCTGCAGTATGTGGGAGAGAAGGAGTCGATGCACCATGTGCTGAAGTTTGAAATCTTTTAGAGTATGTTCTAGAGGCTTTGTCATTTTCATTCTTTGCATCCTCAGCATAAGTTACAGGTTTAGTGGTGTGTTGTGGCTGATGTGGTGTTGTGGATGTATGATGCTTACCAATAGTGGGGTGATGCAAGAGGTTTGCTAACATGTCTTAAATATTTACATCTCTTGCAAGTTGTACTATCAGTTGGTAGAGTCAACAAAATAAGGCAGTAGCTACAGTGTCTTAGAAAAACCTCAAGGCCACAGATGGGATGAGAGCAGACTGGCAAGACATGTTGTCAGAGAATGAAGGACAAGGCTGGTCATAGTATCGGGGGTTAGAGGGAGACCACTGTAGAAGACACTGAAGATTTATGGAGGAGTTACTTAGGGTGATATTTTAAAGTTAGGTTGGATGGTGGCTAATGGAGAAGTATGAAGTAAAAAGATAGAATTAAGTATATCAAAAATGATAAATAGCGGTGATTCGCCTATCAGCTATCACCTGACCACTACTAATGCTGGTGTCACCACTGATGTCATCTAGGAGTCAATGTCACTTTGCTCCTTCTCTCCCCAGAAGCCAAATAACAGCAGTACTCCAAAGCTAGTTTTGAGAAGTAAGTGACAGGGTCTTTGGTGATCATCAGTCTTGTCCTAAATGTTGCATGGGTCTGTAGGATTGTCGTAGCCTTCTCCTTGTGGATGCACTGGATAAGATATACAGCAGTAGCTCAGTGCAAGAGAGCTAAGCAGCACAAAGGTTCAAATCCATGCCGGCCACGGAAGTCCCATACAGCCTGCTTAATCAGAGATAGTCAGGAATCAGTTTCCCAGCATTCATTCTCTCAATGGAGAAAAACAGTAGCACTAATCCCAAGCTGACTCTCAAGAAGCAGTTTTCATGTGTTCCAGGACTTGATAGTCTTTAGGAAGGCTAGAAAATAAAGTCTCTGTGTTCCATCTCTTTCTAGGAGCAAACCAGCAGCAGTAGTCTCAAGATGATTCCTGAGAAGTGGTTTGCACACTACCAGTGACTGGTAGTCTTGCCCAGATGCTTATAATTTTAAAAGTAGGATGAAAGAAAATAGATTGATATTCTAGGTATTGCATGTACACTAAACAATGTGAAGATATGAAAGAGAAGGTTCCGGAAGTGCTAATAGTCTATGGGTAGGACCTTCCCAGTTTGAACTTCTAGTGCTTTCTAGTATGAGCAGACAAGATGAGACTGAGAGGAACTTCTAAAGTCAAATGTACAGAACAACTGGGCCACTCAAGAGTCACTAGGTTTAATAGCACAACAGAAAAAAGTGTCTGTGGGTACTTACTCTCATAAAAGCAGCTGTCACAGGCCTGTGTTTGCTCAAAAAGATGAAACCTGTCCTGCATGCCTTAAATAATAAATGCTACTTCTCAAAATTGATCAGTCACAGCTTGAAGTTATGGGAAAGAGTAGTGGAAGCTAGGTTAAGAAGGGAGGTGATGATTAGTGATCAGCAGTATGGTTTCATGCCAGGAAAGAGCACTACAGATGCAATATTTGCTCTGAGAGTGTCGTTGGAGAAATACAGAGAAGGTCAGAAGGAGTTGCATTGTGTCTTTGTGGACTTAAAAGCATATGACAGGGTTCCGAGAGAGGAGTTGTTGTATTGTATGAGGAAGTCGGGAGTGGCAGAGAAGTATGTAAGAGTGGTACAGGATATGTATGAGGGTAGTGTGACACTGGTGAGGACTGCAGTGGGAGTGACAGATACGTTTAAGGTGGAGGTGGGATTACATCAAGGATCAGCTCTGAGCCCTTTCTTATTTCCAGTGGTGATGGACAGGTTGACAGATGAAATCAGACAGGAGGCCCCGTGGCAGACAGGAGGCCCCATGGACTATGATGTTTGCAGATGACATTGTGATATGTAGTGAGAGTAGGGACCAGGTTGAGGAGACCCTGGAGAGGTGGAGATATGCTTTAGAGAGAAGAGGAATGAAGGTCAGCAGGGCTAAAACAGAATATATGTGTGTAAATGTGAGGGAGGGTAGAGGAATGGTGAGGATGCAGGGAGTTGAGTTGGTAAAGGTGGATGAGTTTAAGTACTTGGGATCAACAGTTCACAGTAATGGTGAGTGTGGAAAAGAGGTGAAGAAGAGAGTGCAGGCAGGGTGGAATGGGTGGAGAAGAGTGTCAGGAGTGATTTGTGACAGACGGGTACCAGTAAGAGTGAAAGGAAAGGTCTACAAGAGGGCAGTGAGACCTGCTATGTTATAAGGGTCAGAGACGGTGGCATTGACAAAAAGGCAGGAGTAAGAGCTGGATGTGGCAGAGATAAAGATGTTAAGATTTGCACTGGGTGTGACTAGGATGGACAGGATTAGGAATCAATATATTAGAGGGTCAGCCCAGGTTGGACAATTTGGAGACAAAGCAAGAGAGGCGAGATTGCGTTGGTTTGGACATGTGCTGAGGAGGGATGCTGGGTATATTGGGAAAAGGATGCTAAGGATGGAGCTGCCAGGTAAGAGGAAAAGGGGAAGGCCTAAGATAAGGTTTATGGATGTGGTGAGAGAGGACATGCAGGCGGATGGTGTGAAAGAGCATGATGCAGAGGACAGGAAGAAATGGAAACAGATGATCCGCTGTGGCGACCCCTAATGGGAATAGCCGAAAAAAGATGACGATGATGACTTTTCTGCTCCCCCAACAGATCAAAGAGACTTAATCTTCTTGTACTAAGAGAATAAAAAGAAATGATTGTTAACTTGCCCCCAAATAGTTACTTTTAAAACTCTCTGGGAAAACACATTTAAAACAAATATAAAGGAAAGCAAATTTAAACTAAAGCAAATTGCAAGAAATAAGAGCAAAAGATACAAGAGATATGTTTATACTTTATCTCAGTCCTTTTGGACAAAACCCAAGAGTCAGATGACAAGAAATGATGCCATCTACAAGCTATTCCAGCAGTAGTATTTGAGATATTAACTTAAAAAGTCTCATTCTGTATTCTGTCTTGAACCTGTTAAGAACAATTCACCAGACATCTGCCTATCTCTGATGAAGTAAGTTTCTAGGGAACAGTATAATTCTGTTGGATATAGTCAGGAATACAGTAAAGCTTAGTTTAGATATTTTCTTTCTTTAACTGAGACTGTCCTGCAATGGTGTTTTAAATATTTTCTGAGATTTTTGAACTCTGATGTCACTGTGAATATATACTGAGTATTTTGTTGTTCTTTTATTATTTATTATTAAATATATTTAAACCTTTAATTGTGGCTGATCTGTCTAGAGATATTTAAGTTCTAAGAGTACTTGCATATTTATTTGGTGATGCTGTGTGCCACTCCTAATAGCCTTGCTCTTGGTCAAACTACCATTTGTATTAATATTAGTATTTCACAGTAAGATTGGGCACCTTTTGTTAAGGTCCTTAAAGTAGCTGATAATGAGTTGGCTGGTGGCAGTGATGACTACTTTATAGTTTGGGCAAAAGGGGGCATAGCTAGTAAACCTGTGCCAGCCTTTTCCAGGTGTGTGTGTGTGTGTGTGTGTGTGTGTGTGTGTGTGTGTGTGTGTGTGTGTAAATCAAACCTCAAAGAGTGTGTGTGTGTCAGCTACTTGGGCAGGGACACAAAGCACTGGTTGGACAGAGAGGGTGCTGATGGTCTTGGCTTGGCCACTCAGCTGAGATCTCATCTCTATAGCTGTGGCAGTGGGGAGTCTTATTGGGGATCTGGAGAAAGAGGGAGAAACCAGCCCCAGACTGACTGTGGTCTCTGTGTGCTCTTAAGGTAAATTGCACTTGATGCAGAGAGCTGCATCTGGAAATACGGTGTGTGTACTTGTCATCCTCCCAGTGTACGTCCCCCACTGGTGCCAGTGGTGAGGATTGAGGATCCTTGATTACTGGTCTAGTGGTAGGCTGTCACAGATGTCATAAATCATATATTATGCCTGAATGAAGTTCTTCTTCCCTCAACTTTCCCTTGTCATCCCTTCCTAATCTTCTTCTTTTTGTTTGATTTTGAAAATTAAAAAAAAAAAGGATTTTATAAAAAGAAAATGTTTGGGCTACATCTTTCAGATTGACTCTACCTTCTACCCTTAGCTTCTGAACTATTAGTTTACCTTCCAGGATTTGTATTTTCAACGGTATTGTTGGATAAAGCTACAATGACTTAGAATAAACATCTGAACCTGTGCATTTATGACCATGATCTGAAAAGCTAGACTTTCCAAAGCACTTACAGTCTGGGTATTAAGAAACAATTTTCTTGTTGAGGTAGCTGATTTGGCAATGAGTGGACATTTGCTGGAATGGGGATGATTCAAATGCATACTGGGATTGATTGTGGAAAGCCAAGAAATCATGTGGCCTGCCTAATATGCAAATGGTGGTATAATGATATGGAAATGAGCAATGGTATTAAAGTTCGGGCAAAAGCAGATACAAATGAGGGTAAACAATATGCTGGGATGATTAAGAAATGTTTGTATTCCATGTGCAGAGACTGTACTGTCAGAGTTGTTGAATGCAGCAATATCTTGTAATTATGGGAGACAGACCACAAAAATATATACACAGTAACTACCTCACTAGTCAATATGTATATGCAATAGGCTGTTTTCGCGGTTGGTAGTCAGAATGTTGCATGTTGTTGCCTGCAATGGTGCCAGTTCTTCTGTTCATACATAACATGCAAAGCCCTCATGAAATTGCCGACCACTGCCATGTGGATAGAGTCACCATAAAGGAGCTGGTAAAGATGTGTTACCATCATATGCAGGCCAAGGGGATTGATGGAGTACCTATCCATCTGGAACACCAAGGTATACATGGATTTGAGATTACTAGCTCCAGGGACCATACATTTGCTTCAAGGATACTACACCAGTTCTCAGTGCCATATCTTTGCTATCCACATGGTGCAGAGGAGACAGGCAGGACAATGTGGGGATTTTATGACATAGTCCAGTTCTCTGAAGTTCTGAGGGCCATAGAAAGCACCCCCATTGTAATAGGAGCAGGGACAATGTTATATCACCCATAAAGAGTTGCCCTCCATCAACTGCCAGATGGTTTATAATGCACTGGTATAATTTACAATGTATCCACAGGCCACCTAGGCAGTGCCCATGACTCCCGTATCCGTTACATGTGCAACTTATGCCAGCAATGTGTGTGGAGTGAGTTTCCACTGGTGCAGCTTATTGATGCTGCATTATATGTTCTGCATCCATGACTGTAAACAATTAGAAATTCACAGACCATGGCATAGACCAAATACAATAATGGCCAGTCACAGACCTGGCTCATTGTTGAATGTATGCTCAGCCTGCTAACGGCTCGCTTCTGCTGTCTGTATGTTTCAGGTGGTGCACTGCTATATGACCCTGCAACATAAAGTAAAATCCATGCAGTGTGTATGTAA
>NC_056726.1:1311331184-1311358684 GCF_019279795.1 Protopterus annectens
AATAAACCAATTTAAAACAAGGCAACAAGTAGAGCATGAAACTTCTCTAGAATTTTCTACTTCTTTGAGTACCTTTTCTCTTAATCTTGATCAATTAAGCCACTTTTTTCAGGAAATGTATGTGATTTAGTACTTCAACATATTTAATATTGTTCTAATAAGCTGCAAATCATTCTAGATCCTCTTCCCAGACTTTGATGATAAGAAATGTATGCAACAGCTGAAATAACCCTAGGATTGCAATTCTTTCCCAATGCAGTGATTCACTGTGGCCTGTTTACTAGGCTTGTCACTCACACTATCCTCTCTATAAATTTGTTGTGAATAAACATTGTCATACCATCTGGGTATTTATTGCTACTGAAAAGTTTATGTCACATGCACTGGAATGCGTATCCTAGTAACCATTAATTTTCTTTCATCGGTTTGCTAGCCACCTATTTCCATTGCGAGTGTCAAGTGGTCTTATGGACATTATTGCTACTGAAAAGTTTATGTCGCATGCACTGGAATGCGTATCCTAGTAACCATTAATTTTCTTTCATCGGTTTGCTAGCCACCTATTTCCATTGCGGGTGTCAAGTGGTCTTATGGACACTTAGTTCATCAAGTCCCTTCAGCTGAGATCGAAAAGCTAAACTGAAAACTCACTGAAAGTTTTAGAACATTAACAGATTTTTTTACCTCATATCTAGTTTTATCAGTTAGTGGGTAGCTTTGACTCAATGAAAAAAAGTCTTTGATGTGTTACTTTGATGAACTGGGTATTAGCAGCCTGTTATATATCCACTACTAGGCATGCAGAATATTTCAGTTTTCAAGGCAGCCATATAAATATACATAAAAATATTAAAAGTGAAATGATGGAGTGCGGTGAATAAATTAATTATCACTTTTGTTTATCTTTCCAGTTTTGTGAAGCTATTGTTTACGTTTGGTTCAGTCTAGAACTTTCACATTACTTCTAAAATTAATACAAAAGTCTTATGTGCATTCTCAGAGACAAAACCCTACAAAGTACAACAAATATTTGAAAACAGTGAGAAATGCATGGCAAATCATCTATATTCAATAAAAGTTAAAGTAATAAAATCAAAAAAATGTACAGCCACCATTGAAATTACAAGAAAATGTATAAAATAACTGATTTTGGTTTCAGCAGGGATGTAAATGACACTAAAGGGACATAATGTGAATTTACAGGCAAGAAATTTGGAGAAGATAAAATTTAAGACACAGAGGACCAGTTTTCTTATAGTTAGCTTTGACTAAAATGCTGAATATACTGTCACAAATCTATAAGGGAAACTAATGCAATTCACCACTTTGTCTTTATCCCAGCTGATGCATTTTTGCTAATAGCTTACCACTAGCTACAGTACAAACGCATATAGGTTCATTTTGTAAGGCAAACACCTTAACCATTAGGCCACCCTCCCACCCATAATATTTGTTTCACATGGATGTAGCTCAAAAATATTTGAGACATATCATGTAGGATACCATGCCAGAAAACATGCAATAAAGCAAATGTTTAACTGAGCCCTTTTCTTTTATATTCAACAAAGCAATCTCATTGATGCAGCGAAAACGATTCTGAAGAAATAGTCCTTGACACGTAAAGATTAAGAAACTCTTACGTTATAATTGTTTCAGCATGTTTGATTGCTAGGAATGAAATGTTTCTCTTCATAAATTGCACTAATGCCTCTTGGCTTTAAAGTTTCATTGTTTTTTTGTACATTATGTTTACTGCGTGTGTGTGGATGCTTCATCTAATACTGTCAAATGTTGAAATATTTGTGACCTTTTGATTCATGTAAAATTTGCTAATCTTTTAAAAATGCAATAGAGCTAAATTCCTGACTCATGCACTCAGACTTCAGTCCATATCCTATGTATCATTTAAGGCTGAATATGTATTTGAAAACTTGAATGTTTCACACATGTTAAACTATGCTAAAATCTTTAAGCACAGGGTTTGGCCTTGCTGTAACAAAACTAAATTCATTCCTGGTCTGTCTAAAACCACACTAAAACTATGTATGTATTAAGTTCTATCATTCTATGCTAAAATCACACACGTACTATAATTTCAGCCCATGCTAATTCTACAAAGAGAATAAGTCATAAAACTATGAAAAAAAGTTGCCAATACTGCAATTTAAAGCCCTGATAAAACATGGCAAGGCAGCATTTTAAAGCTTCATCAGCATGTTAGCATGTTAAAAGTATACAAAATCTAGGCCAGAAGTGTACTAAACCCATTTGTCCCTGAATCCCTTGTATAACACAAATAAGATAATGGAATAGACAGTGTGAGTAGATTTTATTGCAAACCAGCTGATAACAGAGAAGAACCATTACTGAATTCACATAAAAACAATCAACAAATATGAACAAGCATTAAAATCGTCAAGTATGGGCGACACGGCAGAATGCTCGCCTTCGTATTCTAGCCACACTAGGAACAAACACTAAATATTAACAAAATTCAAACCACCTAGTGCAGGCAGCATAGC
Organism: Protopterus annectens; assembly: GCF_019279795.1. NCBI lineage: Eukaryota > Metazoa > Chordata > Ceratodontiformes > Protopteridae > Protopterus > Protopterus annectens. Next base: position 1,311,333,707 of record NC_056726.1, read on the forward strand.
AGAATGCATACCACAAAATTCTTGTTAACATAGCAGTATTTAAGACACCACTCACTCTATAAGTAGCATAACCCACTGCTCACCCTCTCATACCTCTCAACAACTCTGCTTTACGCAGAGCGTTCCGAGTCTAAGCATGAATGAAGCAGCTGCTTCACTGTCCTGTTCAGGCAATGACTGCACCATGTTCTACTGCCTCATTGGTTCACCTGCTACCCAGCAATGAACCAATGAGAAAATGTCTTCCTGAATCACATCATCATCATCAGTCTAGCAGTCCAATTGCTGCTGTACATGGTGCTTGTGCTTTTGCCTGTCACTATTAAAAGAAAGTGAACAGTCAAAGCTGCATTTCTGGCAGGGTGGGATATGGACTTCAGTTTAATCTATGATTTATGCACCAGAGTTAAAGGTGATTCACAATGTTGGCATATCCTTTACTTCTGTAGTTGCTTGTGAGGAAAGGGTTCATGAAAATGGGGAAACTTCTCCCAGAGCAGTTGACAGTTATGTAGTGTCATGATTACTTCATATGGGGAAACTGGCATTGAGCTCTGCCTGCTTGGATGGTTTGGCTTCTGCCTTTAAGTGTATTTTGCTGTCAGTTGATAAAAGGAAAGCACCCTCTACTTTTGGGGCTTTCTGTTGTTGATGATAATTTAAATGTGGATTTAGAATGGCTATTTCCAAGTTTCAGATTCTGTTTAAGAATTTAGCAGTGTTTTGGACAAATCCACATAAGTGGTGCAGTAAAAGTATTTGTGTTTGTAAAAATATCTGTGTACTGTTAACTCTGTATCCAGCCTCCTCTCGTGAATTGTTGCATTTTATTTTGCTATTTGTTAAGAATGTAGTTTTATATGCACGTATTCTTAATCTTAATGTTTCATTCTAGTTGTAAGTTAAATCAGTTTATTTGTATACATGTGTCATTCTGCTTTCAGAAAGATAACTTTTCTTTTTTCATAATAGTCATGATAATTATCGCAATGCTGCTAGGTAAAGGTTTGAAGGTTTTTTTTATAGTATAGTCTTTTGTCTTTGTGGCAAGGCACACTTTCTGAAAGATATTCTCGTTCTTGCTATGAATTCTCCTTTGGAAGGTGATGGACTTTGACAACTGGCTAGTTCACATTCGATTTTGATTATGAAGAGTATAACGTTTTGTAACACCAGGTAGTTTTGACCTTTTAAATTGCTATGCTAACACCTTTTATTGAGTGTTGTACAATGCTGGCTCATCCTTTTCACTTAATCATCTTTGTCAAGAGTTCCATTGTTATGTGCTGTTAATGAGCTGCTTCTTGTGGTATAGGGTTTGAGTCCCACAGCCTTCATCTGTCTGTTTTGTGCTGTTCAGCAATTCACTTAACCAGAGAGTGCTTCGGAGGAACTGGGAAACTGGGCCAGGCCCCTTAATGGTCTCATGCCTAATAACTGCCTATGACATTATAAGATAGGTATCAATTTCTAACTTCAAGAAGATGACCTTTATCAGGAGTACTTTTAAGTGTTAACAGAATAAACCTGAATGTGTATTTTCTGGATTAAAACAAAATGCCTCAATGTAACATCTTTTGAGTTGTAATCAATTGTCAGAGGCTGTTCATCCTTTATAGCTGCTTGTGTTTAAGAGTGTTTCAATATAAACCTTATCAATAAGGCATTTGTTGATTAAGATTCAACACTCTAATTAATGGATTTTTGCAGATGCTAAGAATATCAGCTAGGGAGCAATAAGATGCCATCTCTTTATTTTCAATAACGTGGTTAAAATGATTGAAGCAGAGAATACTAATATGTCTAACATTCCTGTATTGTCTCTCTGGAGTGTGAAAGAGTGTGAAATTATGTGTCATTGTCCCCTTCCTACATGCCAAATTACATATGCCCACTGGTATGAATTTATGACCCCCCCCCACTGAGTGCAAATTTATGTATAGCAGAATTTAAGTGGTATGATAGCATAGCAGAAAGATATGTTCCGTCATTGTGGAAAAAAAATCCTAAATCATACCACTGCACAAAGGAAGCATATCTACAGAGTTTATCAACTACAGACCAATAGCAATTCCCCCCCTCCAAAATATTAGAGAAATGCATCCATATGCAGCTGATGCAATACCTAACCTCAAATAACCTGTCTCAGAAACAGAACATGGCTTTAGGTCCTTGCACAGCACCACTACTGCACTACTACATTTTTCCAGCATAATAAACCAGCATAAAAACAATGCCCTGCTTGCATCCACCATGTTCTTAGACTTGTCAAAGGCATTTGATACTGTCTCACTCCAGAAACTGCTCATTTAACTTTCCTCGATAGGACTTTCACATCACTCCTTGTTGTGCTTTCTAGTTACCAATCTGGAAGGCAGCAAGCCATTCAATGGCAGCAAACCTACTCATCTTTTCAACAAGTTACTACAGGTGTCCCTCAGGGCTTATCCTGGGTCCTCTCCTTTTTAATATATTTATTAATGACCTCAACACCTCCACTCACCATGCTAATTTAGTTCAGTATGCAGATGAATCAACATTAATATGTGTGGCTTCAACAATAAATAAGCTCCAATACATTACCCAAAAATATTTCTTCTCTGTAGAAACTTGGCTCAAGGAATCAAACTTCCTACTCAACCCTAAGAAAACTAAGTTAATGCTTTTTACCTCAAAAAGTTGCCAAAAACAAAAGAAATCTTTACCATAAATTCAGCAAATAATACTATCATTGAAACTATAACTCACAGTAAACTTTTAGGCGTTATAATAGAAGACAATCTCAAATATGACCAGCATATACTGCACACCATTAAATCTGCACACCAGAAACTAGGCTCCTTTTATAGGATCAATGGATTCCTTACAGATACTGCAAGAAAAACTCTAGCCATCACCTTCTTATTGCCAATTCTCTTATACACTGCTCCTATCCTAACAAACTTAAACAATACTCAAAGAAAAAAAGTGCCTCTTTCTACATTAAAATAGCTACATTTTCCACCAATCTCCCTCATAGGATTCACCATTGTCATAGCTTAAAGTAATTAAATTGGCTTAAACTACACAACTACCTAACATATTCACAACTAACTACAGCACACAAACTCATTCATCATCCAGAAAAATGTCTTGCACTACAAAGCTTATTACTGCCCTGCTGTCCAGCAGGGGACCTCCACTCTAGTAACAAATTATTATTACTTACAAATAAGTCAAACAGTGCTGCAGGAGACTCACTCTATAATACATAGCTAAAGTCTGGAATTGTAGCCCCACACAAATAAAACTCTCTGACAAACTCAATAGTTTTAAACCACTGCTTAAACATCTTAACCAATCCTGGTCCTGCACATGCTCATCACAAGGTTAAGACTTTGTATTCAGTCTTCGATACTGTGCAAATACACCCCTTAAACAGAATACTCTCAACCTCTCACTGAAATGACAAAACAATTTTTATACATAACTGCTGCCTGTACAATCCACTAAGCTGCATGTGGGCTTTCTCTTTAGTAACTTCCACCTCTGTAAAATTTTAGAATGTATAAATGTAACTACTTTATGTGTATAAATGTAAATCGAAATGTAACTACTCCATGTTTAACTAGAATGCAATGTAAGCAAATTGAGTTTTTCTTACTGGGCCTCCACTGAAAATGGGTATTATTACCCAGTCGGAATTTCCCGGTAAACAAAAACAAACAAACAAGCAAACAAACAAATAAATAAATAAATGATCTTGGACCTTCTGCTAAGACTTTTGGTGGCTCCCACTATGATTTTTGAGGGATGTCAGGTTGAGAGGTATGCACTGTGTATAAAACATCTTGAAGAAAGTGAGGGAAAAGAAGGTTTTCCCTTCTTTTGCCAACTTGGCAGGCTAAGAGACTCAAGTACTAATACCTTAAGCTACTAAATCTTTCAAAAACAAGGATAGATGTACACTAAATAGAGCCAACCCAATGTTATTGAGATTGATGCCATTACTTCTACACCACACTAGGTCCATGGCTGAAAAATCCCATTACTTGAGCACTAAGAACCTAATATAGATCCTACGCTAGCCACCCTGTGCTTAATATACCTCCTTGTATCTTCATCTGCCTTAAAACTAATATCAGATGTTTACAAAAATCTTGAAATAATGGCAGACCAAATTGCTACTACATTTGGAAACTTCTGTTTAATGAACATCAGATCCCTAATAATCCACGAAAGAAGCCTTGGCTTGAGTACCCCACCCAAACTGTTACCTCCTTAGATGTATTACCAAAAGCTGTGGCATTCCAAATGTTGGATGCACCCTTTCCAGGATACCTACCAATTAACTGTAGTGCAATCCTCTACAGCCTTTCCAAGAGACGCCCCAGACCTCTGGATCAAGGCTCAAAGGCAATCCCCTGGGCCTCATGGATATTTACTTAGCAGCCCAAAAAATAAAATAATGGTCCCACACTGCAACCTTCTTCTGCTTGTAAAGAAAACCAGGAGTAAATTATCTAAATCTGCAACAAGAAAACCCATATCCTCCAATACATTCTTTATCTAATATATGACAGAAAGGCATTGGACACTGATCTGCCAGCCAGTTTTACAACTTCGATTGAATTTCCTTCCAAAGCTAGATCAGATCTCCTACCTATCCTTATCAAGTGAGTAGAATATATTTAACTGTCAATGCCTTGAATCCTCAAGGATCTCCTAAGTACTCCTAAGCATGTGAATGAATTTCTTCACTGACACTGGCCTATCATCCTGCTCTTGAAATACCAGGTCCATTGGATTACCTGCTGATAATTTCTTCCAAGCTAGCCCACAGGACCCAGACACAATAGTACCTCCATATTTCTTAGGAGTGCCACTTACTGCCCTCTACTAACCTGATCTGCTACTTAACCAAATCAGCACTTCTGTCTCAGCAATACATGCATCCCTTAAATTAAGGCTGCCTAACAACTCATTCTCCTGAAAAGCCCTTACATATAGGAAAACTGATAGTAATGACTATAATACGTGCCTGTCATAACTGCTATATCATAGAACCCTTTCAACAATGACCACAACAAGTGCTTCCCCAAATGAAGCCTATCATCTGTCAACAGACGCCAAACATTTCTCACCCCTTCAAAATCCTCAGAATACACCAATATTTAGTAAAATCCCTGAAACCTGAATATCTGACTACAATCCTTAATGCTGCCAAATAAGGTTTAATGGTTGTCACCACTTCATGAAAATCTTATCTGTAAACTAAATACTTAGCATACTTGGCATTTATGCTCAGTTCTCAGCATCCTCTTTACAAAATCCATAGCCACAGCTAAAGCTACAATAAGTTTCCATAGCTGATTAGCCTAGGATTGCTGCCACTCATCACCCTGCTACACCTGCCTGACTATCCAAACCTCCCATGTACCTTCCCTGGATTCACCTGTGCCCCTTGTGCCAACTTCCGTAACCTATGCAATTGGAAATTTGATAAACTGTCAGCAAGAACATTAGAAAGCACTGAGATATGCTTAGCTGAAAAATATGGCTTAATGCATCACAAACCTCCCCAATAAAAACTGCACTAACCAAGGACTTGGTTGATTGTTTTGCCAAAGTATGAACTATGGTTAAGTTATCAGAATGAAAAATGACCTTCTAGTTATTCAGGTCTTTTTGTCAAACTATGGTAGCTGCTCAGATGGGCATATACTCTAACAAATGTACTACCTTTACTCAGGTCTGCTGGCCAATCCCCTGGTCAACTTTTAGCAAAACATTTGCCTTCGAAATATGTTCCCCATACCTAGTCACAAAGCTGGGTTCATGTAAAGATGCAGCTCTTCAGAGGACATGCAATCACCTTTCCAAACGGGCACTCCGTTAAAATGATAGAGGAAATCCATCCAAATGACCATGTCTTCTTTGACCAATTTAGCTAGCCTAACCCAATGATGATTATACCTAGATCCTCTCAATGAATTAGTGAGTGACCTACTAAAGACTCTCTCTGGGCTTAATGTTTAGCAAGCAAAGTAAAGTAACCACAGCACCTTCATCACCTCCTTAACCCTAAGCTTTTCTTAAATTATCATGCATACAATCTTGTCTTTCAGCCTGACTAAAGTCTCCCTTGGAAGGCAATACAGGCCTAACTCAGCAACCACTTCTAAACCCAGGAAAGTTATAACCTTAGCTGGTCCTCCCTGCTTACTCTCTGCTAGAAGACAGTTCCAGTTCATAACATGGTTGCTCATATAGTTGCAAAAAAAAGTAAACACCCTTCTCAACTGTTTCTTTCCCCTTATCCACCAAAGGAAATCATCTAAAAGGTGCACTGCCCTCAGGTGAAAGCTGCCCAAGCCTTTCAAAGCCAATAAAATGCTGTACTACATTTCTAAAACATGGCACAAGCTGTTGCACAGCTCACAAGCATGGCTTTGTCAGAATAAAGCTTCCTCAGTAAGTGTATGCCCAGGAATTACTGGTCTTGCTATTGAATGGGGAACAAACAAAAATCAAGTCAGTGTTGGTGTTTTGTCAGCCACAGGTCAGAGAAGCACTGAATTATCTAAACTGCTTTGTCCGATGAAACATATAGTACCTTGATGTCCTGCCTTATCAATCCAGTCATTGATCGAACTGCCCTCTGAAGATAATGAATAAGGCAACATTCACCTGGTTTCTTTTTGGAACCAAGCCCAATGAGGAACTCACAAAAGAATAAAGGGGGGAATTCATATAGTCCCAAAATCCTGCCTGCCTGCCTGCCTGCAATTCTTTGTCCAACAATGTCTGGACCACCGCATCTGTGCCCTTGACTGACTTTAGATTACTGCATATACTCATACAGTTCCCCTACCTGTGACTTAATTACAAAACCCACTGTAGAGCCCTGCAGGAGACCCTGAGCTGCCTCTTTACATAGGGAGCCCTGCAGGAGTCTTGTCAAAACCTATACTTTAATGGGAAATGCAGGGGTTGGCCTCTCAGCCCCCATCCCTAAAAAGGGTAAATTTCCCCTGCTTCTCCCAGGTGCATCCCTGTGCCCTCCTGGTTTGTTAATATCTGATGTAGGAGAGCCCCAACCCTGCTTGTACCAGCACCACACCTCCACTCTAGAAGTACACATAGACAAACTGGCAAATGGGCCAAATACTCTTACTACATTGCAAGCCCAACACAACCTACTCTTGCACCCCATGGTTATGGCCCTAGTCTGGCCAGCTACCCTGTTCCCAACCAAGCAGCAGCATGCCTATACTTCCACTGCAGTGACTTGTGACTTATCTACTGCTTTCAACTTCCAAAAGCACTGGTCATAACACAACAACTACTTAAAATATATGCCAAGGTCAAGCCTTGCTGAAGCTCTTTCCCTAAAATAACCGCCATCAAGCAAACAAACCGCAATATCCAGTGGTCTCAGGTCATGGCCCTAAACCTGTCCGCACTCATTTTGCCCAGCACCGTAAAAGCAGTTGTCAAATCCTTTGACCCTCAGGAATCAATTAGGGACTGAGGGATTTTGATAATCTTTGTGTAGCTTTGGAATCCTAAACATAACCTCCAATTTTTGTCTACATACACAAAAAGAATGCATTTCATAATCAGCATATTTTTGATAAAGCAAATCTAATAACACTTCATTAATTTTATCATCGTAAATTTAAATTTCGTGTAAACATACATCTTTATATTTGTCGACATTACTCAGTAACCTTTCATAGCTCCACAATATTGATTGATAATATTATAACCATCGCACCCCCTTATCACTGTTCATAAATCTAATATTAATCATAATTTATAGCAGAATTTAAATTATAAAATGACTTATTTGGTTTACTGTTTTGAACTTTTCTTACCTTACTTTCATAGACACTCAAAAACATTTCCAAAGTAGTGACAAGCATCCCACTTTTGTTTATGAAAATGCACATTAACACCTACACTATGTGTGCACTGTTCTGAGTGAACAGAGAACACAAGCATAACTCACAGCTTCTTCCTCCTAAATTTAGTTTTCCTACTGATTTTCTTGTAGCCTTAAATATCACGGGGGATTAATAAAGGTTACCACAAAGTGTAGATTACATGTACACAATGTAATCTTTTTGAGTGACTAGAAAGCACAAAAATGTAGTAGGGATGTTCTTGAATACAGATCATGTGCACCTAGTGTAGGCATTAAAGAATCTGGCATAAAAATGTCTTCAGAACACCACAAATTCCATCACATGATCCTTAAATAAGATCATAATCTCCATGACATATCACATGACCAAATCAAAAGTGATCGCAACAATAATGTTATATTGCTAAAATCATTCTAATTACCAAATAATAATGCATAATATTAAGTACATTTACTGTTAAAATATTAAGTTAATAAATTCTTATTCTACGACCTCTTAAAAACACATTATATATTAACCATGCTGTTCAATCCCAGATTCTTATCATCTTGCAAATATAATCGCCATCTACTCTCTCTCTCTTTTCTTTATTCTGTTTGTGTAACCTTCTTTTTCATCCCCAGCTCACGATGAACCACCTAATTTTTTGAGACCACTAAATTTCATTGAATGTATGATTTATTTATTATTGGGTATTATTTGGCTATTAGAATGATTTTAGTGGTATAATGTTGTTGTTATGACTTTTATATGTTGGTCATGTGGACTGTGATAATATTTAAGGTTCACGTGATGGAATTTATGGTGTTCCGAAGAAGTCTATGTATCTTTTAGTAGAAAAAGTAGAAAAAGATTTTGTATGGCAGTGGTGCAGTGATTTTGATTATTGCCTCACAGCAACAGGTTCCCAGTTTGAGTTTTGGCTGGGGTGCCTTCTTTGTGGAGTCTACATGTCCTCCCTGCATTCATGTGGATTTGCTGTGGTTTCCTCCCATGTTACAAAGACGTGTGTCTGGAGCATTTTTCCCCGGGCCCCCACTGAAAATTGGCTTGTTATTAGTTGGACCTTCCTGGTAAACAAATGTTAAATAAATTAAAAAAGCACTTAACCATTAAACATTTTGCCTTTAGAGTGTGCAAGTGTACTTAAATAAAGACACTTTTTTTTGTTCTCTCTCTTTCTTTCTTTATCTCTTCCAGCATGCCACATCCTCAGCTGCTACTTGTAGTACAGTTGTACAGTCCAATTAAAATATAGTTTGTTGCTTGAGAGAAAAAAACATAACTTAAGCAAACTAATGGCTGTTTATTTGTTTACTCGCAATTTGTTTACAGGGAAGCTCTGATTGGGCATAGGTCAGTAGTATTCCTTTCCAACAAAACACTGAATGATCAATAAACCACCTATATAGTAGAATAGTGGTGATATGCATTATGTTAGTATAAAGTAAATAGTGTTTCATTTATGTAAATTCTCACATTTTTCTTAATGAACCAAAAACAGGCATAACACATATATTTTAACATTTCATAAACTAATATGAATAATTTTAAAACAAAAACAGGGAGTCTGATGTGTGGCCACCTGTCCAGTTGCCACACCAAATGCAGTTAAATCTAAGTCTGTGACTAGAGCTGCACACCACACATATCACACCTTGCATTCTGTAAACACAATGAAACTGTTATGTGGGGAAGTGAAATGATGGTAGGAATTGGAGGTGCTGTGCTTAAAAGTACCCAGCAGCCATTTTCCATTCGACCCTCCATGCAACAATTTTGGCATGTTTATAGTACAATAGTCATGATAGCTGTGGTGTGCAATCACATATCACACTCAACAAGCTGGGTTCATATTCACTGGCTGCAGTGACTAAATAGGAGGTCACATGTCAAGGCTTCAAGAAAACATAATGTTAGGATACAAATAACGGAAAAATAAGAAAACCACTGCCCTTGGTAAAGAAAAAGTACTCACTTTAATGTTCCCACACTATTAAAACATAAAATAAATTAACGTACAAAATTTGCAGACTAAGCACTTTCACCTGATAAAATATTAAGGCATCGTCAGAGTCAGTGAAAACATCTTTAAGTTCTATTTAAATAACACCAGATCTTAAAGTCAATCATTACATCATTTCCTGCCATGTCAAATTATGTAATATGAAGAATAAAATCTCTAATAAATAAATAGTAAAAATGTTAAAACAGTTAAAAGTTAAAAATAAGATATCTGGAATGCAACTTTAACCTGTTGTAAAAATGGTAAATGAAACAAATATTTGCAAAAGGTAGATCATAAACACTTTAAACCAGATAAAAATATATCCTTCAAGTATAAACACATAAATAAATTCCAACATCTTTTGCTCTCGTTTTTAGAACACACAACAGAGATGTACTGTCATTAATGCCTGGCTTCTCTTTGGCATTTAATCTAAGTTACTATTAAAACTCTGTTTAAATGTTCTAATGCAGAAAAAAAATATTTTGCCATATGTTTGCATTTACTATTTTTCCATACTTACAATATGTTCTTAGAAAAATGCAGATGAATGGAATATGAGGGGTCTGAGGAGGTCTGAATTGTGTGTGTGTATGTGTGTGTGTTTGTGTGAAATATCTTTTTCTGAGATGTAGATAGACCATTTGGCATAAATCAAGAATATCCTAGTTGCTGTCCCCCCCTCCCAAACAGAGTTGAAGATTAAAGTGAGTAGTCATTGATCCTCCAGATAGAACTGAGGGCCAGAACATTCTCCAGCTGAAAAGAACTACCATGTTTTACTCCTTAGCTATCTTTTTTACGCTATACAAACCACCTTTCAGAAACTTTTGCAAAGTTGTACTAGCTCCTTGTTACAGTTCATATAATTCACATCACACACCCACACTACATGCATGTTGGGAGATCATCTATGCTGTCACAGTCTCAACTCTGGCTGCTTAAATGATTATTGATGCTACTTCAGTTGCAAGGACAGATCAGTACTTGCACACAGTCAACAACAGTAATGACACCTGACTTGCAAGGACCAATCATTCAGCACCTATTTTACAGTGCCAATCATGCCCCCTAACAGCTTGCTCCCTGAGCAGCAGCCCTCTTTGCCCTACTCAACCTTGTACTATAGGAGTATAAAATGTATTTTTGTGGCTCTTGGCTTCAGCAGTCACCACAACACTTTTTCCTTAACCTTACAGTACATGATACAATTTCTGTAATCATATCCAAGAATATTGCAAAGAATACTGCACAGATATGCAATGGTCTGTAGAACATACATGCACAAGAGGTCAATGCCCCATTGATGCCTCATTACATAATGCAAAAAGTGCAACTATTATACACCTACATGTATTTTATGGAGGGAAAAGTATAAAACAATGTGCAGATATAACGACAAATGTGACAGACATGGGCAGCAACCAATTAGGTTTGTTTCCTATGCTTTATCTGAAATGTATTCTTCTGGCTTTTCCCGGTTAGGGATCACCACAGTGGAACTCTGGTCTGCTAATGATTGGCAGTAGATTTTTATGGTGCCAGCTCGATGCCCAACCTTCAACGAAGGCACACCCATTCACGTATGTCTTTTGAATGCCACTCGACTGTGGGGAAGACATGCAGACTCCACACAGAAGGCGCTCCAGCCGAGAATCGAACGGGAGAGCCTCTTGCTGTGAGGCGACAATGCTACCGCTGCACCACCGAGGCTTTTTATCTGAAATGTATTACATTTATTTATAATATATTTCTACTAAATTTACCTTATCTTAGTCTACTGAATCATTTATTACAGATATTATGACTGCTTTTTTTTCTTGATTTATAACACAACTACCCACTAGATCGTCAAATATTTATAGTTGTTGTCAGTTATTTGCTGGTGTTGTTTTCACCCTAACTGTTCAGTTACATCATACTATACATCTCTTGCTTTTATGTTCTGTCAAATACTCAACTATTTGCTGACATTGCTTTGTTATATGGCCTAGGTAGTGGTTGAAAAGGGTTATGTACAATCCCACCTACCCAGTTAAAACCAATAAATAAACGGCAAATATAATTGCTGCTTATGGAGCAATGGGTACCACAATCAAGCAGCGCATCTGTGGTTACTGTATACCATGTTCTCCAGACAGGAACAGGTTGGCCATTTCCAAATGGCTGCACAAACACTGGACTTCAGTGTAAAGCGCAGAAGGCGGGGAGTATGTGGCACTGGGGGGGAAGCTGTTATCTCTGCAGACCTGAGTCAAAGAGGCTATGACAGAACATTGCTGAGGTGCATAGTGGATCTTTTGTGATATTGCAGGCATTCTCCAGCTAGATTCTACCAGAGGCCCTAACGTGTCCAATGCTGCATGTAGGGATGTGTATACAAATAACACACAAACAAGTAGTGTGGACAGCTATTTTGGGTGGCTTGCACAAAGTGTGCTACTTGGAAGTACACATGGGGAAACCAGGATTTTTGGAAGTGCCCTCAACTTACAGAATGCAGCCCCACAACATATTTGATCAGAGACAATTCATGTTTCCGGAGAATATAACTTTTTCCTACTGTAAAAAAATAAACTCCTGAAATGACAGACTTAAGCCAACATCCCATTTAGTCAACAGGCATTAAAAAATACCATTTAATTAATTATATAACCATAATGCCTTTTCTTTATTTAAATTCTAGCATATCTTATTATACAAAATATTTTATTTATTTTACATTTAGCTAGAAGCCCATTTTCAGTGGAGGCCCGGGGATAAAAGCTCCACTAAGAGAATATAACATTTACAATAGTAGTTCAAAGTAACACAATGTGAACAAGTGGCTCAGTGACAAAAATTAACAACCCTCAAAAGCAGGTCAGCAAGCATGACAGGAGTGGAATATTAGAGGCCCACTACAAAAATATAACATTTACAACAGAGGTTCAAAGTAACACAATGTGAACAAATGTCTCAATGACAAAAATTAACTACCCTCAAAAAGAGGGCAACAAGTAGGACATGTGTTGAATATCAGAGACAACATATAGCAGTGAATTTTGGCTAAAAAAACATAGCTAATCAACAGTATACTTGGAAATCTTGATGTATAAGAAATGGGAGATAGGAGATGGTAATTAGAGGAATATATTGAGAATTGATATATAAAAATTTTAAAAAGTATACACAGTGTCATACATAGTGCATGCCTGCCTACATTCATAACACAGCAGATGCCCCCACACACACACACACACACACACACACACACAGTGATCAAGAACATACATCAACAGTCAGGAATATTATTTTATCAAATATCAGAAATTATATGACCTCATGTAGAGCTCATCCAGGATGAAGCTATAATGCCCATATATGTTACTCCAGTATGTTGCATCATACATTTAACAATGGCGTCACAGTTTGCTTTTTAGTGATGCGTGCTTGCCCTTGAAACCATTGCAGCCTACCAGACTGTGATTCCATCAAGCCCCAGAGAGACAGGAATACAAGTATGTGTTGTGATGATGTGATGAAATTGGTATAACCCAACAGTAAAGTAAACTATACAAGATATTCACTTCATGTAGCATATTTCACAACAAATCACACAACTCCTTTGCAACAAACAGTAAGTACAGTGGATGATCAGATGAATGGCAGAGTGACCTATCACCTTCTGAACAACTTTGACAACAACAATAACACAGCAGGTTTTGGATACGTACAAATTGTCAACAGTAAAACAGTAAAGCAATACAAAGTACAATAGATGCAGTATAAAATGTACATCAATGCAGATATGAGCATTAACTGTGGTAAGACCTGTGGCAGTAGCTGCAATCCGCCTTCAGATGTATGCATTTCATGGCATGGGTACAGCATGTTCGATCAAGGTAGAATAGCTGCAGCTGATACATCACTGTGCATATTAGCATGGTTAGCCTCAGATACTGAGCTGCTGTCTGGTTGGTATTACCCACCTGCAGGGCCCCCAACCCTGCCTGTTCTCTGAATGGGTCACCACAGCACAGATAACAAGAACCACCACTGGTGACACTGTGCTGCCTGTATGCCCAGCATACAGATGCTCACCCATGTGAAACTCATCAATTGCCTGTGGCAGAAACCTAGCAGGCTTTGGCTGTTTTCATTTCTGCAATGACTGTATGCATCCACAGACTGAAAGTTTGTGGCAGACTCCTTTTTGAGTCATCAACAAAGCTGTTAGGTTATCTGTGCCATCTGCTGTGCAACACATGCAACTATAGCAGAACCTGTAAGAGATACCAGTAGCCAGCCATGCAGATGTTGCCCCCCAAAATACAATACTTCATACAACATTAGATAACTGTAGTGTTTGTCTGCTGTGGCCTTTTAGGGGACAGCATTGATAACTTGTATCTGTGTGGATGGGTTTTGCAGAAAACAGTCAGTACCTTTTGTGTATGGTGACTATTACAATGTTATATCCTATTATGATACACATTAACAATAACAACGGGCATGCTAACTTGCTCTCCAAGGTACATAGGTTCATAGGTTCATAGGTGTTTATTAGGCTAATAACCACAAGGGCCTTTTTAAACCTAGCCACACATCCCAAATCTCTGACAAGTGAAAGCAGGGGCTTGGGAGATGAAACATTTATAAGCAGGGGCCTGGAAGATGAACTATTTTAAAGTTACTGCCAAGCCAGGGATGAAGTTCCTGTCCCCCATCCAGTTGTTTGAGTTACAGTTGAACTGGATTAGGGAGGAACTCTGCTTCACATGGATGGGGAGCATGTTCCAGAGGTAGGGTAGTCTCTCTACCAAGTCCTATTTATATCAGAGGCAAGGTTTAAGTCTTTAAAATTGGTAATTCTGGTCTGTTTTATTTTGCTGATATGCAGGAGATCCATTAGAGTGAGGTTTGACAATGCACTGTATGCAGGAATAGATCTCCCTTCAACAGCCCATAGGAGACATAATACAGGGCTAGGAGTATGAGGCAGTCTGTATAACAGAATAAAGGGCTAGGAATTTGAGGCAGTCGGCATAGGACATTTTACTTATGCCTGAGGAACCTCTGTGGTCATTCTATTTGTTGGATATGCCTGGTTAGGTACATACCAAAGGAGGCAGAGTACTGAATGATTTGTCTGATGAATGCTGAATACAGTGGAACAATGACTTCCTTGGACCTAGATGCCATACCTTTGTTTACAAGTTGCACAACATAGAATAATTTCCTCACTACTGTAGACACATGACGGTCAAAGGCTGGATTACTGTGTATGTATGTCCACAAGTCCCTGACTACTGGGTCAACTTTAAGGGATGTGTTATCTATATGATAGTTACTATGGGTGGACAGCTTCACAAAGGATACTAGTTTGCATTTCTTGGCATTTAGTTTTAGTTCATGGCTCTGACAGCTCTGACACCAGTTGTTTGTCTGTGTCAGCCTTTCCTGGAGAGCATTTCTGTCAGTGTGGGATTCAATGACGGTTCCTAATTTGCAATCATCTGCAAATTTTGTCAGCCAGTGACAATTGACATTGGCCTTGGCTTCAGGAAAGTAAATGCCAAAAAGGAGTGGTCCATGATTAATCCCTAAGGGACTCCACTTGTGGACTCCCCAGTTTAACTTCCTGAGTCTTGTCTGTGAGACAGTTGGCTATCCACTGGGTGACATATGGGTTTGCGTTTAACCTCTTTAATTTTCCAACAATGCCAGAGTGGGGCATTGTGTAAAATGCCTTGACCAGGTCAAGGTAGGCAGTGTGTGAACCATTTGCCTTTATCCTTTGCTTTGGTGAGCTTCTCAAAGATGATCACCAGGTTGAGTAGGCATGACCTGCCCTTGATGAAACCAAACTGGGTTGGGTTCATTGTCTGGATGTTTACTATATCATTATTGATCATTTCCATGATAATTCATCTAATGGCTTTG
The DNA here is from genome assembly GCF_019279795.1 of Protopterus annectens. NCBI lineage: Eukaryota > Metazoa > Chordata > Ceratodontiformes > Protopteridae > Protopterus > Protopterus annectens. Next base: position 1,311,349,550 of record NC_056726.1, read on the forward strand.
CATATAAGACCAGTGAGACTTATGGGTCTTTAGTTTCCAGGGTCTGTAGATGACCCACCTTTGTGCAGAGGGATGACTGTTGCTGTTCTCCATTCATGAGACACAAAGTCTGTTTGGAAACTTACAGTTAAATAACAATTTCAGAGGGCCTGATAGGTCATGTTTCATGCTATTAAGAAGGCATCTTGGGTTATTGTCTGGGCCCATTGATGCAGTGTTCTTGGCCTTAGAGAAGGCATTAAGGACCTGTTCCCTAGTGATAGCAAGGGGGAGTTATATTTTATAGTATTTCTGAGGGGGTTAGAGGGGTAAAGTTGGAGCTGAATTTGTTGGTCAGTAGGTTTGATATATCTTCTGGCTCAGTATAAGTGGTTCCATTTACACTGAGCTCTGCAGACAATTCTGTATTGACTTTGAGGTTGTGGACATAGCTAAAGAGTGTCTTGTGGGTGTCCTTGGCCTGGGAGGCCGAATTTATTTGTCCTCTGCATTGTTTACTTAGTTTGACGAGAGTGCTTTTTTCCTGCTGGGTGCTGCACCTCCTAATTTTTGCCATTATTTTTTTTTCCTTCTTTTGTACAGCCTGTTGATTTTTTGATTTCACCAGGGTGGCTTGTTTATTTGAGTTAGTTCTGTACTTCTTCCTGGAGGGTACTGCTTGTATAGGGTTTCTGTGAACAGTTCTGCATAGGCAGCAGTGTTCTCAGGGTTTATGGGGGGGTCTTCAGATTTTGCCAAGGTATCACTTAACAGCAGAAAATTAGCCTTAGAGTAGTTCCTAAATATTCCAGGGTTAGCGGGGGGTCCAGGTTTTATTTTTACTTTAAAGGAGACCATTTTGTGGTTTGACCTTACCAGAGAAGACATTACTCTAGGGGGTGTGCAGTACTCTCTCATATTAGTGAAGACCAGATCCAGTATGGTTGCACGTGATGATAGAAGTTCCAGCCAGCCATGCCAGGAGAAGTAAGGCAGTGGATGTATGACAATAATTATATGTCATTTGTATATCAAACTGATTTGTACAGATGCTTGTGCTGAAACTGTATTTATGAGATTTGCTTGTATTAAAATGTATCAACAGTTCTCATATTAGTGAGGACCAGATTCAGTATGGTTGCACATGTAATGATAGAAGTTCCAGCCAGTCATGTCAGGAGAAGTAGGGCAGTAGATGTATGACTTGTGCCAGCACAGCTAGCTGGAATTTTGTAAATAATTATATGTCATTTGTATATCAAACTGATTTGTACAGATGCTTGTGCTGAAACTGTATTTATGAGATTTGCTTGTGTTAAAATGTATCAACAGTACACTCTGCTGGAATTTATAGAAATGTACATGTATCATCATAACTGAATTAAATGTATATGTTTTAATAGAGGATACTGGAACAGCAGAGGTTAACCAGCTACAGTAGCTTACTTTTAAGAAAAAATAAGGGAAATGAAAATGAGCTGTTAAACCATTTAATTGTCACCCCACAGTGGTGAACAGGACTGGAGACAGTGGGTCTGGAAGAAGCCTTTCTTCATTTGCTTGCTCAGTAAAAAGAGGGGGAAGCCTCAGGCACTATCATATACATGTAGATGTGTATTGTAGTCATCTATGTTAACTCATTCACTCCAATGGAGCTCAGGAAGTTTGCACTGTAACTTCCAATGGGCAGAGCCTAAGCCTTTTGACAGAATCAAATTATGTCCTCACATTTCAAACAAATGTTAATATATATGAAACCACAAGGATTATGAAAGAAGTACAAATGGAAAACTCTTCAGCACAAACTATTTTTATAATGGTAGTATTCTTTAGGTTCTAGGTTGTAAACAGAATTTTATGTCACAGTAAACACAGTAACAAGTACATTATAATATTTGGCAAATATTAAAAAAATGTGAAAACATCTAAATAAATTAATATCATAAAAACAACAGTTAATATTTCTTTACCTTTATTTTATTTTATTTTACATTTGTTAACCGGGCAAGTCTAGCTGGATATATTTCCATTTTCTCACATAGACATAAGCAATAAGACATACATACTGAGACATATTATTAATAAACACATTGATTAAAAACAAATAAAAGAAAAAACAAGTATTGATAAAAATATTAATTAAGATAAAACAAGTTGATAAAGTTACAAACTAAGGATTATCATTTAAATGTCATGTCTAGAGTTAGGTCAGTTATAAAGTTTCTAACATAAATCAAACAAGCTTAGCCATAAGGCTCCTACTAAAAAGGAAAAAAGAAAGGTAACTAGTGGTCTAGAAATGAGAGAAGAAAAATAAAAAGATAGACAAAATGCTACAGTCAGGTGTGTTACATGAGCAAAGCCAATGATTTTGGAAGTACAGTTTGATCTGTTGTTTGAAGAGAGGTAAGGATGTGATTAGAGTTAAATCTCTAGGTAGCAAATTCCATACTCGGCCTACAGTGTTAGTAAATAATGAGTCACCAGCTAAGTTCTGGGCCTTTATAGATTTGGTCAAAGATTGTTATATGGGAGTAAGAGCTGTGATAGAATAGGGGTCTTATCAGGTTGGTACAGGATTTTATGGGCAATAGTGAGTTGGAGATTAAAAGATGATTTTCTAGTTCTAGCCAGCCTAGCAGTTTCAAATTAAGGCAGTGATGGGTTTTGAAAGGGTTACCAGTGGCTATTGTAGCAAGTTGCAAGTTTGTTTAGGTTAGTTTTCTTGAGCTTGGTGAAAATAGGGAGGCATAGAAGAGAGTGGATATGAGGGAGTGGGCAATAGTAGCTAGCTCTGTGGGGTTAGAAATGGTTTAATGATCCAATCTTTCTGTTGACTGATTTGATGGTGTTGTTAATGTGTTGATCAAAAGAGAGATTATTATCAATGGTTATGCCAAGCAGCTTAGTTGTAGAGTCAGGAGAGATGACTGTGTTGTTGTTTGACAGGATAGTGAAATGTAGAGGGGAGGTATGAGTGGTGGGGGAGAAGAGGAGGAGTTTGATTTTTTTAGCATTAAGGAGGAGGAGTAAACCATGTTTCAACAGTGTTGAAGATATTTTGGGTTAGTGAGATTAGGTTAGAGGAGGATGCTGAACAAATAATAGTGGAGTCATCAGCATATTGAGGCTTGGAGAATTACTGAAGGAGATGTGGTTGTCCCAGACGGCTTGTTGTCTGTTGCTGAGATATGAATTAAACCATTTAATAGTATGTTTGTCAAATGAGAGGGATTCAAGAATAGTAATTAAAGCAGAGTGGTTCACCATGTTTTGAGAGGTCAATGAATAGAGCAGAAGAAAAGGTTATTATTACATTGCTGTTGATAGTATCAACAAAGGAAAGGAGGGCAGTGGTGGTGCTATGGTGGGGTCTAAAGCCATGTTGACAGTTAGCTATGATATTGTGTAGGGAGAAGTACTGTACAAGTTGCTGATGAATACATTTCTCCATAATTTTTGCTAAAGGTGAGAGAAGAGCAATTGGTCTAAAGTTTGAGAAGTCAATAGAGTTACCGCCTTTATGTAGAGGGATAATATGGGAGATATTCCAAATAGCAGGGATGGTTCCCTCCTGGCTCCTGGAGCCTCCTGCACTAGACAGAGGTCAAATATTAATGCAGTTTAGTTTTCCAATGTGTAATGTTTAAGATAAAATCTTTTAGAACCTTGTACATAGCATGGTTTTGGAATTATTGATGCAAATGTGAACAAGCAATATTTGACACCTAGAGGTATCAGTAGGAGTTAACTGCAGATGCACCAGGAGGTGATACTTGGATGTAATGAGTTAAATTTATGTTTCAGCTTCAAAGGGGGATACTGTGAGAACCTAGAGTCAGGTGACCAGATGAGGTAATTCTGCAAGCCATCTTGGATATTATATTTTATAGGGAGTAATCTCTGAGTATTGAGTAATCTGTTTTGGGTACCCAGGCTAGAAAGACTGCTCATATATTCCATTGTGCCTTGTTCTATCAAGTAAGTTATTAGGGAATAGTAATTCTTCTAGATTCAGTCACGAATATAGTAAAGCTTAATTTAGAGATTTTTCTTTATTTGTATGAATCTGTCCATCAATGTTATTTTTCAATATTCCTGTGATTTGAACTCTGTAGTTTATGGTAAATATATATCTAGTATTTTCTTGTTCTTTTATTATTTATTATTAAATATATTTAAACTTTTAGTTGTGGCTGGTCCTTTTTAGAAAATATTTAAGCTTTGAGAGTATTTGCACATATTTATTTGGTGATACCTCTGGCCACTCCTGAAAGCCTTGCTGTTTGGTCAACGTTACCATTTGTATTAATATTCCCTCAGCATAATTAGGTACCCTTTTAGGAGCTTTATAGTAACTGACTCATGGCAGAGAATCTACCTTATAGTCTGGGAAAATTTGGTAGAGCAGGTAATCTGTGCCATCCTTTCCTAGCTGTGTGTGTGTGTGTGTGTGTGTGTGTGTGTGTGTGTGTGTGTGTGTGTGTGTGTGTGTGTGTGTGAAAATTAAATCTTAAAGAGTGTGCATGTGAGCTACCTGGGGCAGGGACACAAAACACTGGTTTTACAGCAAGAAGCCTTATGGGGGACCTGGGTAGAGGCAGATAGAGACAGTCAGACCCTGGGCTAAGTGTGTGCCCTGTGTGCTCTTAAGGGAAATTGTGCATAATACAGAGAGGTCTGCATCTGGAAATGCTGAGTGTATCCATTTGTATCCCATGTGTATGTCCCTCTCCAGTGTCAGTGGTGAGGATTCCAGCTCCTTGATTACTGGCCCAGTATGGGGACATCACAGCATCCGGGGTTGGTGTATTGACATTCTGGTCCAGGGAGTTTGTCATTACAAAATCCAGGAATCACTTCTCCTGTACATTTGGTGTTGTATGGGATTCCCAGTTAATAGTTGGGTAATTAAAGTGACCCATTAATATGGGATTGTTGGTGAGTTTTTCCAATAAATTTAAATACATGGTATGGTTTTCCTTGGTCATAGAGGGGGACCTATAGCTTGCAAGGAAGTGGTACTGGATTGTGCCTATCATAATTTGAACATATGGAGTAGCTCAAGTGCATTGTCCTGTTTGACCAGCCTTGAGATATATTTATTTTTGATGTAAATCGAGACACCATCACCTTTAGTTCCTGTCTGTGTAGTAGCTGGTCTAAATGTGTGGAAGGCATTATAACCTTGCATTGTCGGTGTGCTCTCCACGGCTTTAAACCATGTCTCACTGACTGCACAAACGTTAGCATTCTCTAGGGTGAAGAGAAACTGTAGGGAGTGGAGTTTTTTGTATAGACTCCTAGTATTGAGCAGTAATAACAGATTTTCTTGGTTTTGATTTGCTATGTCAGAAGCACTTTCGGTTTGTCATTGCCTAAAAAAAAGGCACTATGGGGAAAGCCAATGTTTTTTTTTAAACCCCTTTCTTGAATTATCACTTGAGACATAGACAAATTTACATTTATACAAAAGTAACCAAACTGTATTAAATTAACATTAACATTAACAAACGTTATACTTCACATATATTGCTATATATCATATAACCTAAGCAACATTACATAAATTATTCAATTCCTGTCCTTTTTTTTAAACAAGAAACATCATTATTACACCATCATCTTACATTTATATAATTGAAAATGAACCACACCAACAAAATCCTAGTTGCAAGCACTTTACATCACAAACCATACTGACACTCCCAGTTGCAAACATTATATATTACTTCTAATCTACCTAATCATTTTCAGTCAAACATTACATAGCTCATTTAAGTCCTGCCTTATTTTAAACCTCATTCCTCCCCTGTATGTATTATTCCCACAATTCCCATTTTTTCCTATGTAGTTTGTGTGTACCCTTTTCTAAAGATCTCAATTCCAGTTGTTTTATCTCTGTTACTATATTCACCACTTCTAATATAGTTGTTTTAGATTTTGATTTCCATTTTCTAGTGATTGCTTTTTTTGCAACCATCATAATTAGACACAGCAAGGCCTTACCATGTCTAGGCAATTCCAATTCTGTATCATAGCTCAGAAAAATCATCTCCTTCGTCACACCAATCCACTCACTCAGCATCTCTGACAGTACATACCGTAGGTAATCCTTAAAGTCTGCTAACCCACCTCACTCCCAGAAAATATGTTCCCAAGTACCGCTTTCTTCCTTGCCACACCTCCAACATTTGCTGAAGACAATGTTTTAGCTAATGTCCAAAAGCCTAGAGGGGAAAGGTACAGACCATCCCTGGAAAAGCAGCATAGTCTGCTGATCATCTCCTTTCATGCTGACAAATATTGCACCCCCTTAGAATAGCACCAGGAACTAAGCCAATTATTAAAGTCATTCATCTCTTTCATATTGTGGCATAATCTGTGGAGAAGGTAAAATGATGCTCAGTGCTAGGCTCATACCACCCTGTGACACATAGTCTGAGAGCTCCATGATGTCTCTCTTCATATAGTCTAGGGAGGTACATCTCAGGTCATGTACACCCACATGGACTATGACTGAGTTATAGTGGTACTTGTGGTCCAGTAACCTGAGTGGGTGTGTAATGTGGTAGATCGTAGCCCTTGATAAGCAACTGATCATGACATTAATACCCAACCCCTCCCTCTCCCCAGGAATGCCAAGGATGGCGATTTCTTTGACAAAGGGCATCAGCACCTCATCAGTACTGAGTTGCAACTTCAGTGGCACCGACTTCCCACTCACCTAGAGCAGTTGCATTTCCTGGACCATGCATTTTATCAGTTCCTTTATGTCATTTGCCTTTATGGATTATTTATTTATTTTACATGTGTTAACTGGGATAGTCCGACTGGATTTTTAGTCCATTTTCAGTGGAGGCCCGGGGAGAAAAGCTCCATAGATACATACATATAGACAGAGTAGCTTTGACAATGTATATTTTTGTACAAGACAGTTACATACTATGACAATTACTTTGTGCAAGAACACTTACAAAAAACTATTCCAGATATGCCAGTATATATGGCAAATTTAAGAATTATAGGCTTTCATACGCAAACACAGTAATTATGGCAGTAGATAGCTATGCAAGTTCTCCTACAGGACAGCAGTACAATCACTAGACTGTCAACTGAAATGGCTAAAGTATCAGTTATGGTAAAGATAGTTTCAACATGAAGCCAGTTTTTTTAGAGATCCATAGTAAATGGAGAAAGGGCTAGTCAGGGTTTGTAGAGGGGCATAGCCAGTGTATTTTTAAATGTTTTTTAAGAAATGTTTTAAATTGGGTTAAAGTGGGGACTGCAGTGAGTTCAGCAAGATGTAAGTTCCAGATTTTGCCTACAGAGTTGGTAAATAAAGAATCACCAGCTAAGCCGATGGATTTAACAGTTTGCATTAGCATTCTATAGGAGGAGCGGAGAGTTTTTAGGTTACTGTACGGGATGATGATATTTTTGAGTGTGGGTGTGTTTTCTGTTTGATAGAGAGCTTTGTGTAACACAATTAATTGATTATTCTGAATTTGACAGGGTAGTTCTAGCCAGCCTAGAGCTTGAAGGTTAAGACAATGGAGTTATCTATATGGCGAACCAGTGGCAAATCGGGCAATATTATTATAGCAGCTAGTGAGTTTATTTAAGTCAGATTTACTTAGATTTGTAAAAATATGAGAGGCATATAGAAAGGTTGAAAGTAAATGTGTTCAGGCAATCATGGTCTTAGCAGCTGGGGTAAGGAGTAGTTTAATCTTATATAAAGAGACAAGTTTCTTATTTACTGTCTTACTAGAACAGCCGATGTGAGCATTGAACTTGAAATTGTTGTCGATTAGTACACCTAGTAGCTTGGTAGTAGGTTCTGGGGAAATGTATTTATTTATTTATTTATTTATTTATTTAACATTTGTTGACTGGGAAAGTCCGACTAGGTTCCACAGATCCTGTTTTCAGCGGATGCCTGGGGAGAAATGCTCCAGAAGCATGTCTTTAGAATGTTGGGGGAAACCGGCGTACCCAGAGGAAACCCACGCGAACGCAGGGAGAACATGCAAACTCCACACAGAAGGCACCCCAGCCAAGAATCGAACCAGAGAACCTCTTGCTGTGAGGCAACAGCATTAACCGCTGCACCACTGTGCCGCCCTAAATTATGGTTCCATTGTTGAAGTTTATGGTAAGTAATGGCAAATGAACCTTACTAGTGGGAATAACAGCTTTGTTTTATTTGGGTTTAATAGAAGACACCAGAGAGTGAGCCAGTTTTATACTTTATTAAAGGTGCTTTGGGATAAATTCTGTAGATCTGTTGGGGAGGAAGCAGAGCAAACTAGGACTGAGTCATCCACATACTGAATACAAGTTGCTTTAGGGATGACTATATTCAAATCTTTAATGAAGATGGAGAATAGGAGCAGACCAAATATAGACCCCTAAGGAATGCCAAGGGTAATTGGTAATAGGGTGGATAGATTCCCCTTCCATACTACAGCTTGTTGTCTTCCACCTATATAAGACTGGAACAAGAGAATTGCTTGGTTATCTAGTGAGAGTGTTTGTAGTGTACTTATTAGTAGCTGGTGGTTTACCATGTCGAACGCCTTGAATAGGTCTAAGAAAAGGGCAGAGGAGAGCTTGTTGTTGTTACGGTTTTGATTTATTGTATTAGAGAATGATAGGAGGGCTGAAGTTGTACTATGATAAGGTCTAAATCCATGCTGGGAGGAGGCTAGGAGATTATTCAGATTGAGATAGAGTAGAAAATGTTTATGGATACATTTTTCCATGATTTTTGCCAAGGGTGACAGGATGGCTATAGGCCTATAGTTTGATAATTCAGTGGAGTACCCCTTCATGAAGAGGAATAATATGGGAGATCTTCCATATGGACGGGATATAGGCTTCACAGATAGTTCTATTGATTAGTGTTGAAATGGGGTATACTAATTAATCTGCGGCTTTTTGAAGATAGTCTGCCAGGATGAGGTCTGCTGATAGTATGGTGGGTTTTAGTTTCTTGATCAGTGACCTGATAAGTGATGTTGGTACTGGTTGAAAACTGAAGAACAGATGTGTTTTGGGTGCAGGGTCAATAGTACTTGGGCTATCTGAGGCTAAGTTGTTGGTGAGGGATTGTATAGTTTCTGTAAAAAAGATGTTAAAGGTGTTAGCCAC
>NC_056726.1:1311363684-1311618322 GCF_019279795.1 Protopterus annectens
TATGATGATGTATTCAACATTTCTTAGTTACTTCAATAATTGTATTAGGTCTCTTTGCTGTCTCTCTAACAGCGGTATTGGTCTTGCTATGAGTCTTTGCCCTAAAAGATGCTGTATCTTGTCCATGGACCTGATGTGTAGAGTTGGCATGATTACGTGTGTCAGCATTACCAACCTTAGGCCATAGGAACACATTATTGGATTGGAAATCCTGTTTGTCCCTGCACAATTTATTTTTCTTCTGTTTTAATAGCTAGCACAATAAACCACCTGACCTTATCCATTACTTGTAAGCTAAATCAGTACCAATAATATCAGCTATCTCAACAGTTTACCAGGTTTTCTCAACCATCTCAACAGTTTACCAGGTTTTCTCAAGTTTACGATGGAATTATCTCAAGAATCCATAAATTATTTGGACACGACACTACTCATTAATATTAAATGTTTTCTTCTTTCTTCCAGCATTTATAGGAAAACATGCTATGTGCCATCATATCTTGCTAGTGATAGCATGCATGACCGTAAAATCTTCAACAGCATAGTTAAGGGTCAAGCACTCCGCCTTTCTCGTCTATGCTCTATTGAACCTGATTTTATACAACAGCTGGATAAGCTCAAGGACAATTTCGTAGTTAGAGGATATGATTACAAGAAGGTAGAGAGTCAATGTCAACAAGCCTATAAACTGAGATCTGGAACTGGACAATCAATTGGGTTTAAGAAATCTGAATGTAGCAAACAGTTATCTTTAGTCATGCCATTAGGTACGAATATACACTTTGTACAACAAGTTATTACTGATAACTGGAATTCATTAATGGCGGATCAGGAAATCAAGCAGATTGTGGGCAATAATAATTTTAAGAACTGCAGCATTGTGCTTCCCGGTTTCTGACACGTGCACACCATGATTCCTTGCATGGCAATTGGAACTGCATCATAGGGCTAATTGCGACACTAGAGACGTTGTCTATGTGGCTTATTGCGGGCAGGTTTTACAAGTTGTGTATCCTACAGTGAGGGGTGGGGACATTGTTAACATTACAGACCATCATTGGTTTGATACGTATTATTCATCCTTTAGCACACTCACTGAGGAGTCGGAATGGAAGGGGATCGTCAGGTTGGGCGCGTACAGATGCCCAGGCCTGCATGAGACCACATCTTTTTTAGCTGTAACTATACATTGATATGGGTGTATTGTTGCTTACCCAATAGGCTTTCTACAGCTAGGATCATCTAAATCACAGCTTTGTTTCTGCGGTCAGGGATATATATATTATAAGTGGGCATGTATTATTCTATATGCTTTGTAATTATTATTGATCATGTTCATATACATTGCTTTTGGGTCCGTAAATTGATCATCGGACTTGCTGCTATTTTTGTGGTTAAGAGATCGCTGTATTAGAGACCATTATTAGGATGCAAAGTCTGTGCAGATTTTAAAGTGTTGTGTTCACAGTTGTGATTTTTAACACAGGATCTAATGTTACTTAGTTATATCTATTGTATTTTATGCTGTGGCTATATTTTTGGAAACAATTAATCCGCTAAAAGGAAGTGACGTTTTTTGGTAATAGCGGGAGATGAGAACTTCTCCCTTATATATTTAGTATAGTATTTTGAATTGTAACGTCTGAGGAAGCTATTTTTAATAGTGAAAGCACTTACGTTTTATTAAACCAGTGAGAACTTCTCCCTTTGAAAGCACTTCGTTTTATTAAACCAGTTCTATTCTCACTTGTATTTGGAGTATCATTTGAGCAATATCGTTTGTGCTTGAACTTTCCTTGACATTCTACATTTGTGACTATGTTTGGTTTTGGTTTTATATATAAATATATATATATATATATATATATATATATATATATATATATATATATATATATATATATATATATATATAGATATATATATATATATATATATTGTTTGCACATTTATATAGATGGATTTTGATGTATGAATCAATATTGCCTTTCAATGCACTTATGTTTATTTATGGTGCATTTCCTGTGTGATATTTTGACTGTGCATTTGTGTACCAAGATACACACACACACACACACACACACACACACACACACACACAGATATATACACATATATGTATATATATATATATATATATATATATATATATATATATATATATATATATATATATATATATATATATATATATATATATATATATATATATATATATATATATATATTTGTGTGTGTGTGTGTGTGTGTGTGTTTGTATATGTAGAGAGAGAGTGTTTTGATTGGCACATTAGTAGAAGCATGTCAGCGTTCACATTGTTGGCCTTTTGTGGTCAATGTTTTGGAGGTCAGCATTTTGGTCTGTTGCTGAAATTCAGCAGACATACAGATAGATGAATAGATAGATTGATAGATAGATAGATAGATAGATAGATAGATAGATAGATAGATAGATAGACAGATAGATAGATAGATAACACTGGCACTGGCTTATAGCCATGTTAAACACCATATGTTGCTCATTACAGATACCCTTTGGATGATCCTATATGTTTCATCTTCTGAGCTGAGTTTACTGTATGGACATAGTTGTTGGAAGCCTTCTGCAGGTACTATATATGCTTGCATTTCTTGTCTTTTGGTTCTGGTTTGTTGAGTTGGGACTATTTTATTGTATAGGTTAACATTACTACCCATGGTTGGCTGTCAGGATCATGGAGTTCTCACTAATCTATTATGGGCTGGCAGTACTTTATGGGTGTCAGACACCTGTCTTGGAATGCAGTTCACAAACATTCAGTATGATGGGCTTTGATACCTGACACTGTTCACATATCATGCAGTTTGACAAGTGTGGAAGTGAAAGCCATGTTGCGGGGATATCATTCAGGCCATGCCAAATGCAGTTTGCGCTCTCACTTGCATTTTGGAACCTGACTTTTCTGATTTGGCCCTAATACTTTTCTTAGGTAGAGGATGTGTGACACACATCATCACATGGATGACTATACCTTTTACATGACATGTGCAGTCTTCTGTACACCAAGAACTAAAAGCTACAGTGCTTTTGGCTTGTGGCTCATAGATTCACTTCTGTGCTTTGCTCCTCCTTCTCCTCTGGGGTATTGTGTCATTTCAAGGCCTGGATCACTACAATGAGATATGCACATTCATCCTTCTCACACTGGTTCATAGGTTCATAGGTAGGTACTAGGCTGTTGGCCCTAGGGCCTATATAAGCCTAACCAAAAAGGTACCCTGGCTTTCATCACCCAAGAAAATTATTTTCCTGTGTCCCTATCGAGCAGAGCCACAGAGGTGATCCCTGGGATGAATTTCCTATTTCCCATCCAATCATCAAGATTTTTCTTGAAGAGAGCTAATGTGGAGCTTTTTTTGATATAGATACCTAGTTTGTTCCAGTGTTGGGAAGTCTCTGGGACAGGAGTCTATCCCCCAGCATGTCATGTGGTGACAAGGTTTAGGTCCCTAGAGTGTATAGCTCGGAGGGATTGGGATTTCTTTAAGTGGAGCATGTCCAACAGCTCTGGGTTTGACATAGTTTTGTATGTTAGGCAGAGATCGTCTCTAAGCAGGAGATATGCGATGGAGTAAAGCTGGAGTTTTTTGAGACGGTCTGCATAGGGCATCTGTTTGAGGCTGGTAATCCTCTTTGTGAGGTATTTCTGCAGCATTTCCAGTTGTTGTAGATGTCTTGTGACTTACATACCAAAAGGGGTGCTGCACTCTATAATGGGTCTAATGAGTAACAAGTAGAGAGGAACAATGACCTCTTTTTTCTTGGATGAGAAACCTTTTGTGATGAGGTGTGCCATGTAGAAGGATTTTCTGACTACTGTGGCGACGTGATTATCAAATGAGAGACTACTGTCCACCCGTGTCCCAAGGTCTCTTATCACACCTTTGGTGTTAAGCAGACTACCACCTATGTGGTAGTTCATGGGTACAGAGTTTTTACCAAAGGGGATGACAATGCACTTTTTGGCATTGAGCCTGAGCTATGGCTATGACACCAGGCATCTGTCTCAGTGAGGCCCTTTTGTAGGTTGCCCACATTGTTAGGAGTTTCGATTATGGCTCCTAGTTTGCAGTCATCTGTAAAATTCATTAGCCAAAGACATTCTGTTAGCCTGTACTTCAGAAAAGTATATACCAAACAGGAGAGGACCCAGGGATGAACCCTGTGGTACTCCACTTTTCACTGGTCTGAAGTCACATTTGGCATCTGCTACTTTCACAGTGTGGGTTCTGTCAGTGAGCCATTTGGCAACCCATCTTGTGACATAGGGATTTATACCTAGTTTAGTGAGGTTATCTATAATTCCAGAGTGGGTGATGGTGTCAAAACCCTTGGCAAGATCTAGATAGGCTGTGTGAACCACCTTACCCTTGTCAAAGAAGTCTATCAGGTTTAGGAGACATGATCTGCCTTTTACAAATCCAAACTGGTATGGTCAAGAGTTTGGAGATTACCAGTGTCTTTGTTTATAAGTTCCATGATGATACATTCCATGGCCTTGCAGACCAGGCTCGTTAGGCTAATGGGCAGTAGTTCCCAGGGTCCGTGGTGGGTCCCCCTTTGTGGAGTGAGATAACCATTGCTGTGCGCCATTCAGTGGGCACAAAGTCTGAGGTGAGGCTATGACTGAACATGGTGCTTAGGTGGGGTGCCAGTTCATTCTGTAGTTGGTTCTGTATATTTAGTGCTATTGTGCTGTAACTCAGAGCAGATCTCAGTGTTGCCATTGAGATTCTTGACATAGCTATAGAATGCTTTGTGGTTGTCTTTAGAATCAGTGGCAATTTTGTAGTTCATGTAGAATGCAGCCTGGGATGTTGTCAGGTCCCATGGATGCTGTGTTCTTGGCTTTGGAGAGTGTGGTTTTTACCTGTGCAGCCATGATTACATGAATTTTGTATTCTTCTAGTATAGGGGTGAGAGGGAGGTAAAGGATGTTGGCAATATCAGTTGGTTCTGTATATTTAATGCCATTGTGCTGTAACTCAGAGCAGATCTGAGTGTTGCCATTGAGATTCTTGACATAGCTATAGAATGCTTTGTGGTTGTCTTTAGAATCAGTGGCAATTTTGTTTTCGTAACTAGCTTTGGAGGATTTTATGAGAGATCTCAGCTTCTTACTAAGGCTGACCAGGGAGTTCCTCCAATCATGGGATTTTACTCTTTTTTGCAACAGTTTCTTTCTTCTGTTGTAAAGTTTGTTTATGGCAGGGGACCACCAGATTGGCTTCCTTTTTTTGAGGATAGCATCTTGGTTCTGTTAGGGATAGCATGATCCATGCACTCGTATAAGTGCTTATAAAATGTATTTGTGTAGGGTTCAGCAGTCGTACCTCTATTGTCCATCTACATGGGTGTCGTGAGTGTCGTTTGGCACTTCTGCCTTAAGAAGAGTGAAGCTGGCTTTGGATACATTTTTTACTGTGGTTTCCCTAATGGGGGTGGGGGTGGGATGTGGATGTCTTGGGTGAGTAGATTGTGGTCGGATCTGACCAATGAGGAATTGACCTCTGGTGTGGAACACTGGTTGCCCTTGTTGGTAATGACCAGGTCTAGGATATTGCTGCCCCTGGTGGGGGTGTGGATAAGTTGATCCAAGGGGTTGGATTTTATGAATTCCAGAAAACATTGAGCAAAAGAGTTGGTACACGAATAGTTTTTCCAGTTAATGGTTCCAACAAATGCCTGGCTAATCAAATCCAGATCACTTGGATTGTAGTTATGGCTAATCAAACCTGGGTCACTTGGACTCTAGTTATGACTTTATAACTCTGTATCACCAGAGCTGGGAATTTTCTATGTCAGCTAATGTCCTCCACCTTTGCAGATATGTAAGTAAACCATGTTGTCATATTTCTTAATGTTTATTTATGCACTTTGTTTCTTCATGGGCTTGGTCATAAAAAAAAAAAAAAAATAGCCCATTTTTCTAGTCTAGTAATTAACTCTATTTATTTAACATTTGTTAATCGGGAAAGTCTGACTTGGAACAAAGCCAATTTTCAGCAGAGGCCTTGGGAGAAACTCTCCAGATGCATGTCTTTGTGTTGTGGGAGGAAACCCAGACAAACACAAGAAGGACATGCAGACTCCACACAGAAGGCACCCCAGCCAAGAATCGAACCAGAGATCCTCTTGCTGTGAGGCAACAACACCACCGCTGCACCACTGCACCATCCAGCAGCTTGTTTATTTATTTTTTTAATCTCAGAGGAATAACTGATTTTCCTGCAATCATTAATCTGTTTTTGTAAAATAAGCATGCATGCATACTGAATGAGAAAACTGCTCATTAACAGGTGTGACCCAAAATACAACAAGCAATGTTAGACATGTGATAATGTGGGTAATAAGTAAGCATAGGGTAAATGCGGTACATGAAATGTATGAGGCACATAAATTTAACATAAAAAATATACAAAAGGCAAGATGGCCCCTTAAAAAAAACTGTATATAAATTAACAGGTCCTTGATGTCGTTCTGGATAAGCCCTATAGAAACTCTTTTCATCATTTTCCATTAGATACAGTACAGACTAATTAGTTTAAACTTGTATGAGGCTGCTGGTACCAAGATCATTGTGAACTTGGTACCACTACAATTTGTTGATATAGATCAGGAGTGTGTCCATGTGCAAATATTTAGTTTAACATAACTGATAAAGGTTTAGTTAGGTTTCCTTAATTCTGCATAGAAATCACAAATTATTTTGCATGAAAACATGGAACACAAATTTTTAATTTTTTTGTAGAAGCACTGAAACAGTCAGCATATCTTTATGTAAAGAATGACTGCCTTTATCTATCTAGCACTCTGCATATTTCTTTGCTTATTGTGAAGTTTGCACTCCATTCTTTTGCAAGAAAATTCACTATATTCCATGACTGGGTAACCATATCCTTCTTTATTGATAGCACCTTATATTTACAACATTCACTTTCAATTTTCTGATAAAAAATATGAAAGATGATGAAATAATATCTTATTACATTTATTCTTTGATATCAAGCATAGCTCAGTGAGAGGTTGAGATTTCATTAAAAGAGTAAATAGTTTATTTGTATCATTTAATCTAGACACTGTCCAGCTGGAATAATTTTTCAAAGCTAAGTACCCCTTTTTGCTGTATATCTTATTATTATGTTGATTATATGAAAATAATTCTTGTTGAACTTGCTTGTATATGTGTGCTACTGCTGTTTATTCATGACTACAGAAATGAATAATATCTAGGATTTACTGTTTGTATCCCAAATAGATTTACTTGCATTATTCAGCACAGCATCCACAACCTGTTTTAATCAGTATTTCCTTTACTGTGTGATAGTTTCTGCTGGTAAAGTGAAGGAAGGGTAATTTATTTATGAATGATAAATGCATATGTAGCATAACAATGATGCCAGCATACTGTTACCGGGACAGTGGTTAATCTCGCCATTAAACTAAAGAAGGATGAGGTTTGGGCAGCAGGGTGGAACAACGGACTGGGGAGTCAGGACAGTTTATTATATTTTCAGTACAATGCATAAACTGCATTTGCAGATGAATCAAGCTTTTCTTTTCTTTACTGACATGTCGGAGTAGGTCATATCGTAGGTGTTCGACCATAAGGGTATTTTAGTTTCTCAAGTTGTCATAAAAAGCTTTCTGGACAGGTGTAAGTTGTATTATGCTGTTAGGGGTTTTTATATCCAGTACTCCATGGATACTTAAGATTTTCTTTGATGATAAAGAAAATGGCTGCATCAAGAATACCATGCTAAAATGGATTCATTTACTTGGAATTCACAACAGCTTTGGTTTATGAAAGGGCGCAATTGCTGAAAACAACAAAATATGTGGACTTGAAACTTCAAATCAAGTAGCTTTTATAATGAAAGGTCAGTGTAATTCCAGCAAGAAAATCAGCTAATAATGTCTAACAACTTAAAAGCTGAAGGGGAGCACTTCATTGGTAGTTTTTCTACAATAACAGACAGAGACGTGAGTTACAAGGCTAGTGTTTTCAAGGCATATGGTGGAACAGTTTCTATGTGAAGGGCACATAATAATGCTTTTAACATCTTAGTCCCTGCTGCGATCTTGAACATTCAACTCTGTTGAAATTAGAGTACGAACTTTTATTAACATCAAACCTAAAAGCATTTTTTTCTTGTTACTGGGTATGACAGCAAAGAACTACTGCAATTTGCAGAATTTTTTAGCAGTGTGAGTTGTAAGTTGTGTACTGTAAAGCCACAGTTAGACTGAAATATGTAGAATCACGCTGTTAATAAATGCATGCCTGTCTCAGTGGCAAGCCTTAAAAGGTTCTGTTATAAGAACAAAAATACAGTGATGAATATCACCTATAAAAGGATTTGTTCTTTAAACTGGAGAAGTATGTATGTTCTGGAGTAACAGCAAAAAAAAAAAAAAAAAGATAATATGTGAAAAGAAGGAAATATTGAAAGTAATGAATGTAAACTGTAGAAGGGTTAAAAAGTGTCCATAATATCTGAAGGGATGGAAATAATAAAAGTTGTTGTTGTAGTGTCCTTCGGCTTTTTTTTCCCAGTTAGGGGTTGCCATAGCGCAACTCCGGTCCGCTAATGATTGGCAGTAGATTTTTACGTGCTGGCTTGCTGGGCCTAACACACAACCTTCAATGATGGAACGCCCATTCACGCATGTCGCCACACAGAAGACGGTCTAACTGAGAATAGAACGGGCAACGTCTAACTGTGAAGCGACAATGCTACTGCAGCACCACTGTATGTAAAATGTTAAATAATGTCCATAATGTATACACTGGATAATATTATCTATGTGAGAAGTATGCAATGATTTGGAACTATTACAAGGGAAGCAATGACGTAACCTTCCTTAGCAGCAGATATTACAACTATCTGAGCAACTGAGATATGCAGAGACTGTCACACATATACACACTTATGCATTTGTTTATACTGTTACTCATATAAACCAACAAAAACTGAGAACCAGAACTTTGACAAGAATACCAAAACCAGTACTCAGGAATTAAGGTACCAGGCTGCACACACTAGTATCAGGTTCTGATGAAGTCAGTTATGTTCTGATGAAAGTGCTTAATCATGGTTATTAACTTTTTCTGATACTAGTGCTTGCACCCTGGTACCTTCATTCTTGAGTACTTATTTTGGTACTCATATAAACCACATGATTCTTAAGGTAAGAAGTCCCAAGAGATTCATCTGCACTGTTCTTTACATAAGCTTACCATGTATTGTTGGTAGGCTACTGTGTGCACACACCTGTGTCCATAACACTCTTACAGTGGTAATAGTAGTACAATTTCTGGTAAAAAACTACTTTAAACCATTATGAAATACATTTACCACCAGTAGCTCCATCTATACTCCACTTTGGCTGGAGGAAAAAGTCTTATGTAGTTAATTTATGTTGCCAACCAGTGTCCTTCTGCTATAGGAACCCTATGTAATATTGGCTTTCCACTTCCCTTGGCATTAGTCTGTAAACACATCAAACATGCTTATATTGTGTCCAACACATTTTCAATAGGCTTGAATGAAATATTTTCCCTTCTAATATTATGTAACTTCTATGGCATCAAATCACCCATAGTTTTGGTGAAAAAAGATTGCTGTTTGGCAGTACTCAAAGGAACCTGTCTTTGTTTCATTCTTCCTTTTTCAGTCTTCATACATCAGCCAATTCTCCCTCTCAGGCTTGTGAATCATCAAGATAAAACAATTATGCCAATTAAATATTTGCATAGCAGGATGCAGGTTCCTCTCCAGAGTATGTTAAGGTCCCCCTTAAAGCAACTTCTTTATCCATTTGATTAGCTGCAGTACTACCTTGTACTCATTTATACTCAATGGCTTTTTGGTGTGTCCTAATTTTACACAAATGGCATTTTTCAGGACAATGACTATGTTTTAAAACCAATTTCCAGCACATCTGTGTGCCATAATGGTTTACTAGAACTATTTATCATCCCTCTCCTTTTCCGTGTAAAAAGGTGTTGTGTCACATATGCTACTATATACGAACTGTTTGCAAATAAGGACCAGCAGTCTGTCACTTCCATTAGGTACATGGCGGCGTCGAGCTCTTCTCATTGTGCTGATGTGTCATGGTGATGTAAAACTTAGAATCAAATTTCTCACAGGGAAAAGTACTGTATACCCTGTGATGAATTCCCCACCTTGGTGGCAGTTAACACAATTAATGAATACTTTTATGACTGCTGTGGATTATTTGAGTGCATAGTCACGGCTAGCACCATTTATGGCCTCTGCTGTGCAAGGTATATTTTGTTCCTACTTGCACTTCTATGTTGTGACTTTGAAGTTCAATAACCACACTGCATATCTAGTTGCACTCACATTTAGTTGTTTTGACAATAATAACAAACATTTGGTACTATGCTTATAATATTAAAGGTGTAAATACTACTATATGTTTTATCTGTTGCTTTTTCCAATTTACATCTAGCAGTTTTTTTTACAGATGTTAGCATTCATCTGAAATACCCAACAGACCTTAATTGAATATGCATGGTTTTAATTGTATATCTTTTCCACTGTTTTAACAACATGGCTGACAGGCTGTCATTATTCACATGAACTGGTATGTAAAAGGGCTGCTCTTGTGAGAGAGAACTGGAATGGCAGAATCAGCCAGTGATCTTTCTACACCTGAAAACTTTTGTTTGACCCCTTTTGTCCATTGTGCACTATCAGTGTCCTCACTGGTTCCACTTGGTATGCATAATCATCTGTACTAATTCCCAGGAGAAATTTACCATAGTCTATAAATTATATCCATAAGAAGTACTTCCTGGATCACTTTTACTATGCGCAAGATTGGTTTACGTCCATTACAACTGAAAATGTGCTGTGTACACAGCTGCAACTTATCACAGGTCATTTTCAAATCTGCTTACTGCAACAATGTGCACCATCTTTTCAAAATCAATATATGTTGTGCCATAGTCTCATTCTGAATCAGTGCATCACTAAAGTATTGAAACACTTTATTTAATAAATTCAGCATACTCAACACCCCTGTTAACATATGATGAAAATAAATAAAAAGAGCTCCTAAAATACTGTCAAAATGTAGTCATTAAATGCTGCTGATTTTGGAATGTAAAAGCAAAGCATAATACTGACTTGGGAGTTAAAGGTACTGCAAAGAATCCATTTGACAAATCTAACACTGAAATCCATTTTACTTTTGGTCAATCGATGATGCCAAGTCAGACATAGAACAAATTAAATGCGTCACTTTTGGTGTACATTTATTCATTAGTCTGAAATCAGTCACTATACGACATTGGCCATCCTTCTTTTTAAATAGTCAGATGGGGCTATTACAAATAAACTCCTTTAACAGCAATCCTCTTCTCTTGTCCATGTTGGATTGCTATGGGTATATGTAACTGCATCCCCTGAGATTTTGTACTGCTACTGATATGGTAGTAACTTCATGTCTTCCACTGGAACCATTTCAGACACAATCCATTCTTGACTTATATCATACATTTGTGTATGCTTGCAGTGATTCCTGCTTTAGACTGTTGTCTGTGCTAGGACTAGTAATGTCTTTAAGTCATTCTGTTTGTTCTGCTAACTATAACACAGTTCACATGTGTTTAGTGGCCGTGCCACAAGATCTGATTCACCCATATCCACTACAATCTCCATTTCTTTAAATATGTCCTTTCCTGGGATCATTAAGGAGGAATGTGAACTTAGCTAAAACTAGTATCTCATTCCATTTCACCTTTGACAGCCTCATGTTGAAAACATGGATTGCATTCTTTCTTTGGCAGGAAGAGGTCTAAGAACCATCTAAGTCAATTAATGTAGTTACAGCTCCACTGCATTACAAAGTAACATATGCCGGATTATAGCTACAACTGCCCGTATAGCTATTAACATTTCTTCCCAAAACATCGTTTGTACCTTTCTTCATTATAAAAGGTTGTCCATCTTTCTACAGGGACGGTGAGGTAAGAAAGCCAGGCAAATGGGAGGCTCACTCCATTAATCTGAGTTAGGAAGATCATAGCAACTGCGTTAACACCTTCTTCACCACCAATTGCAGTTTGTCCTGGTCTGCCAGCCTCTTCATAAAAGGTTGTATCTGATGACTGCCCTGGTGGACTAGTTATCACGTGTTTCATTCCTTCAGGTGTTTCCTTGGAGGAGAATAAAGTATTTCTATCACTTTTTTCTGTGTAACTCTCTGGTGAAGTACACATATTTCTGAACCATCTCTACTATCTGAATCTGTATCCATCAGATGTCACAATGTAATAATCAAGTTCCTATGGAGAAGGATCCATCAGGGAACAGTGTTGTACTCAAACCTTATCCCTCTTCATTTTGAAAAACTCCTGTAGTGCTTCATGTACCACATACAGTTCTTCGCGACTGTTACATATATGATTTGCTTGTTTCAGATTAAGATCTTGTAATCCTTAGGATCTCTGCTTTCCTGAGCATTCAGATTAGCTGCTTTTTCTGTATTCCCTTAAATATCACCCTTCAGACTGTGTTTGAATGATTTCCCCTTTTTGCAATCGAAGCATAGAAACTTTTATCTCTCCTGCTTTTGTTTTGGCTCACAATCCTTGTGTATATAATGTTTAAACTCTAACATGTGACCTTTACTACATTTCTTCCTATTTTCCCTGTTTCTACGATACTACAAATGCCTTCCTTCATCATATACTTATTTTTTCTGGCTGTAGTAGCCTTTTTTCATCCAAATATTATGCTTAGTATTATATCCTTTGTTACAGGCTTAACACTTAATGGCTTCATTCAACCCTGGACTCTTTTGAACAAACTGTTCTATCATTAGCTTTTCATCTGCCTCTTCCAAGCTATATGGATCCTTTTCATGCACTAAATGCCACGTCTGTGCCAAACTGTCTGAGGTATGGATCTTAAATCTGTTTAATAACTTACATCTAAATCCTTTTCTTTGTGTATACATTATAATTGCTTTTACTCTGTCCAAAGTTGTTGCTACATCAAAATACTTTTCTACTTCATTTGCATTTATAGCATATTATGCAAAAAAGCACAATAGCAAGTGACAGCATCATCTTCAATCCATCTGAATTGTGTATGCCCATTCCTCAGAATTCATAATATTTTGCAAAGAGGATTTCCCTGGTCTCAAAGTGGCAAGTTTTGGAAAAGTTTTTCACCTCTTCAGATTTGTTCTATGTGATACCCCATAACAGTCTGACCTGCCTTAATTTTACCTTAGAGTTCTATCTTAAAACTACCCGCTATGTGTTGTGACATACCCTTCAGCTGCTTATTATGTTCTTAAAACTACCCGCTTTGTGTCATGACATACCCTTCAGCTGCTTATTATGTTCTTAAAACTACCCGCTATGTGTCGTGACATACCCTTCAGCTGCTTATTATGTACATCTAATGATGCCTTAGCATTTTCCAAGACTTCCTTCATTTTATCTAATGCATGCAGGATTCATCTTTTTCAATTTATGTAATTGCTGATTATAAGTTATATTTCATCAGCTTCTTTACATTTTCATGAATATCAACTAGGACTTACTATCTTTCTTATCTGCAGTCACACTTACAACAAATGACTTCGACTCCCCTTTTTTCTCTTGCACCAGCCTATCATAAATATATATTAATTTATACAAATATTGCAACTTAGCTGATGCCTTACTGAAGATAACTTCATTCCATCAAGTGTCTCTTAGTTCATCTAAGAGATAGTAACTTTTATTTGTCTGCTTGTTTTTTAGCCACTTCATTCTAGTGCTAAAGTAAATGAAATGCTCATCACCACACACTGAGACGTTTCATTGGCAAGCCCTTCTGCAAATCCATAATCTGCTCAGGCTGTGTCTGTGTCCAAGCCCTCGGAACAAATTTGATTAAGGTGTACAACATATGAGATCTACAATTCACTCATTTCTCAGTCCTCTCTGAAGAAGTGACGATATCCTTTTGGAAGCGTATCTGTCTCACATTATAACCCTTATCTCTCTCCTCAGTCACCATGTACTAAACAACTGCTTTGATTAAACTTTTCTCATCATACCTTCCACTCTCTAACTTCCCCCACCTATTCACAAACCTAACAACTATACTAACCACCATCCAAATCATATCTACTGTTATTTCCTTACCTCCTCATATCCACCAGAAGTCTCCTTTCTCCTAGACTCAATGATCTAAACTCTGACCTCTCTTACTCAGAGTATATACCTGTATCATTTCTAATCACTGGTTTTCATCATTGTCACTACTACTTCAGGAAGCAGTAATTGCAGTAAGGTATAGCCATGTTTCATTCTCCCTGTAAAATGCCACATATGGTTTCTTGCTGTGTCTATACTATGGCATTTTTATGCTTATTATGTACATGCTTATCATATTGCATTCATATACCGCTGTACTCAATGAAATGTAATTTAATGTACTGCAGTGCAATGTGTGCATGTTTTTATGTGGAGCTTTTCTCCTCGGTCTCCTGCTGTAAAGGGGATTGCTCGTCATCCAAGTCAGACTATCCTAATAAATAACTGCTAAATAAAAATTCCCTGTCAAAGTTCATCTCATACTTGTCGAAGATGACAGTACCTTTAAGAAAGTTACTAGTATATAAAGGAGTACTACACTGAGATACTATGATGTTCATAAACTGGGGACTCTCACTTGTGATGCTTCTCAATATGGTCTTGGCACAGTGTGTCTTCAGGAATGCGTTCCAGCTGCATATGCATCTCGTACTTTGACTCCAATAGAAATGCACTATGCACAAATAGAAAAAGAACTTCTTGGGGTTGTGTTTGTATGTTCCAAATTCAATGACTCTATACATATATATATATATATATATATATATATATATATATATATATATATATGTATATGACCAATTCAGATCAGAACAAATCCTCAGCCATTGGTAACGATTTTAAAACAAATCTAATACATACCGTTCCAGCAAGATTGCAACAAATGATGTTAAAATTGCAAAATTACAAGTTTAGTATTGTCTGCAACCAAGGAAACTCATGTATCTTGCAGATGCTTTGTCTCAAGCACCCAGAAAGATGTCAGAGCAGCATGAAAATGAGACAGCAGATTTTGAAGTTATGGAAGGCGAATGCATTTCACCATCATGGCTTGATGAGTTAAAAACCCATAATCTTAAAGACGTAGTTTGTCAAAGGCTGAGTAACGTTATTAACCAATTGGATGACCAACACGTCAGACAAGTTTACCACTCAAACCTCAGCAGTATTTCCCATATAGAGATGAACACATTGTGGGAGATGGTATCATTATGAAAGATTTGAAAGCGGTAGTTCCTAAATCATTGCAAAAGAAATACATAACAATCATGCACAGAGCTCACCCAGGCACCGAATCAACTAAAAGTAGGGCAAGAAGTATTGTGTTCTGGCCCTTAATATCCAAAGATATTGAAAGAGAGAAACTTTCCTGTTCAGTTTGCAACAGTAGTAAACAGTAGTAAAAGCAGAAAGAACCTCTTCAACGGTACCCAGTTTCTGATTTACCATGGTCCATACTTGCTGTAGACATTTTCAAATGGAATGGTCAACACTATCTGGTACTAGTTGACTCATACTCTGGTTGTTTTGAAATTGACTTACTTCGTAACTTCATAGAAGCCCGTATAAAGTCATATCAGATAACAGTGGACAATCGTAAACCCACCTAGGTGGGGGGATATGTCCCCCACACCCTCCCTAACTATATATACCAACTCTAGGATTGCACTACAGTGTGGAAAAGGGAATATCTCCCAGCAATGGGCAAGTGTTTACTTGCCCTGGGATCATTTCCATAGTTTGTGAGTTTCACTTTCGATATTTCCGTCTTGAATTACTGAAATTTGGCATTTTCAGTATTTGGAGCTTTGAAAGTGAAACTGTTATAGATATGTGTATGTATGTTTCTAAATAAATTCATATACACATACTTAGTCATGTGTGCTAACCCTGCCACTGCTATTGCTTTCAGCCCTATATGTTACCTTACCAAAAACCTTTCCCCAACAATATCGTTATTCAGCCAATATATGTCTTGGATGTAGTTACATTTTTTTTTTTAATTTTTGTTGACTGGTCAAGAATGAAAGCATTTGTTTTCCTTTTGCAATCAGTTTAGATTTGGCCATTTTTCAGTTGCTTTATTTTCAATGTGTAGAATTTGATGTAATGTGCATCAATGCCTTTGCATATTCATGTTTTATACTATACCTTTGTGTGTGTGTGTGTGTGTGTGTGTGTGTGTGTGTGTGTGTGTGTGTGTGTGTGTGTGTGTGTGTGTGTGTGTGTGTCTATATCTATCTATCTATATGAATATATAGGTAGCTCGATTCAAGATAATGGGTTATAAATAGGTGTTTGTTCAGATGCATCATTTGTATCCTAGCCACTACACTTCTCACTACCTTCCACCTCTTTCCATAAGGGATTGAGAGAGTTAAAGCAGGGTTGCATTTATGGTTATTCATCCATTCTTCCAGGTTGTATTTGTAGAGGGTGAGGGGTACTACTTTGTTTAATGTGAAAAATACGAAGGGGATGTCTGTTCCAGAACAGAGAAATACTTTCAGTCAGGCATCCAGCATGCCAGCAGATTCTGTTTATGTTTCATTGAAGGTTAAGGTCTTTTGTATGGATGTTCATGGTGTTCCTGGCTTTACAAATATAAAATAGGCCTTTCAGTGCAAGGTCATTTGAGGCTTTGTAGGATAGGCAGAAGTTCTGCTGTTACAGTGACAAGACACCCCAAGGAGTTCATACAGGACAAAGAAGAGAGATAGGGCTCTAAAGTATTCTGCATAGGCAATGAAATTTGGGCACCTGATTTTATTTGTAAAAAAAAAATTGGGGTCTTTCAAGTGTCGGCTGAAGAAGAACATGTGGTCAGCAATGTTCCCAGGTCTTTGTTAACTGTGTCCATGCTGAAGGGGGGTACCATTAATAAGGTAGGAACAAGAGTTCTCCTGTTCATAAAAGGATGTGCTACTACAAATTTTGGCATTTAGCTTCAGACTATAGTCATGGCACCATTTGTTTGCACCTGTTAATTCTTCATTTAACATCTGAAAGTCATTGGGGAATAGGTGATAACTCTGAGTTTGCAGTTATCTGCAAACTTAGTCAGCCAAAGGATACTGAATTCAGCTTTGATTTCAGAAAGGTATATACCAAACAAAAGTGGCCCTTGTACTGACCCTGGAGGAGCATTGATGGTAACAAACTTTTTAAATGACAGCACTCTTCCAATCTTAATTTGGTGGGTGCTGTGTGTAAATCAGTTTGTTATCCATTGAGAAATGGTCGAGTTTACACTTGGTTTATCTTACTTACGATGCATGAGGGAGGAACGCTGTCAAAGGCTTTGTCGAGGTTGTGTGTACTGACTTGTTTTCTTCTTGGGCCTCAGTGACATTTTCAAAGAAGACTATCAAGTTAAGTAGGCAGGATCTGATTTGGGAATGGGACTTTAGGCTACCAATATCTATGCTTATGAGGTCCATAATTATGTGTTCTGTTGTCTTACAGATAAGGATTGTGAGACAAATGGGTATATAGTTTCCAGGATGAATGATGCAGCTTCCCTTGTGAAGGGAGACTGCAGTTCTTCACAATTCAGGTACAAGTACAGATCTTGGAGCAGGTCAGTGAGTCACTGCTTCATACTAACAAGGAAGCACCCCAACATGTTACCAGCTCCCATGGAGCTAGTGTCCTTTGCCTCCAAGAGAGCCTTAAAGACTTGAACAATGATAATGTTTGGGAGGCCAACATGAGGTCATGCATGTGGGGGCTGTTTGGAGATGGGGAGAAGGTTGAACTAAACTTGTCTGCTAACATGTCAGCCATCTCGTCAGGACCTTAGTAGGTAATGCTGTTATGTACCGCTGGGATCAATACTGGGTATTGTCTCTAAGGTTCATGACATAGCTGAAGAAGGATTTGCAATTGTCCTTGACTGAGGTGGTGATTTTCAGTTCATTCTTAGGTTTGTAAGATTTGATTTTTTTCTAAACTGTTTAACTTCTTAATTGTAGGTTTTCACATCATTCCTAATGGAGTTTTTTTCCTTCTTGTTATAAAACTTGTTTCACCAAAGAGGTTTGTTTCTACACTTAGTGCTCTATTTTGCTAAGGATCAGGACTGAAGTCTCAATGTAGATATGGAGGTAAAAATGGAGCTTGCCTGTGAATATGGCAGTGTTTGCTATTGGGTCCTCAAGGCTACGGGAGCTATTGAACCTCCTCATGTCATCATCTTATTGAAGTAAATTTGCTTTACAGAAATCATTGAAGAATATGGGGTCTGTGAGTATTTTAGGCTTTATTTTAATAATGAGAACCACTGCATGATGTTTAGGCCTAATCAGAGATTGTGTAATGATAGACAGCATAATGATGCTACATTTATAATGACAAAGTCCAATATATTTATATGGAAGCAGACAATCTGATCTAGTGAGTTTACACTGATGAAGTTTAAGAAGTGTTGGGCATAATATTTTATAGTAGTGTAAGTATTCGAGTTTATACATGGATAATTGAAATCCACCAAAATAGTAGTGCTAGTAGTGCTTGGTTTGATGGAGAGGAACTTGAGTCGGTTTAGCTATGCTTCTGAGTTGTGGGTGATGTGGGGGGGGTCTGTAATTGGTCTGGATATAGTTATTAGGATATGAAAGAGTTGAATGTCATTATTAAGGATGTAAATCTAGAGGTGAAGGAGCCATGGTCGGAAATAGACACATGACCACTGGTAAAAGAGACAACCTCTACAGAGAGCCTGAATGAGTGCTAGGCATTGAACTCTGGTACAGAAAGTGCATTTTCACTGCACTGGAACAAAGTTTTGGTAATAATAACCTACTTTGTTTCTCTATACAACCTGCCATTTCAGTGCTCATCCCACCTTTTAATGCACATGGTTGACATAAACCAGTTCAATCAGCTTACATTTGTCTGCTGTTATCTATGAAACAGAATAAAGGCTTTCATAAAAGTATCTTGTATTTCTTGGTGTTTGCACACAACTATTATTTATACCTACCAAATGAATCCACATCCATTGTAATGTCTAACTCCTGTGTTAGAGGCCCATCTCAGCCCCAGCTTTCTCACTGCAAAACTCTTCTGGCCTAGCCCCATCCTGTGCTTTTGGACAGAAGGAAATTGGGTTAAACAAAACTGACAGACCAGTACCTCTTTAGATACGTTTGATGTCCCTAATGCAGTTCTCTTCAACCTGAAAACAACTCCTATAAACATATAAACATGAATCACTTTCTTTGTTTAGTTCAATTATTTAGCACATTTTCTCTTTACTTAATGCAAGTTTCCTGTTAATAAACAATTTAATTTTGACTTTTTCCCATATAGTAACCAAATTGAGTTGTATTGTTCATATCGTTGTTGCGGTACTGAACTTATAAATGGATTAACTTTCAGCAGACTAAATTAAGTACACTCATCATTGCTTTATCAACTATGGCAGTGCCTTTTTGTTCAGGATGTTATTTGTGGTTGGATAATTTCTCCACAAGACTCTTCTAGAAAGAGCCTTAGCTTAGTGGGACTGGAATGGAAAATGAATAGTAAATAAATATGTATTTTACAAACATGCGTATAAACACATACATATACACACACACACACACACACACACACACACACACACACACACACACACACACACACACACACACACACACACACACACAATTACAATAGTTTTAACTCTGTTTATTAGCTAGTTCTCTCTGTGGCAGACTCCAGGTGGAATGTACTTAAGCTAGCCACAAATTTATTTGATAATGTCATATAAATAAATGAATGTTTACTAGAAAATATGTTCAGTTTTTTAAATATGCATCACAAAAATGATATGGCTACCTGTATTAAGTTAAACCTCACGCCTATAAAGGATTCAAGATTACAGTCTTTAAAAATAAAAAAAAAAAAACAATGGTCTGCCTACTGCATAACATAGTCCTGCCTCTGCAAAAACAAATACTTCATAGATAGTGCAACAGTGACTGAATAAATACCTTAAATAAGCAGAAGAAGTGCATTGTGTGATGCTTTACAGTTGGCAAAACTTATTATGATGTATATTTTCCACATGATATCTCTAACCTGCTGAGCTTTGAGATAAAACTAGTTTAAGCTACATTTATGACTTGTTTAAACAGAGCAGTGGATATTATTTATCCATGCAGCCCAACAAAAACGTAATATAAGAAGATGGTACAGTGTATAAAGTGCTGCACACAAGTTAACTGCACTGTCTAATGTATAATTAGAATATAGATATACATATGACTCGCTTCCATTACCTCCCTAAAGAGCAGGATGAAGACAGCTTGGAAAGCACTTCACGTGCAGACAGAGTCATGCATGCCATTTACTGTGTTCTTAATGTTCCTCGTTCAGAACTGCAGGATCAAAGCTAATAAAACTGACTAGATAAAATGGGTTTATTACAGTTAAAACATAACTGTGGTAGGATTCAGCTGCTGAGGCCCTCCAAAGTCACTACTTGGAACGTACTGTTGCAAACTATCTTTGTTAAATCTTGCACTTGGGAGTGCTGCTGGACAGTTTTCAGACCCTGAGGTTATTTTCCATGTAATAAAATATAAGACCGCTAAGAAACAGGATCCTAGCTTCTATTATACAAGTTTTAGAGGCTCAATTACCTATCTTTTATGGCTTATTTAGAGGGGACACATTAGACAGATGTTGAATCATTCCATCTGTTGATGGGACCTAGAATTATTTCCAGACCAATTTCAACAAAGTATGTCATAGACTGTCTCCACTTAAATGCAGGGAAAAGTAACTATGCAAAGTTCCCATAATAGGCTAAACAAACAACATGAAAAAGCAAAAGGGCACCATGTTAAACAATACTATAATATGTCTTGGAACTAAATCAGTCTGAATCAGAACTATGCTAACGTAGTTAGGCAGGTTAAATATTTTTTTAACTGAGTAGTTTTGAACTCAAACTGCTTAAGAAGCTTCTTTTAATATTTACACAAGACTACGGATATACTCTTGGATTGCATGTATTTATCTACATTTCTGGCCTCATGTTCAACATGAATGTCTTTTTATTAACACTTCTTAAGAAACTGCTTGTACAAGAATATGGACATGTACTCACATTACACATCTTTATGTATTTTTTCTTTTGGCTGCAAGTCCCAGGATGAATGTCTTTATATTAACAGGGTCTGATCTGAAGACTGCAAATTAATGGATGTTACTAACCAAGAAAATCTCTGTTTATAACTGTTTACAACTTAATTAGTTAAGGAATAAAGGTTTATTTATGCAGTTGTATGCTATTCATTTATTACATTTGAATATGTAAACAGATTCATATACAAACGCAGCACATCAGCAAACTGTACAAACAGACAAGAACACTCAAATATTGTTGAATAAAGATATGTTTAAACCCTTAACTGGACTTTATTTTTTTTTTCCTCTGGAAAAAGGACTTTATTTATTTTGCTAAATTTTGCAGAGTTAGCTGTGGCCAAGATCCGTCATTCTGAACAATTATCCTTATTCCTAACCTCAAACTGTACAAAGAGTACCAGGGGAAACACTAATCATAGCAACAATGTGGGTGTAATGACATCAGTAAATACAAAAAAGCAGTGCAAGACCAACACTAATAAGACACATTAAGTACAGCAAACCAGCTTATTATGTTTTCAAGATATGGATGCCAAGAAATGCACCTCAACGGCAAAGCGCGAGAGGTGAATCTTGGCATCAATGTCGAGTACACATAATAAAGGGTTATGATTGGAGACCACCAGATCTTAATTCTTTATAGTCCATGGAGCTTTATCTGCTCCATGTACTATTAGTTAAAAAGGAAAGTGTTTTGCTGGCTATGAAAGCAATAATGAAATTAGCGAGTGTTGTCAGAAAGGTAGTGTAACATAGCTGTTTTGTTATGTTAAAGAAAGTCAGGGACAGATTACTTGTACAGAGAACAGACAGAAAGAAATTTGTTTTTAATTCTGCCACTGTCATTTGCTGCCTAGTATTGGCAGATTTAAATGCCTATGGTGATACCTAGTTTTAACAAGTAAAACAGGAGGGCTTAACAGTTGTTAAGATCGGGTCTTGGGCTATGTAAGTGCTTAACTTCTTCTTCTTTCAGCTGCTCACATCAGGGGTCGCCACAGCAGATCAACAGTTTCCATTTCTTCCTGTCCTCTGCATCTTGCTCTGTCACACCAACCACCTGCATGTCTTCTCTCACCACATCCATAAACCTTATCTTAGGCCTTCCTCTTTTCCTGTTACATGGCAGCTTCATCCTTAGCATCTTTTTTCCCATATATGCTGCATCCCTCCTCAGCACATGTCCAAACTAATGTAATCTTGCTTCTCTGGCATTGTCTCCAAACCTTCCAACCTGGGCTGACCCTCTAATATACTTATTCCTAATCCTGTCCATCCTCGTCACACACAGTGCAAATCTTAAAATCTTCAACTCTGCCATGTCAAGCTCTGACTCCTGCCTTTTTGTCAATGCCACTGTCTCCAACCCATATAACATAGCTGGTCTCACTACCCTCTTGTAGACCTTCCCTTTCACTCTAACTGGTACTCATCTGTCACAAATCACTCCAGATACTCTTCTCCACCCACTCCATCCTGCCTGTACTCTCTTCTTCACCTCTCTTCCACACTCACCATTACTCTGAATTGTTGATCCCAAGTATTTAAACTCATTCACCTTTGCCACCTCTACTTGCATTTTCACCATTCCTCTATCCTCCCTCTTTCACACACATGTATTCTGTCTTAGTCCTGCTGACCTTCATTCTTCTTCTCTCTAGAGCATATCTCCACCTCTCCAGGGTCTCCTCCACCTGTTCCCTACTCTCACTACAGATCACAATGTCATCTGCAAACATCATAGTCCACGGGGACTCCTGACTGATCTCGTCTGTCAACCTGTACATCACCATTACAAATAAAAAAGGGCTCAGAGCTGAACCTTGATGTAATCCCACCTCCACCTTAAAAGCATCTGTCACTCCCACCGCAGACCTCACTGCTGTCACACTACCCTCATACATATCCTGTACCACTCTTACATACTTCTCTGACACTCCCGACTTCCTCATACAATACCACAACTTAACTAACTGATATGTCTATTTTGTTATATTGGAGCGTAATCACCATGCTGCATGAACTAAATGCTGTTTCTGCATTAAACTAACAGTAATTTCAGTGGAGAGATGATGCCATTCTTATCAGATTATAAGCGAGTGTAGGCTGTGGAGTAGGTTGGTGTCATTAGGACAATTAATTTTGCCCAGTTAAATTTATTTTGGTTGCTTTTTTTAAGGATCCAAAGAACTGAATGATAACATAGTTGACATTTTAGAATGAAAGGAGTACTGAGTCTGTGGGATGAAATAGAATGATAGTTTTGGAGGGGGTGGACTTCAGATGTCCAACTAATAAAATAGTCAGAATTCCTGCTGAGGAAGAAGTGAATCTGACCAGGAAGGATGCAGTTATTACAGATTCTATCATATTAAACATACCTATCATAAAAAAGAAAAACATTAAACTAGCTTAAATGGATAGAGGGATAAAGCACGTACTACAGTGCAAGAGACACAGGTTTGAATAGCAGTTCAAGGGTCAGTATGAGTTGGCCATGAGGGACGTGAGTGAGTGGCTATTGTTGGCTCACTCATTTAGGTGGGGAGAGATGTGACTGTGCCTGACCACATAGGTGACATATAGTGGGATCAATAGGTATTACATCTGTGCAGAGGCACATAGCACAGGGTTCAGCATGTGAAGGCATGCTACTTACGGTGGCAGAACACAGTAGTTTTCTGAGATCTGACAAGGGGAAAGGAGATGCTCCTCTGGGGGTGTGTAGGCTACTCACAGGACCAACATGCTGGCCTGTTCCCTATCACCTGACTCTCATTAGTAGGGGATGAATAGGTTTAGTGGGCTTCATAGGCAGAAATGAATGGGCTAGATGGCTCTCAGCTTGCCTAACATTTTTTGGTGATTCTCACCCTCGTGGAACAAATTGCCTGGCTGGGATGTAAGTAGAGGAGCCGTTGGGCTCGGAGCTACAGGGATGCAGAAAAATGCATTGGTTTAAGGTAATAGTTTGCAACTTGCAGTTCACAAACCACATGCAGCACTTTGTTTGACTAGTTGTATCTCCATTAATCACTGGTTGTCAGCTTTGTAGCAAGTAAGCAATAATGACCGACATGTTGGGCTTTAGAGGAAATAGCAGACCATATAAGAATGTTGTGAGAGATATTGCTACAGAATGAGAGCCTTTTCATCTTAGGAATTCATTTTATTCCTTTATAATGCTCACTCTGGTGGGCATTATTTCTCTTAGAAAATTGCCTCATGTTTACTTTTGTTGACTTTTTAATGTATTTTCGTTACGTTTTATAATATGTTTGTATAAATTTAGCCATGCTTTTCCATTTTATTACATTGTGCATGCACTTTGCAGTATGCTTTTTTGCTGCCTACAATTTGTTTTCCTTTAATTAATTGTGTATCCCGCTTTGTCTCATACTTGCAGATTGCTGTGCAGAATAAATAAATCAATAGAATATAGGTAACCTGTACAGTGCATATTACATGATTAATAAGTAGCACTTACATAACGCGTCCTTCTCCCTTTTGTTTAATGAACAATAATGAGCAAATGAACATAATGATGGGGAAGAAGTCACTCTGAAATGCATACATTATGTCACACAATTGATAAGCGTTTGCAGATAAAGTTTGATTAATTAGAAAAAAAACTTCAGTTATTAAAGGAATGGTTTCAGGCTGCACACATGGTATCTTTAATGTATATTGCTACATATTCTGCACATTCTGTTTCAACTGCCACATATATTTTCATTTCTAGATAAACCTGATTATTTTTCTCGCAAAATCTGTTTCTTTATTGCTGCCCATAGCTGTAATTGTCTTTTTATTTGTGGAAATATCACCACAATGAGATGATAATGCAAAATAGTTTGTGATATGTTCCTCTGTTAGTGTTTTACAGCACTACAAGATTCATTCAAAGCATTGTGATCATGCATGCGCAGGTCTGCTTATAATAAAAATGACTTGCTCTTCCATGCAATTGTTTCTGACATGAATAGTGCTGAATGCTTACAGCGTGTGTTCCTATTTCAGACTTAAAAGAAATGTAAACACAGTGAGATGCACCATAACAGATACTTACAAGAAACTTCCAAATTGATGTTCTAATCATTAATGTCCTCAATTTGGGTGATAACATTCAATTATTTTAGTGACACAGAGACCTGTGTTTGTAGCAATTGTTCTAACATCAGTATTCCTTTAGTTTTTCTGCCTTATGATAACTCTGAGAGTGCTGTCAGGACTGGGCAGATTGGCAGTCAAGAAAGCCATACTCATACCTACACAAACCTTCCTGGAGAGTAGCTAATCTGGACACTTGACCAAAACAAGACCTTAGAAAATGAAATTTCTTGCCATGATCAGCTAATTTCACACCCTCTTCCACTAAACCTACCCTTTATTGGAAGTACTTTTTTGCGTAAGTTTAAAAAAATCGGTGTCAGTATTTAAAACTGATGCTTTTTAGAGGGGGTGACTTTATTTATTTATGCATGAATGTGTGATACCAGGGTGCAAAAAGTTGACCTAAAATGAGATACCTGTACTATGCTTCTCTTTTTTATTAAGTTTGTAACAAATTTGATAGCCATATTTAAGCTTTGTAAAATAGGAAACAGAAAACTACCCTGTGAAGTTGCATTTATACCATGTGCTAACAATGATAGGAGGTTTGTATTTGTCTCTTCTATGTAAATATGGAAGAAAATAAGTTTCAAAAAGTGGCAACTTGTTTGAAACGCAGTTGGAGTGGGTACGAGGCATTAGGGGGACACTATGTTTCATGGAAAGAGAGTGATGAGAAAAAGACCCAGGATGTTAGGCCAAAGACTGAGCTCTATATTTGGTCAGTGTGCAGTTCTAGTTTGCGCATGGACACTGAAAACCCATACCATAGGCAGCACTACATATTTATTTTATGTTCTTGGGTCCAGGATGAATTTCATAACTTAGTTACTGAATCAGATTTGCTTGCACTTTGCTTTAACATGCTGGGTACCAGCAGTGGTATTTAAGAGACCATCCCTTTGGTAGCCATTAGACCTATGTTGGGCAGCGGAGCAGAACCAAGGAGTGTAGCACCTGTCTCTCCTATACCCAGGTGGTACACTGGCTGGCAGTGATGTGATTTAAACCCCATAAGCGCCAGACAGGCCATCCCATACTGGTGGCAATGGTTCATCCATCACATATTGATGGAAATGCTAGGACTGAATCCCTCTCCAGTGCCAGGCCAGGCAGCATAATATGTATGTATGTATGCATTTATGTGTGTATATATTTATATTTGATGCCCAGGTAGATAGACTGGTCCAAGGGCCCTTTTCAATCATTGCTTCAACAAAAGGCATAATATACATAGGCAAACACATATACATACCTAGGCTACTATAGAATGCTGATGATAACTGTATATGTACAAGGAAAATACATACATCTGCATTTACAGCATACAACATATTGATGACCAATACCATAAAATACAAAATCTTGATGCAAAATAAAGTACAGCCAACAGATATGTAGGGACAAGATATTTAAAATATGGAACAGAAAACAAAACAAACGTGCATGGATGTTAAGTTTTAAAATATAGTAAATCTCTGTTTTCTTCAAATGTCTTAACTCTGTCAGCCTTAAATAGCACTTCGTACAATACAAATCAAATATGCACGCTTCAGAATTCCATTTTTGTAACATTCAGAAGACTAATCAGACGTGCATAGTGCATAAAACAGTAACTAGTTACAATAGCCTTAAACCAATTGTTTTGATCCAGGTCTGTGATGGACTGTGACAATGTATTTACTTTCAGAATAGGGATCTAAGAAAGCTTTAATAAATGTATAAAGCACACAATCAGGAGCTTGACAGAAATGAGTTAAACATGTTGCTTTAATTGCCATTAAGGAATAGATTGCAATATGGCACTGTTAAACGGTGCCAAACTAGTTAGTTGTGCTTCCTGCAGAATAAGGGAGTTTCCATTTTAAAAAAAAAGTGACAAAAATTAATTATTTGTCAGTGTTACAATGGCCAGTTCTGACTTCTCCTTATATGTTTACCCTGTTGTGTTTTCCATATCTTAGTAACTGTCCAAGCATTAGAGGGAAGGAGTAAAAAGGCGAGAGGCATGACCACCAAAGTATATTTTTTTAATATTCACATCAGAAAGCATTGGTACACATGTTCATTTAGGAATGTTATTGTTTTTTTTTTTTATAATAGCGAATCTTTTAATGTATTTCATCACTGAAAAAAATGCATATTAGAGAAAGGCATGATACAAAATGCGATTAGATAAAGATTATAACCCACTAAGCTGATTGTAGAAAATGATTTCTGTTTATTTTGCTTCATGAAATTACTTTGTTATTTGTATTTCTGGTTCTTTTTCCTAAAGGGCTGCATGCATTATTACTGGCCTGAAATTTATGCTCTTTAGCCAGTCAAGTCTTTTATTTTCTCATTTTAAAAAATGCTATTAATATAGAGATTTGTTCACGTGTCCTCAGTGTCCCCTGATGATGGGTACCTATTATGACTTTCCCTGTTACCTCATGTTCTTCCTTTGCCATACTTCTCAACCTGCAGACATTGAAAATTAAGAGCAAAGGCCCTTAAAAATAGGATTATCCAACTAAAAATCTGGTATGTACTAGACATGTTTAAAAATCGCATATGATGAGGGTGATTCAGAAAATTGATTGAAGGAGTAAATCAAGCCTAAAAATAGGGAGACCCTGTGCAGGGATAAATCAGGCCTTCTTCTTCTTCTTCTTCCCACAGTGGATCACCTTGTCCGCACATTGAATGGCAGTCCCAACCTTCCACAGAGGCCAATTTAGAGTGTCCAATCCACCTGCAGCATGTCTTTGGGATGTGGGAGGCCACAGGAGGACATGCAGACTCAGAAGGCAGAGAACCTCTTGCTGTGAGGCAGCAGTGCTAACCACTGCACCACCGTGGCCGCCCTAGGGATAAATCAGGCCTAAAAATAGGAAAGTCACTCCAAAATAGAGACAGTTGAGAGGTCTGAGTCCCTGCCCTCATACTTAGTTTAAATGCATTTTTCTTGGTCCACACATAATACAGCATATAGTAATTTGAATTGCATATGATCTATTTACTTACTGTTTTGTAATCAGAAGGGTGGTCTGGTCAAAAGTCCTTTTCAACCACAACCAGGCAATTTTTGCAATCAACAGGATTAAAACCCGCAAAGGAAGACATCAGTGATTTTGAATCTATTGTCTTGGCCACTTATCCAAAACTAGAGGAGGAAGAGAAGGTTAGGAGAAGGATGAGTTCTTAGATCTGTGAAGAAGAAAGAGAAGACAGGAAGAAAGCAAAAGAGAAGCATGGAGAAACGGAAAAAGATATGGAGTATGCTGGAAGTAAGACTAAGCAACATTCGACAGAATCTGGGAAAGAAGCATCCAACACTTAGTATTGCTTGCCTGAGTTTGATGCAGACTCTCTGGCTGACACAGACATCCTCCAAAAGCGTCTCACTGAGACAGACACCTGGTGTCAAAATCATGGCCTCAAGCTAAATGCCAAAAAGTGCATAGTCATCGCCTTTGTGAAAAACAAAATACCCAGAAACTACCACATAGTTGGTAGTCCCCTAAATACGGAAGATGTAATAAGAGATCTGGGGACCCAAGTAGATAGTAAACTCTCCTTTGATAATCACATTGCCAAAGTGGTTAGAAAATCCTTCTATGTGGCACACCTTATCACAAAAGTGTTCACATCCAGATCAAAAGAGGTCATTGTGCCCCTCTACTCATCACTCATCAGACCCATCATATTGTACAACGCCCCATTTGGGATGTATCTTACAAGACACCTGCAACAGCTGGAAAGACCACAGAAGTACCTCACCAAGAGGATCACTTGCCTCAAACAGATGTCCTATGCAGCTCGACTGAAGAAACTCCAGCTGTACTCGGTTGCATACCGCCTACTCAGAGGTGATCTCTGCCTGGCATACAAGGCCATGTCCAACCCAGAACTGATGGACATGCTCCACCTAAAGAAAAGCTTATCCCCTTGAGCCACATGCTCTAGGGATCTAAATCTCACCACAACAATAAATATGATGTGCTGGAGGGATAGATTCCTGTCACAGAGACTTCCCATGCGTTGGAACAAGATTCCAATCTACATTAGGCAGAGCTCCTTGTTAACACTCTTCAAGAGAAACCTTGATGAGTGGATGGGAAACAGAAAGTTTACCCCGGGGATCACTTCAGTGGCTCTGCTGGACAGAGGCACAGGGAACTAATCTTAGGGGGAGGTGAAAGCCAACACATTCTGGCTAGGCTTATAAATGCCTTCGGGCAGATAGCCTAGTACCTACCTATGAACCTATGAACCTAAGATTATTGCATGTTCAAAGTTCAGGACAGATGAAGATTTGGATTTTGCAATAAAATATGCTACTACTAGTAGTGATCTTAGAATAAATGGACATGAGAGTATGTCATTTACTGGCTTAATCAAGAGAATATTCAGTTAATTGGTTGAAAGTGCAGAATGGCTTCTGGCATGCCTGATGTTAGAGTTCAGCAATCTGGTGGATAAGGGTGAAAAACTTCTACTGAGCATGGAAGCTTTACAGTGCATGCTGCGGTAACATCTGCCTGAGGAAAGGTGGGAGAACATATC
This sequence comes from Protopterus annectens, assembly GCF_019279795.1. Classification (NCBI taxonomy): domain Eukaryota; kingdom Metazoa; phylum Chordata; order Ceratodontiformes; family Protopteridae; genus Protopterus; species Protopterus annectens. The sequence goes on from NC_056726.1 coordinate 1,311,393,663, forward strand.
ACAAGCAGGGTGAGTATCGTCATTTATTATCTTTCTAGCTCTTCCAATACATTGAGATTCTTGTAAGTCATCCAAGGATGCCAGTGGAGAGCTGATGGTTCTTTCTGCTGCTGTTACTACTCTCTGTAGAGCCTTGCAATCTGAGGCATTACAGTTCCCGTATCATACAATGATGTTGTCAGTACACTCTTGATGGCTCCCCTATAGAAGGCTTGGAGGATGGTCTGTGACAAGTTTGCTTTCCTCAGTTTCCGTAGGAAGTGCAAACGTTGCTGCACTTTTTTACAGTATGGTTGGTGTGCAGTGACCAAGACAGGACCTCTGATATGTGTACCCAGGAACTTGGTACTCTTGACTCTTTATACTGCTACTGTCTTGATTTCCAGAGGTTGATGTGCTCCCTGAGACCGCCTAAAAGAATATTTTATGCAACATAGTTTATCTTGAGATCTGTGCAGTAGGGGTGTGTGTGTGTGTGTGTGTGTGTGTGTGTGTGTGTGTGTGTGTGTGTGTGTGTGTGTGTGTGTGTGTGTATGGTGGGGGAACTACATTCATTACTGAAATAGGTGGGACCAGCTGTGATGTGGATGTAGTCAGCCAAGATGAGGTGTGTCCAAGCCCATACCTACGGAGTATGAAACCCTAAGCAAAGAAAACTGTAGTGCCCCCCCAAGGCTTCAAAATAAAACTTTGCCACACAAGTACTCAGTGTTGAAGAGTATGGACATTAATCTGCATTGTGCTAGGACAGAATGATGACTGAAGGTCTCAGTGGGGACTTCAATCCCTGCACCCTGTACACCATTGCTACTTATATATGCTAGCACAGAAATCACTGTTCCTGTATATAAGGGAAATTCTGCAAGATGCTTCAATCTCAGAATTAGAACCTTCTCAGACCTACAATTCACATGAAACAGAGCCCATTCTTTACCCTCTTCAAACACAACTTAGATCAATGAATGAGTGAATGCAAATTCACTCCGAGGTTGGCGCCCATGTCCCTCCTGGACAGAGGAAGTCAGTATTTACTACCATAGAACCTTACCTCTGCAAACTTCACTCACCTAACCACCAACAATTGGGGCAACTCTGGATAAATATAGGTAGGCTTGGAAGGGCTTTAGGGCCATTAGCCTAGTAACCTTCTGTGAACCTATATAATACACAAACTTCTATATACATATGAATTATACATATATAAATGCCACATTAAGAGGCTGAGAAAAGTTTCTTTCATGTACCCTATTATTCATGATATGGTATAGACAGTCACCTAACTATTGTCATGTGAATAATTGCAGGTGAGTTCAATAAAGAATTGTTCTTTATGTGCATTTTTGAAGATTTTAATGGTTTCAAGATTTTTGATGTCATTACAAATGTGATTCCAGGTAGAAGGTCCCAGTTTAGAGAAGGCTCTCTCACCTGTTAAAGTTTTAATTGGAGAAAAACAGTTGCTACAGTTTATATCCTGCCTGTGCAGAGCATTACAGTGCTAAGGTATTAGCTAAAAATGATTTTTTTTTCACTTTTAAACTATAACAAAGTGTTGCTACAGTTTAGATCACACATGGAGCAGTACAGGGCTCTGGTTTGACTGCAAATGCAATACCGGTTTATAAACCTGGTATTACACATAAGAACAATTGGGATTAATGATGGCAGATCTGTCCCCCCTACACTTTGGGCCTGGGACAGTTGTCCCTTTCACTCTGCCATTGCTATCCTACTGATTACTCAGTGAAGACAGAGAGAGAGAGAGAGAGAGAGAGAGAGAGAGAGAGAAAATCCATTCCATTGCTGGCACATAGTGGAAATACAGGCACACATAGGTTCATAGGTTCATAGGTAGGTACTAGGCTATCTGCCCAAGGGCATTTTTAAGCCTAGCCAGAGTGTGTCGGCTTTCGCTGCCCCATTGCTTAATTAACTGAGCCTCTGTCAAGCAAAGCCAATGAAGTGATCCCAGGGGTCTATTTTCTGTTAGCCATCCACTCGACAAGGCTTCTCTTGAAGAGTGTTAGTGAGAGGCTCTACCTAATGTAGTTAGGAATTTTGTTTCAAAGCATGAGGAGTCTCTGTGACAGGAATCTATCCCTCTAGCATTTTCTATTTATTGTTGTGGTGAGGTTTAGCTCACTAGAGCGCGTGGCTTGCAGTGACTTGGACTTCTTTAGGTGTAGCATGTCCATCAATTCTGAGTTGGACATGGCTTTGTAAGTCAGGCAGAGATCACCTCTGAGTAAGCGATATGCCACGGAGTACAGCTGGAGTTTTTTTCGGTCAGGCTGCATAGGACATATGTTTGAGGCCAGTAATCCTCTTGATAAGGTGCTTTTGTGGTCTTTCCAGATGTTGGAAGTATCTTGTGAGGTACATCCCAAATGGGGCATTGTACTCTATGATGGGTCTGATGAGTGATGAGTAGAGGGTCACTATAACCTCTTTATTTCTAGATGCGAACCCCTTAGTAATTAGATGGGTCACATAGAAGGATTTCCTAACTACTTTGGCAATATGATTGTTAAAGGAGAGATTACTATCTACCTGGGTCCCCAGATCTCTTATTACCTCTTCTGTATTAAGGGGGCTACCGCCTATGTGGTAATTCATGGGTGTTTTGTTTTTCCCAAACAGGATGACTATGCATTTTTTGGCATTTAGCTTGAGGCCATGACTTTGATACCAGGTGTCTGTCTCAGTAAGGCCTTTTTGAAGGCTGTCCGTGTCAGCCAGAGAGTCAGTTATGGCTCCCAGTTTGCAGTCATCGGTGAACTTGGTTAGCCATAGTCCTCCTGTGTTTGCCTGTACTTCTGAGAAATATATGCCAAATAGTAGGGGTCCCAGAACCGAGCCTTGCAGGACACCACTTGTGACTGGTTTAGAGTCGGACCTGGAGCCCACTATTTTTACCGTGTGAGTTCTGTCTGTAAGCCAGTTGGCAACCCGTCTTGTGACGTAGGGGTTTATGTTCAGGCTGGTGAGTTTTTCTATAATTCCTGAGTGAGGAATGGTGTCGAACTCCTTGGCGAGGTCAAGGTAGGCTGTGTTTACCACCTTCCCCTCATCTATGGCCTTGGTGACTGTCTCGAAGAAGTCAACCAGGTTTAGTAGGCATGATCTGCCCTTAACAAAGCCGAACTGGGTCGGGTCAAGTGTTTGGAGTTTCCCAATGTCTTTGTTAATGAGTTCCATGATGATGCGCTCCACAGCCTTACAGACCAGGCTAGTCAGGCTTATGAGGCAATAGTTACCAGGGTCAGTTGTGGCCCCTCCTTTGTGGAGCAGAATAACCATTGCTGTGCACCATTCTATGGGCACATAGCCTATGGAGAAGCTGAGGGTGAACAGAAAACAACATTTTGCAGTGTTTCGGTTGGGGATATGTGATTGGCACCTCCAAGCTATGCCTGACGTGTTGCCTTCATGCGGCATGTGTAGAAATGCACAGGCTCACAAAGGAATGCATTCCAAGCCATCCTGTATACATGCTTAAATGCCAGCTGCCAGGGGAGGGGACAGGATAGAAAAATACAAAAACAAAACCCCTGATGGTTTCCTGGATGAAATCCCTCATCTACTATAGTATAAATGGGCCAACAGCTTTTAAGAGGGATGATGGTTGTGAAGCAGCAAGGGAAAAACATTGAGTTTCATGAAGTTCTTTACCAGTTGCAATATTTTTTTTTTGAGCAGTCAAGGGCAGATACAGTATTTTGTGATATATAAAAAATCAATTTCTGGAAGTTATAATGCTAAGAGTGTCTCTTCCCCTATTTCACAAATGGGGGTTCATCAGTGACGAAGATATATAAATATCCCCTGTGATGATGTAGCCAAATTCACCACATGGTTTAGAAGCTGGCAGAAGGCATAATGCTGGAACCAGCTATAACCTACTGGTGTATTCTGCCCATCTAGTATAACTGGATCTTGAATCATGCAGATCCATGTATCATGAATAAATTGTCTAAAACTAATAGCAGATGTCATAGCACTAGCATAGTTGTGTGGCAGGTGCCAGTCATATTGCAGTGTCTACAACATTGTGCAATGTTGCTGGGAATGATTCTGCAGACAAAGCTTTTATATCATGCAGCACCACTGTGCAACCTTGATAGCTTGATAATCTGATGTGCTTAGTAGATGCATTCATGATTTGCCTGTTTAAGGAGGCCATAGGCATAGTCAAGAAAAGCATAAATAAATAAATAAAAATAAAATAAATTAAGCTAGTTGCACTTTGTATGGCTGAGCATTACAGTATTGTGGGGATGGGAATTCTACTGTATAGTACGGCAAATGATGCACTGTACTGGAAAGGTTGTGTGTCTATGTGTGTGTGTGTGTGTGTGTGTGTGCGTGTGCGTGTGTGTGTATGTATGTGCATGTGTGTGTGTGCATGTGTGTGTGTGTGTGTGTGTGTGTGTGTGTGTGTGTGTGTGTGTGTGTGTGTGTGTGTGTGTGTGTGCACGTGTATGTCTGTGTTTATATTTGTGTGCATGTGCATGTCTGTGTGTTTGTGTGTGTGTGTGTGTGTGTGTGTGTGTGTGTGTGTGTGTGTGTGTGTGTGTGTGTGTGCTCATGCGCATGTGTGTGCATGTGACAGGTTGCTCGAGTTGTATTAGTTACTCTATGAGTTTCCAGTTTTACCAATTCTTTTCTCTAATAAGCTCAGCACAATGGATTTTAAAGTTATCAGAAATACTCCTCTACTTAGTTGCTAAAATTAAGCATTATCTGACTATAATGCTTGAAAAGATACTGAACATTTCAAAAACAATGTAGATGGCTATTAACTGTGTTAAGTAGTAGAAGCCTGCATACCTCTTAACTGTACAGATTTTCGCAGAATGTCCAGATTTTTGCCTCATATTTTTGGTCTGCTTTTCATAAAATTGTGGTTTTCTGGCAAGTTAGTGGCAAATCATTACAGACTGAAGTTAGTAAATAATGACAGATAGAGTTTCAGACTTCAAACCCTTCAGAAAATTCATGCTAATCCAAAACATGTTATTCTATCAATTTTATAAGTTTGTAAAAGCAATATTTAAAAATTATCCCAATTTTTGGACCTTTGTCCCAATTTTATTTATGGCTTTGTCTAGACTTCTTGCTCTAAGAGGTTGAGACTTATGATGCAGAACTCAGGTTATAAAGGAATGATGCTGGTCATTAATCTCATTTTGATTAATTAATTACTGAGAGATTTACATTTCTCCAGTGATGCTACTGTAGTACATTAAAAACTCTCTTTAGTATGTTTATGCCCTCCCAGGAGAAAAGTACTGATGACCCATGCCTTCATTCTTATAAGATGGAGTGATTTCTACCTTTAAACTATTCATCCAAAACACTATATGAAACCTCAAATGACCTCATTTTGAAACAAAGCTCCTTTACCATAAGCAGTGTTTTTATTAAAGCTCTTTTCTTCATATGGACAAATGCAATTTAAGGAAACAAGAAATGACAACAGAAAGCCACAGTTGGTGCAGCATACAGTATGGTCAGGACTTCTCCCAGTTGCACTTCTTCACTTACTCACGCTAATCCACTTAATTCCCTGAAGATAGCAAGCCACAGCTGCATGTTGTACAATAGCTGATTCTCATGGTTTCACTTCCTGCCCAGTGCCTTCACCATGTTGATAGATTTCATTTTGTATCAAGAAACAATGACTACATAACCAAAGCTTCTCCTTACATGGAGTAGCCATGATATCTTTAGTTCAAAGCATTAAAACAGCAGCCCTGATAGAGTAGTAAACTTTTAAATCTGTACATGATATACAGTAAAATAAGTCATTACTCTGACATTAGATAGACAATCAAACAGAATTATACTATGATCTTGATGGATTTCAAAGATAAAACCCTTAGTGGCTATATATAAGGTGCCTATTATAATTTCTGATGAATGAGTTAATTAGAAAAATCACAGAGAAAAATGCCATTAAAGGTAATTTCACAATTAAAGTGTTTTGGTGTATATGTGTGTGTGTGTTTGAGCTTGTATGCGTGTGAGACTGTGCATGCCAGGGGATGAATAAACAGGGACAGTAAAGATGATATATCACATGCATGTGTTGTATTTTGAGACTCCCCCCATTAATATTTTCAAGCATTATGGTATAGATTTTCATTGTTTATTGCTTCTATAGTGTCTTCCATAGATTTAAAGAGTTTCCTATTCTATATAACTGAATCATCTACATTAGATTGCTCCAAATGACTTATCAAATATATTATACAAGTTTGTGGATGTAAATTAAACTGATTTAATTGATAAAAAGGGAAAAGTATTAAGACTGGTCACACAACATTTGGTAGAGTGCAAGGTCATGGTAACAATTAGATAAAATAAGCCTTTGATCAGAATTTTGACCAACAAAGGCATAAGTAACTGCTTTCACCTGATACAGTATTAAAATCATCTCTTGAGTTCACATTCATCCTAGGGATCAGTTTCCCAATGTAATAATTTTGCATGGCAGAAATGGATAGACTGGTCTCAATGGCTTGTGATTCCAAAGAAGAAAAAAAGGCTTCTGCCAACTATTCAAAAATATGGTATGACCTTTAATTATGGTAAAAAATATGAACAATAAATAGATGTGTAGTTTGGCTTTTACCACTTGAAGAAAACAACATCAAGGGAGGTCTGTTAATTTTGCTTGTTTCAAAAATCAATGGTATAAGGAGATCTCTGCTGGATTAAATATGTTTTTTGTTTGTGACTGTTACCTATTTATTTTAATATCATTATGTATGCACTTAATGCAAAAATGCATGCAGGTTGCATCCTGCTAAACATGTTTATGCTATATAGTTACTACAAAAATATCAACCCAATGCCTTCACCCAACCTAATCCAAGGGGGTTCTCACTCTGGTTCCCAAGCTCTACAACTCTCATAGTTATCTTCCTATGAGCCTATCTAAGCTCTCAACAATTTCTATAGCTTCTCTCTAAGCTCTCACCTCCTTCAGCTACCCTCACACAGCCCAACCTTGTAAATACTGTAAATAGCATTCTACTGTTGATGTGTGTATGTAAAGTGTATTTACACTTTCTTAAAAGGTTTGTATGTAAACTGTTTCCACACCTAACCCATATCTGTTTTCCTCAAATGAAACTGTGTGATCCCTACCTTCAAGCTTAGTGAATTTGTTAACAATGCATGATATTGAATGCATTTATGAGTAACTATTCTACATAAGATCTTTAATATTAACTATCATTTGTATCTAAATTGTATAATGCATCTTGGAGCTTTTCTCCCCCGGCCTCCACTGAAAATGGGTCAATTCGGCCAGTGGACTTCCCTGGTAATCAAATTGCAAATAAATAAATAAATAAATAAATAAATAAATAAATTAACATTAGGTAGTTCAGGGTGGATGATTCAGACTTTTTTTATTTTCTCAGGCATGCTTACAGCATGACATAAAAGAAGAATAGTGTGAATTGTAAAACAAAAATGTGGTAATTAAGGAATAACTGATGACGTCAGTGTGATATATTAAGATTTACCCATGGTTGGTGTGGTTTAATCACGAGATTGAAGCCTGGTCTTAATATACCACACCACAGAGTTGGTTATCGCTATTATACAATGACATTATTTAAGAAAAGTAAAATACTTTTTTTAAATAATGTCTTTGTATAATGGTGCCATGCTGTCCTTTAGTGGTTGGTATAGGACTTACATTCCCGCACATACCCAATACATCAGTGCTTTGGAAAGAAAGCAATGGAGAAAAGAAGGTCTCCATTGCTCTGTTTTTGTTTTTTTTTTTAAATAAAAAAAAAGGTTTTGGACAGTTTAGGGGTAGGAGAGAGACAGAATGGAGGAAATAGAAGGAAAATCAGGTACATGTCTTTAGTTTTGAATAACGTACCTGATTTTCCTAGTATTTTCTCTGCCCTGTCTCTCCGCTATGTCCAGTGTCTGGATTACAGATATTTTTTTCTTTTTTAAAAAAAATTAAACTTACAGTATATAGCAATGAAAAAAAGTCCGGGTGACTGGACCTTTTTCCATTGTTATATACTAGAATTTACAACAGGCATGCTGATTGGGCTGACCAATCACCGTGCTCATTTTGGAATATTAATAACTAGTCATTGTATAATGAGAATTTTAGAATACTGTACATGCCTGCAGTCATAAAACAATGGTTTGTCATGTTAACAACTTTCTTATTGGAGATAAAGACCTACTGAAATGATACATATTGAACACATTAATGTTTTGAACCTTGGAGGAAGAAATGACTAATCTACAGGTTAGAAAACAAAGAGCTACAAACTGAATACATAGAAACATGAGTTTAGTGATGGCCTTAATTGAAGTATAGGATAACTAAATGTTCATCATAGGATAACTGTTGCTAGGAATTCATCCACTGAATGTGATAACATAGCAGTACTTTGACCTGCTCTGAAGTATAGTCAGATAGCCTAGAGGGGGTGGGTTACCTTTTACCTGAAGATATCAGCCATATCAGAAGATATCAGATATAAAAAAGAAAGTGCAGCCCACACCATTTCTGATTATATTTCTTTTTTTTTTTTGCCCTAGAAGTGTATGAACATCTGTCTCATTCTGCCAGTCTGTCAGTCACTTCCCTGGCAGATCTGATGAGTATTTGTCTTTCTTTATTTTTCTTTACTACTGATTGTGACTGCAAGACTATTCTGGTGATTTTGCATATCAGTTCTGGGATTGTTTTCTTGTCTAATTATTTTTCCTGTAAGAGTTTACTTCCAAATGGTTACATGAGATACATTGCCTTTAAGGATTATTATTTTAGGCACCTATTTTGCTCAAGATTGGATCATACTAAAGAATATTATGAGCAGTGTGCTACCTTCAGTAAATGCTCCTTCACAGATAAGATGAGAAACTGGATTCCTTTAAGAAACATTGCATATTATTAACTTTAACAGTGGGACACCCATTGCTAGTTCAACATGAGAGTCTTCTAAGAAACTTAGACTTTATTCAATTTTTTCTGCTAGCACTAAAGTTGAGGAGGAGTCTGAAGAGCCTTCAAATCATAAACATGTAGAAAGCTGGAGAATATAAAAATAATATAAAAGGGTTGGGAGGGTGGCCTAAGGGTTAAGGTGTGTCCCTTACAAACACAAGGTGCAGGATTTGAGTCTCACAAGGGATAATTGGCTAGGCTTAAAATGGCTCGCAAGGGCAGTTAACTTAGTACTAATCTATGAACCTATGAACCTATTTAGAGTAAATAAGGAAAATAGAAAAAAAACTATTTCTATAACAATGGAGAAAATTAAAAGGTTGAGGGGAAATAAAACTCCACCTAATTATATCATAATTTCTGAACTATATAGAATATTACTTCATGATGCTTTCCATCCTTCAGATGAGCTGTTGAACACATGCCCCATTTGCATAAGTTAGTGGTAGTCATGGTTGATACAAAAGTTCCCATAACACTTATTCAAAAGAGTAAGTGGAGTTACCTAATGTCCTGGTCAAATTTTCCCTAGTCAGTATGAATACCACCCTGAAAATAGGGTCTATATTACAACATCGAAGTTTCAAAATGTTGAATGTTCTAATATCGACCCCTATTCAGCGAACGCTTACATCGAACATGCAGAACAACAAGTTTTTTCCTAGGGAAAAAATTTGCTGTTCCAAAACACATACACACAACACAAGCACACCAAACAAACAGCAGTCCACACACATACACCTAAAATCTTACATCTAACCCTACACTAAACTGTACATACACCACTAACTATCCACTGACCTTAACCCAAACCCTAACCCTAAGGTCCATCACTATCTCACACTCACCTCATCCGTGCCCTAACCCTAACTTACCTACCCTTCCCTAACCCTCACATCCACACAATCGCACACTTACCTGACCCGCGCCCTAACCCTAACTCACCTAACCTGCCCTAACCCTCACGTCCACACAATTGTACACATACCTAACCCACACCCTAACCCTAACCCTAACTCACCTAACCCACACCCAATCGCACACTTACCTGAACTCGACCCGTAATTTTCCACCACAGCACTGAAAATAGTGAAGTGACAGAAACGGACAACCGAATTCTTTCCCTAGGGAAAAATTCAGTTTTCTGTAGCTTCACTATTTTCAGTGTTCACTGAATAGGGGGCAATATTAGAACATTCAAAGTTTTGAAACTTTGATGTTCTAATATAGACCCCTGAAAATATACCATTGGCCTAGTTTAACCTGATGAATAAAGTGTAAATACATAACTAACTAACTAACTAACTAACTAACTAACTAACTAACTAACTAACTAACTAACTAACCTAACTAAATAAAAAAAGTGTTATCTCTTTTACAGAAAATATTCACAACAATTAAAACTGAATTAAATATATAATAATTTGTCCTTTATTAAACATAAGGGTCCCTCTCTAAGTTCTTTTTATTTATTTATTTGCATTTGATTACCAGGAAAGTCCAGTTTGGTAGAAGCCCATTTTCAGTGGAGGCCCAGGGAGAAAAGCTCCTAATTATTACAAAACATTTTAAGAACAAAAATATCTGCAGTCCAAATAATTATAACAAATTAGTGATCAAATAAAAACATTTGTTAAGAATTGATGCAAGTTACATGACAATCATTTAATATTTAGAAAATTTTTAGACAGTTTGTAAAGAAATTAAAGCTGCGTTAGTCTAATGCAAACGGGAATTCCAATATGAAGTTAGGGAAAACAGGCTTATGGTACCTTTACATAAAAAGTCAGATAAGAGAATTTGATAGAAACAAGGAAGGAAGTAAAGAAGGGAGAGTAAGGAGGTATAAGGAATGAAAAGGTACTTGTTCACATTTAGGGATATAGTTTATCCTAGTTTTGAGTAAGAACAAAACCAGATTTTAGTTAGGAAAATTTTTCAAAGTGGTTTTGAATGACGAGGGTTAGGATATTGACCTGATAGATATTTATTGACCTATTTCATTACTGAAAGTTGATTACAAAATTTGTATGTCAAACATTGCAAATAGATTAAAAATGTACCACCTTCATTAAAAGAGGAAGACCAAACTGGCTGTATAGCGTATAGGTGAAGGGAGGATAACATCAAAATAATAAGTATTTTATATGACTATGGTAATAAAAATAAACAAGAAGTATCTATAGTTAGCCTGGATCTAGATAAAACTTTCCATTAAGTAAACTGGTCTTATTTAGCTAAAATATTAGAAATAGACTGATTTCCAAGTAATTTTATATTTCATATTAATCATCTTTATCCAAAAATCATTCTCATATGCTAAAGTAGGATATTCTATTTCTCAGTCTATAAAAATAATCAAAGGCATGAAACAAGGTTGTCCCTTTTCTCCTTTACTATTTGCATTGGCTAGTTATCCTCTAGCCAATTGCATAAAATCTAACAATGATATAATGATATAATAAGATTTGAAAATAAATGATTAATGTACTTCCAAAACACAGTTACTTGCTGACAATATACTGTTATAATAAATATATAAAATTCATTAAAACATTTTGAAATGATGTCAGGTTTAAAGTATTAACTAACAGGGAGCTAAATTATTTGAAGGAATCTAATAGTGAATTTAAGTGGAACAGTAAGGAGATTAAATATTTAAGGGTTACTCTTACATGCAACTGCAAGAATTAGAAACAAAAATTATAAAAGTAATTTAGACAATGGTAAAACAAATAATAGCATATTCTCTTCCATGAAATATGGGTTGATTTTAATTAAAATGATTATTTTATCCAAAATACTATACATTACTAAGACAAATTGTATCTTTCCTTCTAAAGAGCAAATTAATAATTTAATGGCATTTGTGGTACTCCAACAATCCTACAATAACTTTAGGGCATCATCATATAAGAGAATGGAAGGATGGTAGAATAGGATTTTTTGACATAGAAACTTATTCTATAGCTTCAGTTATTAAAACGGCAGCCTTATGACTAAATTCTGATTATTTATTCAATTGGGAAAAATGCATAAAACCATTTGGTTAAATCAATTTTATTATTTTTATTATTTATTTACCCTTTGTTAATTGGATTAGTTCTACTAGGCTAGGCTATATATATATATATATATATATATATATATATATATATATATATATATATATATATATATTTGGGTGTAGGTTAGAAGATCGACAGCTGGGATTACCGACAATGCATGAGCGGGCGCCAGATGATCGACACTCGGAAGACCGACGGTACGGATGAAAACTCCGATGCCAGGGATAGTGAGTTGGAAAGAAGGCTGTGTGAGTATGCGGTGGTGACGGACGTTAGGGTGCGACTAAGGTAAGTGTGGATAGTGACAGTCTGTGGGGATAGGGGTGGGTTAAGTGAGTTAGGGTTAGGGCGCGGGTTGGGTAAGTGTGCGGTAGTGGTATTTTTTGGGTTAGGGGCGGGTTAAGTGAGTTAGGGTTAGGGCGCGGGTTATGTAAGTGTGCGGTAGTGGTATTTTTTGGGTTAGGGGCGGGTTAAGTGAGTTAGGGTTAGGGCGCGGGTTATGTAAGTGTGCGGTAGTGGTATTTTTGGGTTAGGGGTGGGTTAAGTGAGTTAGGGTTAGGGCGCGGGTTAGCTGAGTGTGCGATAGTGACGGACCTTAGGGTAAGGGTTTGGGTTAGGGTTGGACGTAGTTGTGTGTGTGAGGTTTAGTGTGGGTTTGTGAGGATTTTGGTGTGCTTGTGTTCTGTGTGTGGTGTTTGGATAAGGGGATGTGTTTTGTTAGTTGATTGTTGTTATTGTGGTGTGTGCAGTGTGTGGGGTTTCGTGTTTGTGGACCGTCGGTTACTTGTTTGTCGGGTATGTGAGTTGTCGTGTTTCTGGTTTGTCGATAATGTGGTGTCGATGTTTTTGTTGTCGGTGAGAGTAGCTGTCGAGCTTATGACCTAGAACCATATATATATATATATATATATATATATATATATATATATATATATATATACTTTTTATCAGACAAGGGAGTGGTTTATTGTGCTGTAAAAAAAAGTGTTATTGGTACACATGTTAAATTCACATCCTTTCTCACATTAGTGTGACATTCAAGCTGGTCTTGCCCTACTTAGTAGCTGTCATAATAATATAACCTTTATGTACTTTAAATAAAATTTATAATGATGTGGTACCTCTTATTTAACCAGATTATTAAGTAGATTATTAAGTCTGTGATTTTATCCAAGACAATATACTACGTCTGGAAATATATCAACCTTAGTCCATTTGGCAATCAAAAAATATATATAATTATATACATATACACTCCACTGATCTATTCAGAAAACCAACGAGGGTAAACTTATTACTCCACAGTAAAAGTCTACATCCTACAAAAACCATGTATAATGTAGTGAAGTCCCAAGGCTATAGATTAGCTACAATTACCACATAAACGAACCATTTTTGAGAAACCTGAACAACATAGAGAATGATTTTCTAGTGAGAGGCTGTGAAAGTCAGATGTTAAAAAACATCCTGGAAACTATTATAGAACTGAAAAGGACTGAAGCACCTTCATTTAACCTCCTCAGTAGGAGAATATTAAGAAATTCCACAGAGAATAACAAATGAAAAAAATAGCTGCATCCTGACATGCACTTTGGATTATCACAGTATCAGAAATGTTATTGAAGAAAACTGGGACATTCTCACAGGAAACCCTTTTCTGATTAACATCTTAGGTGAAGCCCCATCCTTTGTTTATAGAAGGCCAGGAACATTAGAAGTTTTGTTGAATTTAAACCTAGACCATATGAGAGAAACACTAAAAGATGTGAAACTAATTGTACATTTTCTATATTTATACAGCAAGGTGATAGTTTTTATTGCCCTTATTTAAAGAAAGTCATTAAGACCAGTGCAGGGGGTGACTAAAACACTACAAAAGTAATTTACAGGGCACAGTGCAATGAATATGATGCATTCTATGTGGGCAAGACTGTAAATAAACTCAAGCATAGGATTTTATGTCATCTGTCAGAAATCCACTCTGGATGTAAAAATAATGCATAAAAGATACACAGGTTTTAAGTTCCATATCCTGGATCACATAGACATGGGTGATCCTGAAGAAGACATCCCAAATATTCTGGAGAAACATGAACTCATGTGGCAATTAAAGCTGAACTCGTTTAGGAAGCCTGGACTAAATCACTACTGTTCAATTAAAAGTGCAAGGGAACTTAGAAAATTGCCTCATTGTTTACATGACTAATTTTATTTTATTTTATTTTATTCTACCAGTTGGTTTTAAATACCATTTTAAATCAGTTGTAATAGGTTCATAGGTTCATAGATTAGTACTAGGCTAACTGCCCTTGCAAGCCATTTTAAGCCTAGCCAATTATCCCCTGTGAGATTCAAACCCTGTACCTTGTGTTTGTAAGGCAAACACCTTAACCATTAAGCCACCCTCCCAACCCCAATAATTTAAGTGTATATTTTGTTTCCATCATCATACATTTTTTCTTCTTATTTTTTTTTCTGGTTCTCTTTTTTCCACTTTATTCAAAATGATGTGTAATAACAATACTAACTAATTATACAATTATATATATTTTTATAGATAGTTTTTAAGGTTCTTGTACACAGACCTGAAGAAGTCTAGAAGGACGAAAGCGATCTTTGTTAACAATAGGTTATGAAACTAGAATATGATTTTTACAATTGATTTTTTACATGCAAAGTATGTTGTGTCTTTCGGCTTTTCCCGGTTAGGGGTCGGCACAGCGGAACTCCGTTCCGCTAATGATTGGCAGTGGATTTTTACGTGCCGAGTTGCCAGCCTGACGCACAACCTTCAATGAAGGTACGCCCATTCATGCATGTCTCTACACAGAAGAAGCTCTAGCTGAGAATTGAACAGGACAACGACTTACTGTGAGGCGACAATGTGACCGCAGCACCACCACCACAGTTTTTACATGCAAAGTATATATGTATATATTTATATATATTTTTTTGATTGCCAAATGGACTAAGGTTGATATATTTCCAGTCATGTAGTATATTGTCTTGAATAAAATCACAGACTTAATAATCTCCTTAATAATCTGGTTAAATAAGAGGTACCACATCATTATAAATTTTATTTAAAGTACATAAGGGTTATATTGTTATGACAGCTACTATGTAGGGCAGGACCAGCTCAAATGTCACACTGATGGGGGAAGGGATGTGAATTTAATGTGTACCAATAACACTTTGTTTTACAGCACAATAAACCACTCCCATACCTTATAAAAAGTATATATATATATATATATATATATATATATATATATATATATAGATATATTTAGAAAGCTTGTGAGGAAACTATTACTCTATTTTTGTTTTACTTGGATCACTTGTCTGTGTACTTAATAAAGGATTTTTGACTGGAAACAGACTGCCTGCCTTGCTTGGATTACTTTTGAATACTTAGTAATTTTGTACAATTATATATTTTTTATTATTTTTTTTTTACTTGACAAGTTTAAGTTTTCTACTTCTACTACTTTTGTCTGATCTGATTAATGTTCAGTGATTAACTAGAGATATATGGACTGAAAATCTTCCACACAGAGAAGTTTCTTACTCTGTTTTAATGCAAAGTAAAGAAGACAAAGAAATTGACAGATAAAAACTGTGGGACAATTTAATAGCTGCTTTGGGTGTAAAGTACATGAGCTAAGAGCATTTATTCATGTTAACAAGAAGACATGTTTGAGATTATATTTGAGATCACTTTTCAATGGAAAATTTTCTTGGACAATATGAAAAAAGAAAGACTGTAACCCATAGAATCGTTATATGATAAAAACATTTAACAAGGAAACAAAAAAGAAAATTTATGTGCAATTTAGAAGAGAAGTAGAAAGAGAGACTTTGAAAGGGCATTTGAAAACTTTACGTAAAGATGTACCTGACATTGCAAAAGTTTATGACAATAGAGGATTATGGACTGGTGGCTGTGATTGTAATATAGTGTTAAAAATAGAAATAGAAAAAGATTATACATATACCACTCATGATAAATGTGGAGTGGTGATGGGGTGTCATCAAATGTTGGACACAGCCCAAAACATTTTTTTGTGGAAAAGACATTTTATTAGTAAATGCAACAGAAAATTTTTTTATATTTGTGGGGAAATGGGATGTGATGCAAAAATGTGAATTGAAATGTTATAAATGTAACAAAAGTGAGCATTTATTGGTGGATTGCAAAAACAAAAATAAGAGTAAGGAAAAATAAAGAGTGGTACATGCACAAACAGAAGAAATTTAGGAAGTAGCAGAAAAGTTAGATGATAAAAAAATAATAAAGAAGACATAGAAGACGGTTCTGAAATAAGTAATGAAGACATAAACTGGGAGGTTGTAAAAGAAAAAATCTATTGGCAAAAGGGTAAAAAGACAGAAAAAGGACATTTAGAGGGATAAGTAGCAATGAAAAGAGAAAATAAATGGATGAAAAAGAATTATGTAGCTAGTTATTGAGGACTGACATAATGGTTAAGATGTTTGACTATCAGACACAAGGTGCAGAGTTTGATTCTCACCTTTAGGAGGGAAATAGGCTAGGCGTAGAATGGCCTATTAATAAAGGAGATTAGCTATGAACTTATCAAACCATGAATCTAAGGAAAAGAGAAAATAAAACTTTTAGAGTGCTTTCTGTAAATGTGAATGGTATTAAGAATGTAGTAAGAAGAATTCAGATTTTAGAGTGGTATAATACATATGATGTGGGTTCATAGGTTAGTACTAGACTGACTACCCTCAAGGGCTATTTTAAGCCTAGCCAGTATCAAACCCTGCACCTTGTGTCGGTGAGGTAAACACCTTAACCATTATGCCAAACTCATGAAGAAATTTATATTAGAAGGCACAATATTTTTTCAAACAGTGAAACTACGGGGATGAAAGATAATCTGGATTTTGGGAAATGACAAGTGTATTGGAATAACTGCATTCTGTAGAAATATAATAAAGATAGTAGACACAACTTTAGCAAATATGAGAAGGTTAACCATTATAGATTTAAAATGGAAATAACAAGTATACATAAGTATGACATTATATACTTGTACTAATTGTAAAGAAAGGGAAAATCTTATTTCATCAGATTTTAGACTATGTAAAGATAAACATGAATATTATAATAACAAGAGACTTTAATTGTGATTTAAGAGGCAGCCATAAAAGAAAGTAGATTATATAGGAAAAATGATAAATGTTATAAGATGTGGTAAGTTAAAACCTTGGGACAAAAATTCATGGACTTATGAAAGGGGTATGTATAGAAATGAACTAGACTATTTTATAGTAGAAGAAGGTTTAGTTTTAGGAGGAGAGGTAATTGAAACAGAATTTTCTGATCATCTTGCAATACAGCTAGAGATAAAGGAAAACAATGACTGTATAAAATACGCAAAGGAATAAAAGGATAAATGAGAAAGCATGGAATGAAGAAAAGAAATTAATAATACAGTTATGGAAAGATCACATTACTATGAGAACATGTTCTACAAATTAGTCTGAATGGTGGATGATAGCTAAGGAAAATTATAAAAAATATTTTTTACAGTGGCAATATGATGTGAGAAAAGTAAAGAAGAAAAATATAAAAGAATATATAACAATGCATTGGAAAATTTAGAACACAATGATAGAAAGCATTTTGACAAAGCAAAATAACTGCTATATAAGGAAAGATATTTTTACAAGGAAAAGGAGAAGAAGTATTTAGTTAACTTAAGCAGTTTTATAAAGGAAGATGGTAGTGTAATGACAGAAATAAAAAATGTAAAAGGAGAAAAACAAAGAACTCAGGGAAATATTATGAATAGTGTCGTACAAAACGTAGAAGAAATGTTTAAATAAAAAAGAAGGTAGTGAATAAAACATGGAAAGTAAAAATGTTAACAGAAAAAGAGAATGAAGAGTTGGAAAAGAGATTTCTTTAAATGAGCTATATACAATATTAGGACAAGTAAATATAGATTCAGCTGCAAAACCAGATGGAATAGGGTATGAAATGTATAAACATTTAAGAGATTGGCAAAAAATATTTTTTTAAGATTATCAATGAATGGCTAAATGAAGCTTTTATGTAAAAAGAATTATGTAGTGGAATACTTAAATTCAAATTAAGAAGGAAGATAGAAGACAATTACAAAACTGGAGATCTATAGTACTGAATAGCAATGATTATAAGATA
Source organism: Protopterus annectens (assembly GCF_019279795.1). Classification (NCBI taxonomy): domain Eukaryota; kingdom Metazoa; phylum Chordata; order Ceratodontiformes; family Protopteridae; genus Protopterus; species Protopterus annectens. The sequence continues at coordinate 1,311,411,925 of NC_056726.1, forward strand.
TTTATGAAAATAATACAAAAGACATTTGAAACTAAAATGGAAAATGTTATGGAAGATAGCATATATAGGAGGGAAGAACACTCTGCCTGGAAAGAATTGCACTTTTTGGAGGCTCAGGAAGTAGTCCTCAAAAGGACTTTTCAGTAGATGATTCATATTGTAGTTGTCCTGGGGTGTCCTTATAGTTGTAGCCCTGAGGAGGGCTGTTGTAGTCCTGATGTGGACTTTTGTAGCCCTGAGGAGGGCTGTTGTAGTCCTGATGAGGACTGTTGTAGTCCTGAAGAGGACTGTTGAAGTCCTGATAAGGACTGTTGTAGTCCCGATGAGGACTGTTGAAGCCCTGAAGAGGGCTGTTGTTGTGTTGGTTAGAGATGAAGTGGCCCTTACAAGGGCCACCCTAGGTACCCTGTCAGATCAGACTTCAGTAGGTGCCCCCTTATGCAAGGCTAGACTCCTGCAGATTTGGTATGCAGGTCCTTAGAAGAATCTTTGTGGTCTATGTGGCCTTACAGAGGAACCTGGAGGGTATCCTAGTAAGCCAGACCTATTACAGTCGCCCTTTGACCAGCCTTACAGAGGAACCTGGAGAGTACCCTAGTAAGCCAGACCTATTACAGTCATCTTTAGACTGGGTTGGGTGTCCGTGGGTTCTTATAAGAACCTTTGTGGTCCCTTGTAGGGCCTGAGCTCTCTTAGTCCTGTTAGTCATTGCCTGAGATGGTGGGCAGTTGGCATGCAAGGTGTTCGTTTGTTCTAAAAGAAGACATCAGAGGCAGAAGCATTTCATCCGTGTTTCTTTATTTCTGTCCTTGCAGGTCACAGTTCCAATCTTCCTCCTAGCATTGCTTTGAATGAGAATCTAGTAGAGTGTCAAGATAGTATATATAGTATAAAGGGGAAACATTGTTAAGAATTATTAATGATAGAGAAGTTGCGAATAATTTTATAAATAGAAAAGAAAAAGCAAAAATCATGATGGGAAACCTTAATAAGGCATTTGATACAAATGGACATTAAATGTTATGGGTAATAATGAAACAATATAATATATGTGAGAACGTTAGGAAATTGTGTTTGTTAGTCTTTAATAGTAATAAAGTAGAAATACTTGTGTGACACCGGTGCACTGACCTAGCAATCAAGGAGCCTCAATCCTCACCACTAACATTAGTGAGAGGCATCCACATAGAGGAGGATAGTAAATACACACCCACAGTAAAGTACAATTTCCCTTAAGAGCACATAGAGATCACAGTCAGTCTGGGGGTGGTTTCTTCCTTTCTCTCCAGAGCCGCAATAAGCCTCCCCACTGGCACAGTTCTAGGGTACAGATCTCAGCCTAGTGGGCAAGCTAATACCTCCAGCACCCTCTCTGTCTAGCCAGTGCTTCATGTCCCTGCCCAAGTAGCTCACACACACACACACACACACACACACACACACACACACACACACACACACACACACACACACACACACACACTTTGAAATAAGAGTTACATACAACCACACAGACACTCCTGGGGAAGGCTGGCATAGGTTCTCCAGCTGTGCCTGTGTTACCCAAACTATATGATAGAAATCACTGCCACCACCCACTAATATTTATCAGCTATTAAAAGGCCCTTATGAAAGGGTGTCCAGTTATACTGTGCAATATTATTATCCAAATTGCAAGTGCAACTGAACAGTCAAGGCTTATTTGGAGTGACATTGTACAGTATCACTATATATATATGCAATGTACTCTAGAGCTTAAATTATCTCTACACAAAACAACCACAGCTGAAAGGTTTAAAATATTTAATAATAAATAACGAAAACACCAGACAATACTTCTTACTACATAGTGCTAGTCAAGAGTTTAGAGATCACAGAGAAATGCCTAAAATAATACAGTAGAAAAACTCTGTCATCAATACAGAAAAAAAGCACTAATCTAATCTTCCTACTTCCTAGCTACATCTAAGAGAAAACACAGTTCTAAAATAAACTTACATATAGAGCATAAGCAGAGTGCTGGTGATGCTGGATGCTCTCAAGACAAATGCAAAATGCTCTGAGTCTCTCTGTTCTTAAATTGATAACACAGTACCACTGATTCATTTCAAATTACATCATTATTTTCTGTTTCCCATGGTCTAACAGAAGCTCAGAGTGTAACAGCCATTTTGATCTTGAACCTGGTCAGGAAGCTACAGCAATAAAAGACATTATACATGCAAATTTCTAGTCTCAAAACAAAACCAAGAATTCATTCCTTCATCCAGACATCTCAGCTCAGGGTTTTGTGATCAAACAATTATACAATGCTTGACTTAGCAGCTTTCCTACAGCAGAGTGCACTGCTGTTACATTTTTTGCAGTTCCACATTTAACACCATGTTCTTCCATTTAAGAGAACAAGCCTGTGGCTTATATTAATATTTACAAATGACAGAATTATCCACAAAATTCTATCTGGCTAGGCTGGCAGCCTTCACCTATCTTCATCCCCCCCAGAGAACTCAAGCTAGTTTTTTTAAGTGACCCTTGAGAAACATTGCTCGAGAGGGTTAGGTCTATCTGAGTATACCTTACCCCATTCCCTATCTTGAGAGCCCATCTGTGTTGGCATTGCTAACCCCACTGCAGTGCTGCACTGACATATCATATGCTTGCAACCCAAGGCTCCATCTTAGCAACCTGGCATTGTGCTGGCTGGCTCTGCTTAACCATGTTAGGGGACTGTGATCTGTCACTAAAGTGAATTTTCTTCCATATAGATAAGGCTGAAGTTTCTGAAGTGCCCACACTATGACTAGACATTCCTTTTCTACAGCTGCATAGCATTCCTCCCTGGGTTGGAGCATTCAACTGAGATAAATCAATGGGTGCTCTTCTCCCTCTGAAGAAATTTGGCTAAGTACAGCCCCCAGCCCAAGGTTCAAAGCATCCAACTGCACAACAACACAGAGAGTCCTCCTAAAGCTTCTTTAAGCTTCTGGGATGCCTGCTCACATGCTGGGGTCCACACTACCTTATCTGGCCTTTTTTTCCTTGTCAGGTCTGTGAGGGGAGCAGCTATGGTACTATAACTTGGGACGAACTTTCAGTAGTACCCTGCTATCCCTAAGAATATCCTCACCTGCTTTTTGGTAACAGGTGCAGGCCATGCCTGAATGGCTTCTACTTTGGCAGGTTCTGGCTTGATCTTACCACTCCCCACTCTATGTCTCAGGAAGGAGACCTCTGCCATACCCACCTAACATTTGCTGGGCTTAATGGTCAACCCTGCCCTCTGTCATCTACCCATCACCTCCCTGACATGCTGAAGGTACTCTCACCAGGAATGGCTGTAGATGGCAATATCATCTAGGTAAGCAAGGGAAACCCTTCTGCTCCTGCTAGGATATGATTTACCAGCCTTTGGAAAGTCGCTTGGGGATTTTTCATCCCAAAGGGCATTTTTGTGAACTCATACAAGTGAAAAAGAGTCACAAAGGCTGACCCCACTTTAGCACTGGAAGTCAAGGGCACCTGCCAGTAACCCTTGGTAAGATCAATGGTTGTAAGATACTTACCCCACCCAACTGCTCTAGGGCTCATCTGTCCTAGGCATGGGGTAAGCATCTGACTCTGTGTGACTATTTAATTTCCTGTAGTTCCTACCTCTACCCCTAGTATTACCCCTAGTTCCAACATCTCCAGTATCTCCTCCCTCAGAGTCTGCTTGACTCTCTCAGGCACCCTATAAGGAGCCTGCCTAATAGGCCTTTGGGGTCCTGTATCCACCCTGGGTTTCCCAGTGAACACAACCCCAAAGTCCTGTAACACTGCTCAGATTTCTCGAACCTGGGTAGGTGATAGCAGCTGGGACTTTGCCACCCCTTCCACTGAAGTATCAGTCCGAGCCTCACTGAGGAAATCAGTCACCAGATCTCCCTCAGACTCCTCCTGCAAGCCACTGCAAATACTCAGCACAAGGGCCTCCCTATCATGGTAAGGTTTCATCATGTTAACATGGAACAACTTGTGCCCCCTGCCTCATGCCTAGCAGTTCCACCATGTAGTTAACATCACTTACCTTTCTTACCACCTTGTAGGGTCCCTCCCCAGCTGCTTGCAGCTTGTTGTGTCTGACAGGGATGTGAACCATTACCTGCTGCCCTACAGCATACTCTCTAGCTCAAGCATTCCTGTTATACCAGACCTTTTTCTGTTATTGGGCTTCTGCCAGGTTCTCCTGGGCCAAGCCCATGAGTTCCCTGAGCCTTGTCATGAGGTACTTTATAAGCACTTACACGAGTGCATGGATCATGCAATCCCTAACAGAACCAAGATGCTATCCTGCAAAAAAAAGGAAGCCAATCTGGTGGTCCCCTGCTATAAACAAACTCTACAACAGAAGAAAGACACTGTTGCAAAAAAGAGTAAAAATCCCATGATTGGAGGAACTCCGTGGTCAGCCTCAGCACAGCAACAGTTATCTCACTCCACAAAGGGGGGGGGCACCATGGACCCCAGGAACTACTGCCCCTTTAGCCTGACGAGCCTGGTCTGCAAAGCTATGGAGCGTATCATCATGGAACATATAAACAATGACATTGGTAATCTCCAAACTCTGGAGCCTACCCAGTTCGGGTTTGTAAAAGGTAGATCATGTCTCCTAAACCTGATAGACTTCTTTGAAGCAATCACCAAAGCTGTAGATGAGGGTAAGGTGGTCTGCACAGCCTATCTAGATCTTGCCAAGGCTTTTGACACCATCCCCCACTCTGGAATTATAGACAAACTCATTATATTAGGTATAAATCCTATGTCACAAGATGGGTTGCCAACTGGCTCACTGACCGAACACACACTGTGAAAGTAGCAGACTCTAAATCCAACTTCAGACCAGTGACAAGTGGAGTACCACAGGGTTCAGCCCTAGGTCCTCTCCTGTTTGGTATCTACTTCTCTGAAGTACAGGCTAACACAGAAGGTCTTTGGCTAACAAAGTTTGCAGATGACTGCAAACTAGGAGCCATAATCAAATCTTCCAACGGTGTGGACATCCTACAAAAGGGCCTCACTGAGACAAATGCCTGGTGTCAAAGCCATGGCATCAAGGTCAATGCCAAAAAGTGCATTGTTATCACTTTTAGTAAAAACTCTGTTCCCATGAACTACCACATAGGCAGTAGTCTACTTAACACTGAAAGTGTGATAAGAGACCTTGGGACACAGGTATACAGTAGTCTCTCCTTTGATAATCACATCACCACAGTAGTCAAGAAATCCTTCTACATTGCACACCTCATCACAAAAGGTTTCTCATCCAAGAAAAAAGAGGTCATTGTTCCCCTCTACTCATCACTCATTAGACTCATTATAGAGTACAATGCCCCTTTTAGTATGTACCTCACAAGACATCTACAACAACTGGAAAGGCCACAGAAACACCTCACAAAGAGGATTACCGGCCTCAAACAGATTCCCTATGCAGATCGTCTCAAAAAAACTCCATCTTTACTCTGTCGCATATCGCCTACTCAGAGGTGATCTCTGCCTAACATACAAAGCTATGTCAAACCCAGAGCTGCTGGACATGCTCCACATAAAGAAATCCCAATCCCATTGAGCTACACACTCTAGGGACCTAAACCTTGTCACCACAATAAATAGAACATGCTAGAGGGATAGAGTCCTGTCTCAGAGACTTCCCATACTCTGGAACAAACCACCTGTCTATATCAAACAAAGCTCCTCATTAGTACTCTTCAAGAAAAATCTTGATCATTGGATGGGAGATAGGAAATTCATCCCGGGGATCACTTCTGTGGCTCTGCTTGACAGGGGCACAGGAAAATAATTTTCTTGGGTGGCAAAAGCCAGGGTACCGTTTGGCTAGGCTTATATAGGCCCTAGGGCCAATAGCCTAGTACCTACCTATGAACCTATGAGGTTTAGGACATATGCCACAACAGACTCCTTGTGAAACTCACACTCACCCTCCAACTCATCACGGAGTAAATCTAGAGGTCCCCTCATCCTATGCCCATACAACAACAACTCAAAGGGTGAAAAACCTGTGGATTCCTGGGGAACCTCTCTGTAAGCAAACAACAGATGGGGCAAATATTTGTCCCGCTCCCTCTTAAACTGGTCTTCAAATGCCCATAGCATAGACTTGATTATAGAGTTTAACCTCTCAACAAGACCATTAGTCTGGGGATGGTAGAGGTTGGTTATTAGGTGCTTCACCCCACAGTATATCCACAGACAAGCCAGCATGTCTGACATGAAATTGGCACCTCTGTCAGTCAGTATTTCTTTTGGGAAACCTACCCTGCTGAAAATCTCTAACAATGCATTTGCCACCTTTTCTGCCTCAATGGAAAACAAAGTAACTGCCTCAGGGTATCTTGTAGCATAATCTACTACCACTAGGATATAAACATTTTCCCTGTGTAACTTGGGGTATTCAGAGGTCCCACAATATCCATAGCTACCTTCTGAAATGGCTCCTCAATCACAGGCAAAGGCATCAAAGGAGCTCTCACCTTGTCTCCTGCCTTGCCTACCTTTTGGCACTGCTCACTCCTGCAGTACCCTGTTACTCCTCTGGAAATTTCAGGCCAATAGCAGTTCTGCATAGTATGTCTCTTTGTATGCTTTATGCCCATATGACCTGCAAAGGGAATATCATGGGCTATGGCTAGAAGTGGCAGATGGTAGGCTCTAGGCACTACCAACTGCTGTATTCTTTCACCTTCTAGCCCTCCCTCAGGGGTCCACTCCCTGTACAGTAACCCTTAGTCACAGTATACAGATTCCCCCTTCCATTGAGAATCAGGTCCCTCTCTAGCTACCTAGCTCAGACCTTGCAATATAAGGTCTGAGAGCTGAGCCTGTCTCAACTCTGTCCTTGTAGCCCTCCCCAGCTCCCCTTCCACATGAAGTCTGGCATCCTCTGACTGTGGTGCCTCACTGTCAACCTGGGTACTACTACTCACCTCTACCTTTGCAGTCACTCTCTCTCCAAGGGAACATCAGTACCCACAAGCAGCTGTAGCTCACTTTTAGCCTCACTGCTACAGTGTAGCTTCTTCCCTGAAGTAACCATCTCACTAGTCCTGGCTGCAAGTATGCAGTCTGTCTGGTTCTTCCCCAGGCTACCAGACCCACATGCTTATCTTGAAGCCTGACTGCATCTAACTGCATTAACACATAGTACTGCCTCATCAAAATCCTTCCCTATCAGGACATCTGCAGGATGGTAATTCAGTAGCCCTGTTGTCTCAAGACAATCTACTATTGAAATTTTGTCTTTCCCACTTACTGGCTCTCTCAACTTTTGCACCCCACCTTGCCTCCATGGACCACATGGCCCCACTGGTTGCAATCAAAACATTTAACCCTAGGTTCTGGACATGTACCTGGACTAGTGGCTTCCCCTGCTGCTGGCAGATTCTGTTGGGGCAGTCTGGGCTGCCCACCATGGGTTTCTTTAGACCCATGAGCAGTACTAGGGGTCCCTTTAGTGTGCAGGGATGCCCTGGTTGCTAAGTATAGGTCTCCTTTCTTCCCCAACTCCTCTGAAGTAGCACATTGTCTATTAGCTAACCAGATCCACATGTCCTCAGGCAAAGTGCTAAAGGCTTGTTCCCTCACCAAAAGGTCTGCCAACCCTTCAAAAGTGGTGAACTGACAGCCACTCACCCACCTATGAAAATAAGTGCTCAGTTCAACAACATATTCACACACACTTTCATCTGCCTTGCGTCTATGCTCACAAAGTTTTTTTCTATGAGTTTCAGGTGTTAGCTTAAAAAATTCTAACAAACAGTTCTTAACAGCAGTATAATCAAAATATTCACAATCAGCAAGTTTAGACAGCACAGTTACAGCTTTACTGTGGAGTAAGGGGGTCAGGAACCATACCCAGAGCCTTTGGTCAACTCATTCTGTTTATATACCCTCTCAAACATATGAATGAAACTATCAAAATTATTCCCTCTGTAAACTGCAGAAGAAATTTACTTACCTTTTGTGCTTCTGGGGTCCAGTTACTCCATTCCCCATTACCTCCATGACTCTGCTGAAGAGTCAGCATCTCCTTTTCATGCTGCCTCTGCCTTTCCTTCTCCTCAGCTTCCAGGCGTAGCGGTTTTTCATTCTCCTCAGCCTGCAGACATCTCAGTCTCTCTGCTACTCATGTTTCCAAATTTCTGTCCTCAAACTCAAGTCTTTTTAGCTCCAGATGGATTTTTACGTCCTCTGCAGAAAGCTTGAGCTGTCCATTCTCTGAGTGTTGTACATCTCCATGGGCAGTCTGATCGTCCTTCTGATTGCTGTTTTCTGATGTAGCTGTGACCAAAGCTGCAATCATGTCTTCCTTAGTCAGGTTTCCATGCACCAGTCCCCTAACCTGGCACATCTCAGCCAGCTGGCTCCTTGTCAGCTATCCATACTCCTCTGCTGACATGCTTGTCTGGTCTCCCTGACTAACTAAGCTAAACAAAGAAATAAAACAATTGTGATCTGAACTCTGAGTATTCACTGTGTGGCTGATTTAGAGTATAAAATCACCTTCAGTGATCACTGTACACAAGATACAGGAATTCACTATATACACCACTACAAGCCAATTAGTATGTGCCAACCAATTAATATGTGGTGTGGATATCCCACCACTGCCAAGCAATTAATTTGTGATGCCCATGCACTGACCCAGCAATCAAGGAGCCTCAGCCCTCACCACTAATACCAGTGATGGACATCCACATAGGGGAGGATAGTAAATACACACACAGTAAAGTACAATTTCCCTTAATAGCACACAGAGATCACATTCAGTCTTGGGCTGGTTTCACCCTTTCTCTCCAGAGCCCCAATAAGGCTCCCCACTGGCACAGTTATAGGGTCCAGATTTCAGCCTAGTGGGCAAGCTAAAATCTCCAGCACCCTCTCTGTCCAACCAGTGCTTCGTGCCCCTGCCCAAGTAGCTGACACACACACACACTTTGAGATAAGACTTACATATAGCCACACAGACACTCCTGGGGAAGGCTGTCACAGGTTCTCCAGCCTCTTTTACCCAGACTATATGGTAGAAATCACTGCCAACACCCACTAATATTTATCAGCTACTAAAAGGCCTTTATGAAAGGGTGTCCAATTATACTGTGCAACATTATTATCCAAATGGTAAGTGCAACTGAACAGTCAAGGTTTATTTGGAGTGGCTTTGTACAGTATCACTATATATATATATATATATATATATATATATATATATATATATATATATATATATATGCAATGTACTCTAGAACTTAAATTATCTCTACACAAAACAGCCACAGTTGAAAGGTTTAAAAATAGTTAATAATAAATAATACAAACACCAGACAATACTTCTTATTACATAGTGCTAGTCAAGAGTTCAGAGATCACAGAAAAATGCGTAAAATATTACAGTAGAAAAGTTCTGACATCAATACAAAAAACCCCACTAATCTAATGTTCTTATTTCCTAGCTATATCTAAGAAAAAACACAGTTCTAAAATAAACTTATATATAGAGCATAGGCAGAGTGCAGGTGATGTTGGATGTTCTCAAGACAAATGCAAAATGCTCTGAGTCTCTCTGTCCTTAAATTGGTAACACAGTACCACTGAATAATTTCAGATTACATCATTATTTTCTGTTTACCAGGATAACAGAAGCTCAGAATGTAACAGCCGTTTTGATCTTGCATCTGGTCAGGAAGCTACAACAAGAAAATACATTATACATGCAAATTCTAGCAATTAACTCAAGTCTCAAAACAAAAGCAAGAATCCCTTCATCCAGACATCTCGGTTCCAGGTTTTGTGATCAATCAATTACACAATGCTTGACTTAGCAGCTTTCCTAAAGCAGAGTGCACTGTTGTTACATTTTTGCAGTTCCGAATGCAACACCATTTTCTTATATTTAAGAGAACAAGCCTGTGGCTTATATTAATATTTACAAATAACAGAATTATCTACAAATTCTATCTTGCTAGGCTGGCAGCCTTCACCTATCTTCACAACTTGTAAATGTCTGGTTAAGCCAAGAGTTATGTATGAAACATGATGTAAGAGAGGGATGTCCAATGAACAACATACTCTTTGCATTAATTATGAATGTGATAGTATGTAAAATAAATTACAAAATTAAGGAGGCAGGATACATAACACCTGAAGCAGTTATGTTACCATTTGCAGATGACATTATAATAATTGCAAATAACTAAATTTGGTAAGAGAAGTGATAATTTGAACAAATGAGTGTCTACAGGTGATATGGATGGCTTTAAATAAAGAGAAAATAAGTTTATGTGATATAGTAAAGATAAGGCTACATTTTACAATGAAATTTCTGTGTTAGTTATAAAATTTAGGAATAAAGATGTAAGTAGAATTCAATGGAAAAAAAACAGAAGCAAAATAACCCTTATCATCCAGAAAAAAAGGCTTATTTGATAAATTCAGTACTGATGGGAAAACAGCATATTTAGCAATTCTATTTATGATGCCAACAGTATTTGAAAAGGAACTGTCGCAGATATTTTTTCATTTATATGGGGTGGTAGATTAAACCCAATAAAAAGAGGAGTTTTGTATGTAAATAAATAAAGAAGAAATAGGATTAGGGTTAATTAACCCATTGGTATATGCTGTTTCATTATTTATTTATTTACAACTGGACAGAGCTGTTCATTTTCAGTGGAGGCCTGGGGAGAAAAGCTCCAGAACAATTGTTAACATATTATACATAAGATATTTACACATTCAGTTATAAAAATATAGCAGACAATAACATATGATTGCATAAGATATTTACATAAGCATAGTGGTTTAGACACACAATTAAAAATATAGCAGGTAGTAACATTTGATTGTTGTTCATACAGTATGTTTAGTAGAGATAATCTTGAAGATGTACTGAAGATAAGACAAGAAAGGGAAAACTAAAAAAGGAGGAGAAATATATACAACTTCATATGATATGCATTGATATTTTAAGGGAAAGCTTTTCAACTTAGTCTAGGGGAGAGTTAATGGGCATAGATGGGGCAGTGGGGAGTAGGCAGCAATGAGTTGGTAAGTAATGTGTGATTATATATAGTGCATCTGTGAGAGTTTTAAAGAGGTTGGATAGTGGGTAGGGGAAAGGAGTTAGAATATGTCAGCCAGGTACTAGGCAGTTACAAGTAACGTGTGATAATATATAGTGCATCTGTGGGAGTTTTAAAGAGGAGGTTGGATAGTGGGTAGGGGAAAGGAGTTAGAATATGTCAGCCAGGTGCTAGGCAGTTACAAGTAATGTGTGATAATATATAGTGCATCTGTGGGAGTTTTAAAGAGGAGGTTGGATAGTGGGTAGGGGAAAGGAGTTAGAATATGTCAGCCAGTTGCTAGGCAGTTACAAGTAACGTGTGATAATATATAGTGCATATGTGGGAGTTTTAAAGGGGTTGGATAGTGGGTAGGGGAAAAGAGTTAGAACATGTCAGCCAGGTGCTAGGCAGTTGCAAGTAACGTGTGATAATATATAGTGCATATGTGGGAGTTTTAAAGGGGTTGGATAGTGGGTAGGGGAAAGGAGTTGGAATATGTCAGCCAGGTGCTAGGCAGTTACAAGTAATGTGTGATAATATATAGTGCATCTGTGGGAGTTTTAAAGGGGTTGGATAGTGGGTAGGGGAAAAGAGTTAGAATATGTCAGCCAGGTGCTAGGCAGTTACAAGTAATGTGTGATAATATATAGTGCATCTGTGGGAGTTTTAAAGAGGAGGTTGGATAGTGGGTAGGGGAAAGGAGTTAGAATATGTCAGCCAGTTGCTAGGCAGTTACAAGTAATGTGTGATAATATATAGTGCATCTGTGGGAGCTTTAAAGAGGTTGGATAGTGGGTAGGGGAAAGGAGTTAGAATATGTCAGCCAGTTGCTAGGCAGTTACAAGTAATGTGTGATAATATATAGTGCATCTGTGGGAGCTTTAAAGAGGAGGTTGGATAGTGGGTAGGGGAAAGGAGTTAGAATATGTCAGCCAGGTGATAATATATATAGTGCATCTGTGGGAGTTTTAAAGAGGTTGGATAGTGGGTAGGGGAAAGGAGTTAGAATATGTCAGCCAGGTGCTAGGCAGTTACAAGTAACATGGGATAATATATAGTGCATCTGTGGGAGTTTTAAAGAGGAGGTTGGATAGTGGGTAGGGGAAAGGAGTTAGAACATGTCAGCCAGGTGCCAGGCAGTTGCATGCCCAGGAGTTGTTTAGGAGGGAAATAAACTGTTTTTTGAAGATGGTTTTGTTAGGTTGAACCCTGATTTGCAGTGGTAGGGAGTTCCAAGTCTTGGCAATGTTGCTAGAATACAGGGAGTCACCAGAGCAGTAATGGCTTTTGAAGATTGCGATTAGTGCCTTGTTAGTGGATCTAAGTTCTCGGTTATTGGAGTAAAGGGTGATCAGGTTTTGTAAGGCTGGAGTTTTGTCAGGTTGATACAGTATTTGGTGAGCTAGAAGAAATTGATTTAGAGCTAACAATGTTCAACACCGAAAGTATGCCCCACTGGTGAGATCAGATCACAACTAATCTATCTGCTGTGGTCCTCATCCCCCCACCTGAAAAAAAAAAAAACAGTAGTAAGTAACTCGAAGCTCGACTCACACTTCTAAAGACTAGTGTGGTGTTATTAAGGCAGGCCGCCGGGAAAAAAAAACAACAAAAGCTGCTGAACTACTTACAAATACCTTCTACCAGCACCTACCTGCAGGCACTGCAATAAAAAAAAGCAAAAAAAAAAGCAAAAAGATTCTTAAGTACAAAGGCAAGCATCCACCAGTCCAGTGGACCTCTACAACAAAAACAAACTACAACAAAAGAGAGAAGCAAAAAAATAAAAAGAAAAAACAAAAACTTTGAAACTACAAAAAAAAAAATCAAGCTCTCAAAAAAAAATCAATAAAGCAAAAAAAAGGAAAAGACTAATAAAATAGAGAAAGACTCAGATAGAGGCCTAGACAATCTATATACCTAAGAAGGAAACCAGAAAAACTCCCAGATATATCCTGAACTGTCAAAATGATGTGAAGATTACTGATCCATTACATTGCCAACAACATGGCTGACATACTCCCTGACAAACTCCTCCCCCCCCCCCCCAAGAGAGATATCTATACCAGCGATTTGCAGCCCCCCATCATCTCTACCCCCCAAGTGACTGCTCTCTCAAGCCAAAAAAAAAGCAGCATCCATCCATGACACCGGGTGTGTGCTGTCTGTTGTGTCCACCGAACTCAAATGAGATTAAACCCACAAGCCACACAGCCTGTTCACAGGTTAATCTCTGGCATCTCTGAGTGCACTGCATCTAGAGACACGGTCCACCCCAGTAGTCCCACTTCATAAACCCTGCCTCCACCTCCACACCTACTTGGCCCATTAGCATGCAAAGCCTTAGCCAGGATCATAATGATGGATGGAATAATGACATAGGGATAATGCAAACTTTGGATCCAAACATATTGAATTTGTTGATTTGTTTGGATCCAACTTTGAACAACAGTGACTTTTTTTTTTTGAACTTTCAAGGAATTGATGAGGAAAGGGCAGTCTCATTGCCTACCTAAAGCCTACCCAAGAATACGCCCCCACGTATACAACAAAAAAAATCGAAACAATAAAACAAAAACACATCACAAAAAACTCATCAAATCAAAACAAAACCCATACATCACATGGCTAGTGCACTGTCAGTTGGGTGCCTAAGGCAAGTGCAAGGTCAGTCACTCAAAGCCTGTCACAGTCACTCAGTCCTCAGACTACTTCTGGAGCCCACTCTTGTTTTACTACTTTTTTTAAACAAGCAAACACAGGGTTAAGGCAACAAAAGTTTGCACTTGACACAAACATGGCTGACAAAGTTTGGTCAGAGACATAACACAGAAGAGAACCAACACCACAGAAAATCACAGAAGCGGAATGCTGGAATGCATAGTCATACAAAAAATTAAATGCCATAAAATATATACCATTCAGGTAAAAAAAAGGTACCATATACCAATTAGCATACTGAGCACAAGGCAACAGGGTTAGAAAGAAGTGGACACCCTAGACCCCATAGCTAAAGAGCCTGTCAGAAAACACCACCCACCCCAGAATATCATGAACATACCTTCATCTAGATCAAATTAGTTCACATCCTAGATCACTCATCTCATCAATCATATCATCACTCTAGGGAGGTCCATGATCCCATTCAATGTCAGACCAATGAGATTGTACAATGCCCCATTAATGACAATTTCCAACAAAAAGGGCAAAGGGGTCTCAAATCTGAAAAGAAAGCCCCTCACTGAAAAAAGAAGGCCTCAAAATCTGAAAGGTGCTAAGCGACTGAAGTGACTCAGAATGCTGAAGGAATGAAACATGCTTGACACAGCAGGTTATGTGTGCCGATCTCACCCCAAAAAAGATGAATAATCAATACCAACAAGGGTGGAGAATGAAAATATCCGGAAGGGTGGGAGACTTAAGGGAAAGGAATCAAACAAGGGTGTGCTGGAGGAGGAAACAGATCAACCAAAAGACTCTAGATTGTGTGGGCCTGTGGAACAAAATCGGTATATGTGAGGCAGAGCACCTGTTCTGGCCTTGTTCAAGAAAGATTGACCAATGGATGGGAGGGATCAGAGATACCCCAGGCAATGGGTGGAGTTCATTATTTTCCTGTGGAATAATGGTAAAAATAATGGGTATATAGTATAATACCCTCGGGGTGGCCATGGCCTAAAAAACCTATGACTAGGCTTGTAAGAACCTATGAAGGTGTTATGGAGTTCAAACCAGGAAAGGTGTTTAAGGGCCTGACAGTGGTGGGTGCGGTAGGAGGAGTTTGTGGCTAATATTGCTATTTTGTTGTACCATACTGATAGCTTGTTTAAATCACTCTTGTTTATATTAGTTAGGACAGGAGAAGCATACAGTAATGTAGAGAGAAGATGGGTACGAGCTAGGGTAACTTTACTGTTGCTGGTTAGGATGTTTTTCATCTGTAAAGAGCACCTAGTTTTTTGTTGATTTGGTTATTGTATGAGCTATGTGTTTGTCAAATGTCATATTATTGCCAATAATAAACCCTAGTAATTTGGTTTCTGTGATTGGGAGATAGGGGTATTATCTAATGCAGAAATAGAGAACGACAGAGTAGGTGCTGCTGCTTTGGAAGGATGAAAGAGCATAAGTTGGGTCTTTTTAGGATTTAGGATTAGCTGGAAGTTTGTTAGCCAGGTTTCAATGGATGTAAATGCTTCTTGGGCCTTAATTTGAAGTTGTTGAAGGGTGGGGGCAGAGCAGATTAAGGTGGAGTCATCAGCGTATTGAACCAGGTTTGCTAGAGGGGTGGCTTTTTGAAGATTATTTGTAAATATAGTGAAAAGTAGGGGTCCTAGGATTGATCCTTGGGCTACTCCTAGTTTTACAGGAAGTAGGGGGGAAAGGGAGTTGGCATTGGGAGAGAGAGTCCTGAAACCATAATAGAGTGTGGGGGGGTTAGTTTTAATTCTGAGAGTAATGTTATTAGTTTTGTATGGGAGACTGTAAATTTGTGTTAAAGTGGAAAAATGAAAAAGATGAGAGATTACTAGTAAAATTGTATAAATATAATTATAATAAATGTTGGGTATGGCAAAAAAGGGTAAAAGAGAAAAGCAGTTGAAATGAAGAAATAAAATGTTACCAAAAGTATTTTTGTGGAAAATAAAAATTGATGGTATAGAAAAAGAAAGAAAAGTATGGAATAAGAACATAATGAAAAAATATTACTATGTAAAACCTTGGGAAAATCTAACTGATGGAAAATTAAAGCTGTAAAAATAAGAAGCAAATGGTGTAATAAGAAAGAAAAATGCCACAATTTTTTGTGGATACTGGTAATAGATAAATTATCAGTGAAAGGAAATATATCACATAAAAAAGAAAAGGGAGAGAATATATTTACAATGTCAAGAAGAAGATACTACCGAACTTGTGTTTTTAAAATGTAAAGAAGTAAAAAGTTTATGGAAAAAACTATGTAAAGACGATTTTTTTATCATATAAAAGAAGTGGAAAAAATAAACAAGGATATGATTAAATATAGATATTACAAGAATAAAAGTAAAGAATACATTAAAAGAACAGATAAAACATTATTTTATGTTATATGGATTATACAGAATGAAAATATAACTGAAATTATATTTAATGGTAAATAAATTTTAGCAACACTATTAAGTAAAATCAGATGGTGATAATGGAGAATAGAGTGGGATGTAACAGGGATGACAATGTATTATGACTGTACTGAAAATTATATGTGTACATATATTCATGTACCTATATATACAACTTAGATTTAGACGACTAAGAAACAACACTAAAAAATCTACCACCCTAGATAAAAATAAACTTTTACTGCCATTTACAACAGAAGCATCAAAACAATCCACAAAGGTTTTGGGCAGGCATAAATAAATCTGTTCACTCAGGGCAACGCACAACTCCTACCCCCTCAGCTACCATCCAAAAACTTTTGGAAGATGTTGCCAATTACTTTAATAGTTTCTTCACAGAAACTATCCTGTCACTAGCTAACCAGCTATCTCCCAGTTGCCCAAGTTCTAATGCCACCGCACCTAGTTCTCAAATCCCCTTTAACTTTCAACCAGTTTTCACATCACTTATCCGTGCTCTAGTCAAGAAACTAAAACCTACCACCCTTGCAGTGGATCTCCTCCCAGCTGAGTATCCACAAAAAGCTGCATATGCCATAGTATACCCGATCTCTATCCTGATCAATAGAGCTATATCAGAAGCCACTATCCCCTCCATCTGGAAGACATCCCATGTTATTCCACTCCACAAAGGGGGCAGTTCCACTGAACTGTCAGATTACAGACCAACAGCTATTATGTCACCCCTGGCTAAAATTATGGAGAAGTGCATCCATAAACAACTCTTGAGCCATCTCATTTAGCACAATCTCCTGGCTAACTCACAGCATGGTTTCAGACCATTCCACAGTATAACCATGGCCCTCCTGTCCTTCTCCAATGTTATTAATCAAAACCAAAACAACAATAAGCTTTCTTCTGCCCTCTTTCTTGATCTCTCCAAAGTTTTTGACATGGTCAACCACCAACCAACTTACACACACTTAAAACTATTCCCCTAGAGGTCCAGGCTATCCAATGATTCAAATCTTATCTGAGTGGTAGACAACAGGCTGTACTATGACAGCTCTACCTATCACTCTTGGGGTACCTCAGGGATCTATATTAGGACCCCTATTATTTTCTATCTTTATTGAGGACCTGTACATAGTCATCCCAACAGCCACCTGCATTCAATATGCAGAATGACTCCACATTGATTTGCTCTGCCATCTTTAAGTCTGCAGACGCTATCCCAAAATGTTTTTAATACTGCTCTGTAGTCGACATCTCCTATTAAATCCTAACAAAATAAAGCTACTGCTTTTCTCCACCACTCGTAAAACTTTCTTTCCAACCCTGACTATAAAATCTAACAATGGCACTGCCATTGTTCCAGATCCCTCTACCAAACTCTTAGGTGTAACATTTGATAATAACCTCAAGTTTGATATTCATATTAATCAAATTATTAAAAAAGTTAATAAAAAACTTGGCTCACTATACAAGATCAAACCTTTCCTCACTCTACTAGCTAGGACGGTAATTGCCCATACACATCTACTTTCCATCCTCCTTTATGCATCCCCTCTCTTCACAAACTTAAGTAAGTCTGACCTTAATACACTGTCTAGCTGCTTTAATCATATTGCTAGATTTGCCACTGGAGCAGCATACAGAATACACCACTGTCTGAACCTAAAGAATCTAGGGTGGCTAGAATTGCCTATCCAACTTCAGCACAATCAGCTAATAGTAGCACATAAAATTCTCTACCAACCTGAAAACACACCCATACTTACAAAAATTATCATCCCTTACAGCAACCTCAAGACACTTTGCTCATCCAACAAATTACTAGTTCAAACCCTCAAAAGTAACAACTCATCTGGAGACTCTCTATATGCCAACTCTGTTGGTAAAATATGGAACTCACTTCCTGCTGAGCTTACTTCAGAGCCCGTTATAACCCAATTAAAAAAAAAAATCTAAAACAGTACTTTAAAAGGCAATGGCTATCTCCTTGCTCTAATCCTGATTAACTCTGTCAATATAAACATGTGCTAAAGAGGTCTTTTGGCCATCCCTACATTGCTTCCTAATTGCTACTCTATAACAAATCAGATTTATATATGACATAATTAATTACTTTTATCCTATGTATTGTATCTGTAACAGTGCTTTAACTTGATTAATGTAACAGTTTTTCTGTATGTATGTATGGAGCTTTTCTCCCTGGGCCTCTGCTGAAAATGGACAAGTATCCAGTCGGACTATCTCAGTCAAAAATGTAAAATAAAAATAAATAAGTAAAAATTTGTACTTTTGTAATATTTAGAAATATACAAATGTATTGTAAATAACAATTCTTTCTTGTATATAAATAAAGGACCCCTAATCTTTTTAATAGGTGCATGGGACCTTTTACATCCACCTAAGCTACCATCAACTCAAGCAGATGTAGCCTCAGATTCGCATATCTGAAGAAAATATATCACTACACAACATTTACAAATCTTGAATAATAATACAAAGTTTCTAGTAAAGAAATATTTAGTTTAAATAATAGGATATAAACATACATATATATGTATATATATATATATATATATATATATATATATATATATATATATATATATATATATATATATATATATATATATATATATATATATATATATATATATATATATATATATATATATATATATATATATATATATATATATATATATATATATATATATATATATATATATATATATATATATATACACACACATAAATATTTTAAATAGTAGGACACCCTATCTTGCACTGTTCTTATAACTCCCATCCATCCCTCCTTCCTTCTATATGCATAATATGAACACTCTCTCTTATATTAAGACATCAGTCAAATTCCCCTCACTGCTGTAATCATGAAATCTCTATATCTATTTTAACTATCTGATTAATATTGCCTTAGGTCTCATTTATTGCCTACTAATCTATGTAACAAATAACACAACTAATGAGATTTTTTCCTGACATATATTTTCCTACTGATGCTATAGTTTTCATTGTACTCTGTTATGAAACAAATGTTCTATGTTTTTCTCATTACAACATTTTCTCACTCTTAGTTTTTGTAGTGTAACATGATGCTTTGTGATTTTAAATATTTATAAATTGACTTTTGAAATACTGTGACTGTGGAGCTTTTCTCCTTGGGTCTCTGCACTTTCTGGCACAGTTAGACTTTTCCAGTAAACACATGTTAAATAAATAAATAAATAAAACACAAATAATTCAATGGATTGCAGTTATATATTTTGAAATATTGCGAGTGTGGAGCCTTTCTTCTTGGGCCTCTGCACTTTCTGGCCCAGTTAGGCTTTCCCAGTAAACAAATGTCAAATAAATAAATAAATAAATAAAACACAAATAATTCAATGGATTGCACTTACATTAACAACATATTAAAAACATTCAGAAATGCTGTATATAAATACCAGGAGATGAAAGTATGGTGTTTCACATTATTTCTTATAGCAATTATACCAAAATGTATAAACAATCTGAAGTTTAAAAAATGCTAAGCTTTAAAACACAGATTTAATTTCTTGATATGAAATTTTTAAGAGAGACTACAATGCTTAATACTGACTGTTTAACAGGTAAATATTTATTTATTTAACAATTATTTACCAGGAAAGTTCAACTAGGACAGAGCCCATTTTCAGCAGAGACCCATGAAGAAATTCTCCAGGTGTGTGTGTGTGCATCTGAAGGAAACCCACATGAGCACAAGGAGGGCATGCAGACTCCACACAGAAAGCACCCCAGCTGAGAATCGAACCAGAGAACCTCTTGCTATGAGGCGATAATGCTAACCAGTGCACCACTGTGCCACTAAAATCTGATTTGTATAACAAAAAGTGGCTTATTCTACAAATCAATAGACTGTTCTTAATTTCTAAAGCTGATGAAATGTCATATCTAATTTAAAAAGAATATCCACCAGTTCTTGATTTTCTAAACAATCTTGGAACAAATCATGAGATAGGGAGATCATATTTATCCAAAATATATAAAATAATTAAATACTATAAATTTTGTATTAAAGACAACTTTTGTAATTATGTTTTCAAAATGAGTGATTAAATTTAAACTATAACAAAGAATGATTTCAATATTTCTAAAAACTGTATCACCTTTATTTTGAAGATTATTCTCTTGGAAATTTTCACATGGAACATTTATCACTCCATATATAATTGAAATTATATACAGAAAGGAAGATATTGGTTGTTGGAAGTGTAAATTCTTAATCACAGCAGATTAGCAGCATATGGTTTATGATTGCAAAGATCTTCTACCTTTCCAGGAAAAAAACACTGTTTTGTGCAAGTGTTGTCATCTGATAAATTTATATTTACTAAACTTTTAGTGTTGCTTAATTCCCCAGTTTCTAGATATGTACCCGATTCTGAATTCCCACTTCTCTGGATCTTATTAGCAATAGGCAGGAAAATTACTACAAAGAACTGGAAAATGAGATTATGCCATTATTTACAGAATTTATAAATACTGTGACCATTGTGTGTCATAAAGAAATATCTTCTATTATGACGAAAATAAACAAAATAATTATAGACGGTGCTTGCTAGATACAACTGAACTCATTAATAAAAAATGTTAATCTATGTACTTTGATCAGTTAATGACTGTTAAATGAATTTTAAAAATGTATATGAAAAGAACTGATATATACACTTGAGTACATAGTTATTTATTTATGTTAATATGTCTAGTCTTCTATATACACTTCCAATAAAAAATATTAAAACAAAAGACTCATTTTCTTGTTAACTCAAAGAGGGTCTGTCAAGTCACGCGGCAAGTCAGAAAGTAAGGACATGACCTTGACTAGGCTGTTCTCATCAAAGGTGAAGAAACACCAATGTTGAATGAAGATATTGTTAGTAAGTGGAAGGAGCAGCAGCTTGAGGAGCACTTGAATGCAGTGAACATGGTGCCCTTTGAGATGGCAGTGCCAGAATCATTTTATGAGTTTTGATCCATCTTTGTAGATGAGGACACTATGGCAGTAAAATAGTTCTGGGGTGGCAAAGCTCTTGGAATGGATAACATTCAGCTGAAAATGCCGAAGACACTGGACAATGTTAGCATGGATTTGTTAAAAAGTCTGGGGTAATAAGGCTATTGAAATTGATAAGATTCATCAGGAGTGGCAAACCTTTTGGCTGGCTAAGATCCAGCTGGAAATACAAAAAGACACTGGCCAATGTTAATGTGTCATGGCAAAAAGATACTGGCCAATGTTAATGTGTCATGGCAAAAAGATACTGGCCAATGCTAATGTGTCATGGCAAAAAAGATACTGGCCAATGTTAATGTGTCATGGTAAAAAGATACTGGCCAATGTTAATGTGTCATGGCAAACAAATCTGGGGTGCTGAAGCTGCACAAATGGATATGATTCTGCTTTTGGAATGGATAAGATCCATCTGGAAATTCCAAAGACACTAAATAATGTTAGTGTGTCATGGCCAACAAGTCTTTTCTGTATTGTATGGAGGACAGGGACAATATTTATATAATGGTAAATTGGGCTATCAGTCCCATTTTCAAATGTATTAGCATTATGATGTGTTTTCTTTCTTCCAGTACTATATTTCTCAGCCTCCTTGGAGACCTCTATGTTTAGAATTACCATGTATAAATATCATGGAACGATCAAAATTCCAATGAATGAAATTTACTCACCACCATTCATACACTTCTATAGATTTTTTTAGATGTTAAGATATATAGAACATCAGATGGACATATAACTACACAAATGTTCAGGAAAGAATGTAGGGTTAATGCTACCCTTCACAGGAATAGTATGCATCTGAAGAGAGTTTTCAAGAATGTATTAAAGGGTCAGGGCATGCGGATGTCCAGACTTGATAGTGTCCAAGATGTGTTTGTCATGGATCTGTCTACATTAAAAAAATGAATTTAAGTTTAGAGGTTATAAACATACTTGAGGTTGATGAGATGGAACATGAAGTTGCTGAACTTAGACTAACGAATGCTCGTCCCTTTCTTTATGAAAATAATATTGTTTCTCATACTGGGAATAGACAGCAACATAACCAACACCTAGAGAATTTCACTATGAATTATACTAGTGACCATAGAGTTTTTTGTGACATCATTAAAAAGAACTGGCCTTGGTGTGATAGAGCAAGATGCAGAGGACAGGAAGAAATGGAAACAGATGATCTGCTGTGGTGGCCCCTGACGGGAGCAGCCGAAAGAAGATTAAAAACAACTCTGCCTATTTTTATGTCACATGAAAAAAATAGTCAGACCGTAGGACCACGACCCAACTTTGTTTTTAAAAATAAGCGTAATTTAAAATGGATGTTATGTTATGAGAACAAGGATATACATAGTTTTAAAAATATAGGTTCTACCACTAGGTGTGGCAGTTGTAACTACTGCTCATTTATAGATACAGGGTCTAGTTTTATACACCCTGTCACACATTTGAAATACACTAGTCATTTCCACACAAATTGCTGTAGTACCTATGTGGTTTATTTAGCCATTTGTCAGACCTGTCAAAATTTTTATGTAGGAAAGACTAAGACACAGTTAAGGGAAAGGATACGTGAGCATTTGTTAGCCATCAGGAAGACCGATTCTAGCAATGCCCTAGCTAGTCATGTGATGAATACAGATCTTACACATATGTTTATGTTTAGAGTACTGGAACAGTTAAAGTCTGGCAGTAGATTAGGAGACCTTAATAATATTTTAGAACAGAGAGAGAGCAGTTGGATCATTAGGCTACATAATAATGTACCACCAGGGTTAAACACTTTCATCCCTTTGAAACCTTTTCTTAAGACGTGGAGACTATTTAAGTGATTTTATCTTGTGATAGGTTTGTTTGTAATTTTGTGCATTACTTAAGCTGTGTATTTGAAATGTAATTTTATATGGTCTGAAGAAGTGCTCACGAGCGCATGAAAGCGCTTACCATTCATTAAATTAGTTTTATTACATCTGCCTTGGTATATCCTGTGGATTTATTGGAATTTTGGACTTTTATTGTTGATTTCCACTGGTATCTTTTTCCACTGTGGCATTTTTTATTCTTTTGGTTTTCTTCTTATCATGGAAAGATGCACTTGTTTTATGATTCTGTTTCATGCATTATGTTATGTTTCTGTTTTTATCACTCTGTTTTATGTATTATTGTAACTGTGGGACTTTTCTCTCGATTTCTAAAAAAAGGGGATTAATGACACAGTTGGACTTTCCTGTTAAACAATGGCAAATAAAGAAATAATAAATTAATAACATTTGAAGTGACATTCAAGACAGAGCAAAGCTGATAACTTTCACTCACTGCAAGTATATGAAGAAGGGTCTGGATTGATTTTAAGGTTACAGCATCGAACATTTAATAATCTCCTGCATGTTCATATCTTTTGTATTGAAACTATAAATTAGACAAGGTTTTACAATCTTTAAATCAGTACATATCAAATTCTTTAAGTTAAACAGAAGCATTGATTCTACTTTTATGTACAAAGTGAATAATTCAAGGCATTAATGGGGAAAAATCCCATTAGAATGTCTAGGCGGTATAATTTTTCAGAGACACAAACCCCATTCTGAAGGGAAAACAATGAGACCAAGGAACAATCACAGTAGTGAGACAGTCAATGTGATCGCCATATTGAGTTTAAAGAAATTAAAATATAAGTGATTCTGATTAATTGTGCATGGGCTATCAAGATAAAATTAAAAGTCTCATTTTTCTTTTTTTTTAGTTTTAGGATTGAGTTTTCATTTAACTCATAGGAAGACTGTCAGAAGAGTACATAATTTTATGTACTGCACATCCCCAATGGTCTCAAGGAAGGATAAACAACACAGTGTCTAATGATGTTCCTAAGAATGTGAAACTAAGAAGGCATTACTCATTGACAAATGGAGAAAACAAAAAAAGACCAAGCATATGCCAAGAAGGCAAACCATTCGGTACAAAGTGTACATCTGACAGATGTATTTTTAACTAAAATCCATTATCCGTTACTTAGTAATAACTGCAATCACTGTTGTTGTATATATTCTTCAGAAAGTGACCTTAGGTTAACAGTTATGATTCACATAACTTAAAAAAATGAACATGAAGTATTTTTTGTGAGCCTCAGAAAGAAATATATGTTAATGTTTATACTAGAACAAACTCACATTCCTAATACAGAGTTTGGCTTTTAGATGTATTGACAGAATGTGTTCCTGTTTGCTCAATGTAACTGTCTCCAGTTCTGTTCTAGAAGTTCAGAACAGTCTTCTTATTTTGTCACACTGTTAACTGTTCTGCAATCACTGCATTTGAAAATAATGTTAAGACATAGGTTAAATAGCTGGCTGTCCTAATCCTTTTGGGAAAGATAACTTAAGTCAGTCTGACAGATAGGCTTTGTCCAAGTTACAGCATGCTCTATCACAATTAAACAAGAAGGGAAATGTTTCAAGAGGCCTGAGCAACACATAAACATGTACAAAAGTGGATGATGAAATTATGTCTGTGCATGTGTGTGTGTGTGTGTGTGTGTGTGTGTGTGTGTGTGTGTGTGTGCGTGCGTGCGTGCGTGCGTGTGTGTGTGTGTGTGTGTGTGTGTGTGTGTGTGTGTGTGTGTGCGCGCATATGTGCATGCATCCATGCATGCATGTGTTTGTAGGCCCGTGGCTACAAATACTGAGTACAAAAACAGTTGTTAGGCGTTTTGGATACATGTCTAAACAGAACGTTGTCTATTCCCAAAACTGATCTTGAATTTATTAAGGCAGTAAATCTAACGTTTTCAAATATATTTGCTAATTTTAAAATGCTTTAGTGTGTAAGTAACCTTTGTGGATCAACAGTATCTCTCGTGCAAGCATGTGTAATTTGGAGACTACGTTTACCATTCCCTTAAGACTTGTATATAAAAATTGAAACCATCTAAAATATTCTCATGAGGCATTGAGGATGTGATGACGTAAGATCAGAACCATATTTATGTGGATATCTGTGAATGTGTACACTTGGGTTGACCATAGTAAGTATATAAAGGCCTGTGAATAAATATTGAGAAAGGGCAGCAGTGTAAACTAAGAATTCTTAGCACTTACACATTATTTAAAGGTAAGATCGCTGAAATTCTAACTTTGCTGGGGTCATTGATCTGTAGCTCTGTCACATGAATAAGTGAACTTTAATTTGCTGCAGGTTCTGAAGTCACAGAGCTCTGTTACTGGCTTTATTCAATTAGATTCCTCTGTAGTTCAGATGCTATAATATGCTGAGAGCTGCACCTGCCCAGGATCTTTTATTCAAGACTCTGAGAAATGTATAATGCCCTAAATTACCAGAAATGAGCTTTTCATTAAAAATGGAAGAAAAAAGCTACACTAAGCTCTGATCAGCACACTGCCACTGCTGGACTTGCTCTGTAATGTGTTATATGAGTAAAAAACTTGTTCCCATATAAGAAACCTGCAAAATCTATACAACCATAGAAATCTAGGTCTGAAGCACCTTGCCAAGGCCATCATGATACACATAATCTGTCATAGAGATTAACTTGCCTAAACCTCAAAGTACTTAAAAATGCAACATGTGCAGAAAGTACACTCAACAAGTTAAGCCTACTACCTCACATAGCACAGTGAGTCTCAAAGTTATGGATGCTGATCCCATAAGACTGGCATCTCATCATTCTAGTTATAGGTGATGCCATTGAAAGATATACACATGTACCTCTTACCAGGCTAAGCAAGGAAAGAGTAACAGTTAGGTGCTTGTCTGGTGCCAGGATCTGTAATATCACAAACACACTGAAGTCCTTGAACAAGTAGCAATTTAAATCTGGCATGGTACATGAGGGAGTCAGAGACTTGAGATGTACCTCCCTGCACTATATGAAGAGAGACATGATGGAGCTCTCAGACTATGTGCCCAGGGTATGAATGAGCCTAGAAGTGAGCAATTTACCTTCTCCAAGGATGATGTCACAATATGAGCAAAAAAAAACTGACTTCAATAATTGTCTAAGTTTGAGGTGTCATTTGAATTGGGTCTGATATTTGTCAGCCTGGGATGATATGATTGATAGACCATGCTGCTTCACTAGAGATGGTCTCCATCTGCCACTCTAAGGTTTTGATTATTGGAAAGACATTGCCCACCCCTATAGTGCCTTTTTAGACAATGCCAGCCTTATAAACCTACTAACATAATGAAACAAGCAAAGGAAAGTATAAATGATCAATGTTAGCAGACTAAACAAGGAACTCCACTCCCTATTGCTTTCTCACCCTGGAAGGCATAGATGTGTGTATGTGGTGACTGAGACATGGTTTAAATGGAGGAGAGCACTCTGGCTGCACAGGGCTATAACACCTTCCTCAAATTTAAACCAGTTACTGAGCAGGAGTGAAAAATAGTGGAGGTATCTCAGTCTTCATCCAGAAGAGACTCCCATCAAGGTTGGTAAAGCAGCATGATGCAGTAGAGCTTCTTCATGTCCAAATAACTACCCAAATGGTCCCAGACCATATATTAGCTGGTTACAGAACTCCCTCTATGACACAAGAATGCCATAATAATTATCTACTGGAATTAACTCTCTCAGTATTAAACCCAATAGCATTTTCCTATGTGATCTAAACTATCCATGTATAGACTGACAAACCAACGCCATCACCAGTACAGTAAAAGCACTGAGATTGCTGGGCATTTTCAGTACAAACAACCTGGAACAGTCAGTATATCTACTGCGAGAATAACTTTGTTGATCTTGTCATTAACTAATATGGGAGCATCTTGCTCCATCCCTTGCGCACTCTGTCACTTATTAGATCTGACCATAGAGCCATCTCCTTCAAAATAAAATTGAAACAAGAAACCCCTTTTACCCAAAGCACATTGAGACATTTCTGTAAGACAAAACTATTTATTCCTAAGTGATACAGTGACAAGCTTCAAATCCTCACCAAATTAATGGTTTGGAAGAACAGGTATATCTCACAGTGGATACCACTGCTGTGAATAGACTACCCATCCACATAAAACAAAGTTCATCCTTATCCATTTTCAAGGGCAATTTAGATCTATGGATGGGAAACAAAATCTACCCTGGGACTGCACCCTGTACTACAAAATCTACCCTGGGACTGCACCCTGTACTACTAATGGCCAGATACTACAATTTGTAAATACTTTATCCCATGCATTGGTGCCTTCAAATTATTTAGGGCATGATCCTATTTCATAAACCTTTGGGGGGTATTCTGTTTAAAGACACTACTATTTGGTATAACTTTAGCACCAGTTGCTTTTTTTAAAGCTGTCTTGCTATGTTAAATGAGTTTAACATAGCGAGACAGCTTTAAAAAAAGCAACGGAGAAAGGAAGATCTCCGTTGCATTTTTTAAAGCTATCTCGCTATGTTAAACTATTTTAACATAGCGAGACACATTTTAAAAAGCAATGGAGATCTTCCTTTCTCTGTTGCTTCCACACACAGCTCTGATGTACTGTGTAACCATATGCATGCACAGTACATCAGAACTGCCTCAGAATACTGGACAACTGCAGAAGGGCAGCAAGGAGGCATTAAACAATGCCATTATTTAAGAAAAGTAAGTTTTTTTTTTCTTAAATAATGTCATTGTATAATAGCAATAACCCACTTCTGGATGTGGGTAATGCTGGATTTACCTATGGTTGTCTTTGTTTGGCCACTCGGGCTTCGCCCTCGTGACCAAACCCCACCAACCATGAGTAAATCCAGCATTACCCACACCCAGGCGTGGGTTATTCTTTAAATAGAAAACAGACTTTCCATGGTCAGAATATGTTGTGCAATGCTTTTTAGACAAACAAAAAGGGTTTTGATTCAGTTTAGAACTGCAGTGGAAGCAAAAAAACTGAAAGAAGATTTGATGACAATATGTAAAGAAGTGATGGACACTACTAAAATATATGATGGAAGAGGACTATGGCCTGGGGGATGTGGAATAATTAAAAAAAATGGAAAATGGCAATGTGATACATATACCTAGTATTATTAATGTGCATGGTAATAGAGGGTTTGTGAAGTACAGAGAACAACCTAGATGTGTTATTTTGTGGAAACAATGATCATTTAATTAATGAATGTGACAAAAAGATGTTATTTATGTGGTCAGACAGGCCATAATGCAAATAAATGTAAATTAAAGTATACAAATGTGGAAATGCTAGACATTCATGGTTAGAATGTGAGATAAAGATACAAGAAAATGGAAATAAATATAATCTGTAAATAAAGTTATACAAGAAAATAAGATAGAAGAGGATGTTGTAAAGGAAATTACACCACAAATAAAAAATATAGAAGTTGCTTTTAAAATTAAAGAGAAAGATTAAGAAAAAGAAAAAATAGATGAGACAACTAAAGAAAGTCAGAATGGCATATGGTAAAAGGCGAAAAAAAATTATATAGGAAAAGAGTTAGGGAAAGAAAAAGAAATATTATGGTAACCGACTATAAAAAAGGTAAGGGGTAAAATATCTTTAATATAACTGTTCAATAAAACTGAAAATTTTAGCTTTAAATGTGAACAGTATGAAAACTATGAAGAGAATTAATATGCAATGGTGTATAGCTGTAGATGCTCAAATAATAGTGTTAGAAGACATCAGACTGTTAACAGAAGAAGAAAGGATACAAACAGAAAGGCTTTGGAATGGTACTGTTATTTGGAATATAGATAAAGAAACCTGTTCAGGTGCATGTATATTGTGTAAAGAAAATATAAAGATATTAAATATAACAATAATAGAACTATGGAGAATAACCGCAGTTGATATTGATCTGAGATGGAAAAGGTATGCATATAGGGTTATAGCCTTATTTGCATATGTGACAAAAAAGAGAGGGAAACAATGTTTACAAGTATACTTAATTATGTTTGGGTGAATATGTACATAATTACAAGTGACTTTAATTGTAACCTAAGGAATAAAAAGAAGGATTGTGATGATGAAATAGTTACAGAAATTATGAGGAGTGAACAATTAAAGATATGGGGGTAATAAACATTGGACATATAAAAGGAATGAAACTAAGTCATGAGCTCATTACTTTTTAATATTAGAAAGTTTTAAAAATACTCAAAAAAGGAATAAAATATACTGGATTGTCTGATTGTATATCTATTTGGATAAAAATCCATGAAAATTAGAAATATATTAAAATAGGAAAATGAATAAAAATAATTAATGAAAAAGAATTAGATATAGGAAAAAGGAAAGAACTTATAGTGTTATGGAAACAACATATTAGAATGAGACCTTTGTATGAAAATTAGACTATTTTCTGGATACAATTTAAAATGAAATATAAACAAATATTTTTAGAATGTGCAGAAGAGAAGAAAAAAAGAAAAGGGAATACAGAGTATTAAGTGAAGAATTTTTAAAGGTTTAGTATAAAGGGATAGATATATAAAAAAGAAAGAGAAATATACAAAAGAAATCAAGAAAAAATTAATAACTTGTTATATAAGCAAAAATATTGCTTACAATGGAAAAAAGATTAAGTAAGACTATATTTATGTAAAATAATGAAAGATAAAAGAGAATTAAAAATGAAGAAGGGAAACAAATTAAAAAGCAAGAAGGAATATATTAAATAATTAAGAGCAATGTATTAGATTTCTATGGTAAAAGAGAAGTGCACATAGAACAAGTTTATGATGGTGAGAGATTTAGGAAAGAAGACAATGAATATTTAGACAAAAATTAATAAAAGGAGATGAATGAGATTATGAAAAATATTAACATAAATTCAGCCACGAGATTAGATGGGATAGAATATATGTATAAAGAAATGGAAGACTGGCAAAAATGATATTTATACAAGTGGTGAATGAATGGATGGAAACACTGATTAAGTACTAGGAAATTTGTATGGGGGGTTTAAAATTCATGTATAAAAAAGGAAATAAATATGAGATAAAAAATTAGAGACAAATAACATTAAATAATACTGACTATAAAAATTTTATGAGAATAATAGCTAAACGAATACAATGTAAAATGGAAAGGTTATATGATCAAAATGTGTATGAAAGAAACAGAAAGGGAAGTCAGGATTTGTTGTGGTTTATAAGAAAAGTAAGTGATGACATTATTAATAAAAAAGAAGTAAAGGTTATGATAGATGATGTAAGTAAGGCATATGATAATATCCAGTATGAAGCATTATAGAGAATTGTGCAGGAATATAACATAAGTAACAAAGTATTACAAATTATTAAATCAATATATGAAACATTTTGTGAAATTAAACATAAATTGTTGGATTGGGGAAGATGTGAAAATAGAGTATGGAATAAAACAAGGATATTCAGCTAGCAGTGTAATATTTTCATTAGTCATGAATTTAGTAGTGGTGGAAATAAATAAAATTACAAGTAATGGAACATATAAAATGATGAAGGCACAAATACTGATAATGCATAGATATGCAGTTGACATTGTAATACTTGCTAAAAATAAATCATGGACAGAAGAAATAATTGAAAAATTAAGTATTATATTAAAGAAAATTGGTTTAAGTATCAATGAGAAAAGCAAAGGTTTTTGGTTATGAAGGGATAACGGGAGGTGTAGAATATAATGAAAAGTGTATAGATATATTGGGGATACTATTTGGTAGAAGTGAATATAAGAATGAGCAATCTGACAAGGTTGTTGAAGGACTTAAAGAAATAATTGCTTTCTGGAAAACATATAGATATTCATATATTAAGAAAACACATTTAATAAATACTATAATATTGGGTAAATAGCCTATGTTGAAAACATTTCTATGATACCAATGAGGTATGAAAAAGAAGTTATGATGACAATATTTTCATTCATTTGAGGGTTGAGATTGAGCCCTGTAAAGAGAAGAATGTTATATATTAAAGAAGAGCAAGGGGGCTGGGATTCTACATGCAGCCTCTTTAAATATATAAAGTATTAAAAGGAGTTATGAAAGATAATAAGACTTTGGTAGAGCCAATAATGTATGATAAATACAAACAAATTTGGGAAGGTATGGAAATGAAGAAAAGAAGTAAAAGTGCCACTGAAGAAATGAAATAACTTTACAGTAAAATTGTGTTATGGAAACAAAAATAATGTAATAGAAAAGAATAGAAAGGAATAGTATGTACATAATATGAAATATTTGTATTTTGTTGAAACAAATAAGAAAAAAAAAACAATAACGAGGTGATATACAAATTATAAAAGAATTAAAAAATGTAATTTTTTTTGTGGAGGTTGTTCATAGGTAAATTACCAGTAAAAGCAAATATGGCATACAAAAAATCGACAAGGTAGAATATGAAAAAAGTGCAAAGAGTTTGAAACCACAGAACATGCATTTTTAAAATGTGAAAGAATTCAAGAGTTGTGGAAAGAAGTATGTAAACATGATTTGGTTAAAGATTGTTTGAAATTTGAAATGTCAAACATGGATATGATAGAATATGGTTATTATGGAACAAGATCTCAAGAAAAGGCAAATCAAATGGTTAGAGTTATATTTTATGTAACATGGACAATTTGGAATTAGAGACTTAATGAGATCAAATGAAATGGAAAATTGACATTGACAAAAAGATTGAAAAATATGGTTTTGGTTGTGGGTAAAAGGGTGGGGTGTCAGTTAAAAAGAAGTTGATGTATTGAGTGATGTTATTTATGTAACTAAAGTAAATATGTGAATATGTAAATATGTGAATATGTAAATATGTAACTATGTAAATAATATGAAATGTATGACTATTTACAAACAAAAAAACCTACTCTTTTCAATTGGTGCTGTGTGATCTTTTGCAGCTACCTGAGCTACCATGAATTCAAGCAGATGGGGCCTTAGTACATTGTCTCAGCCAAACAACTTTACTGGACAACTGGACAATTTGGGAAAGAGTAATTGCATGTGGGTGACACAATTACATTTACATACTGTCTTGCTTGTCTAATAAGGCAAAGGCTAAAAATAGGGACATATTTTAAATATTGCTCTTATAAAGTTAGATAGGTCACAGAATAACAGGTTTTGTGTTAGTGTGCATTTTCTGAAGGCTTGAAAGTCTGAAACACAAATATTTGTCATTTAGTGACTTCAAACAACAATGGCAGTGGAACAAAGCCCAAAAATAGGGACAGATTTAAAATATTTCTCTTATAAACTTAGAAATTTGCTAGAATAACAGGTGTTGAGTTATCATGCATTTTCTGAAGGATATGAAGTCTGAAACTCATATGTCTGTTATTATTTAGTGACTTCAAACCTCTGTAATTTGGCAGAAAACCACAAATGTTATGAGGAACAGAGAAAAAATATGAGCCCAAAATCTGGACATCATGCAAAAAATCTGTACAGTTGAGAAGTATGACAGAATATTATAGGGAAATTACAAGAAAGATTATGAGCAGTGTAGAAGTCACAATGTTTGTTCAAAATAGGTAACATTCTTAAGCTTTCTACATTTGTTGGAGGCACACGAGAACATTTTCAACTTGGATTAGTAGTTTTTGCATTATAGTATTGTGAGGAAACAGGAGATATGGTACAAAATATATGTTATTTTATATTACAGCATTGTAGGAAAAAAGTATATATAATAGAATAAAGATGTTAGTTTTGTCATACAGTAAGTTCAGAAAGCTGTTAATAGATGAGGATAGAAGAGAAACTAGTTTGCTGAGACACAGAAAGTGAGATGGGGGTATCATAGTAGGAGGAAAGGATGTAAGAAAGGAAAATGATAGGAGGGAGAGAGAGGAGGGTATCAGCAGAAGCATAGCTGGCTGAACCTGCACTCTGTACCGGTACCATGAAGCAGCATCCTATCTCCTCAGCTATTCAAGTGAAGAGCAAAAAAAAGAAAAATAGTAGCCATCAGCGTACTACAGTTAGATCTGCCCCCCCCCCAGCTCTTCCATTGAAAAAAAAGGCCATTCATTCCTTTTACTGGTGCATATACCAGGTGGTCAGATGTATGAGATGCCTACTCAGTCTGCCCCAGCCACATTTTCTTTCAAAAAAAATAATTTCTTCTCCATTTAAACTGTAACAAACTGCTTGCTACAAATATAGCAAAGAGTTGGTACAGTTTATATTCTACCTGCATGGAGTGCTACTGTTCTCATGATTTAGCTAAAAATGTTCTTCTTTTAAACTGTAGCATACTGCTATAGTTTATACCCTACCTCTGTATCTCTCCTTCCTTTTGTCTAAAACTCTGCATTCAGTTTATCATATTTTCATATCTCTATTGCCTTCTGCTCTCTTTCTTTCCTTTGACATGTCTAAGGCCTCTTCAAACAGACATTTTGCCTTGTTAGTCTTCTTTGTATTTAGAGTATTTTTATAATGTTGCCTCCCAAACAATATCACAAACTCATACCCATAGTTCCTCACACACTCTATCCACCAGATCTAATTCCATAAATATATACTTCACCTCCTCTACATATTCACTTAGAATACATTCTTTAAACACTTATTAAATTGTCACTTAAGACAAAGGTAAACATGCATCGACAGAAAAAAAATACAAACCATTTTAACATTTTCCCATTTAAATACAATATACATCACACATATTTTCTTTACTACTATCATAAATCCAACTTTATAAAAAATGTAGAATTCCTGCCTTCCTTTAAACCTCAATCCTGCTCCTCCTGAACATTATTATACATGTGTGATAAACCGAGGGGCTGCCAGCCCAGCTAGATAGAATTTTGTAAATAATTCAATGTCATTATAAATATTAATATGATCCACAGGCTTGTTTGACAAATGTAAGAAAACTATGTTATGTGTTGAGCTTCAAAAATGTAACCAGAGTGCACCTTGCTGGAAGAAAGCTGATAAGTAAAGAATTTTATGACTGTGTGATCTCAAGCTAGGAGACCGGATGTCTGCAGCTGGAAATTCTTTCTATTGTCCTAAGACAGAAATAATTACTAAGTTTCATAAACAAAGTGCCTTTTATTGCTGTGGTTTCCTGGCAGGTGCAGATCAAAAATAAATGTTAACATTTTGAGTTCTGTGAGTCTGGTAAACTTCAGCAGAGGTGACAAGAATGATGTAATCTGAAATGACTCATCCGTAATGTGTATTATCAATTTAAGACTATCTCTCAGAGAGAGAAAGAGAGAGAGAGATAGCATTTTGTATTTGTGTCTGAACTTGAACACATCAGCTAACTGATTTGCTCTAACAGGATCTTAGATCTTATTATTTCTCTTAGAGATAGATAGAAATTACAAGATTAGTCTAGCTGTTTTCTATATTTATGTCAGACTGTCCTGCAATGTTGTTTTAAAATATTTCTTGTGATTTCTGAACTCTCTAATGTCATTGTGTTGAATTAATGAATTGTATTGTGTTTTTATTATTTATTATTAAATATATTTAAGCCCTTTAACTGTGGCTGTTTTGTTGTATAGATAATTTAAGCTCTTAGAGTACTTGCATGTACTTGATGATACTGTATAAACCACTCCTAAATAGCCTGCAACTCTCAGTCACACTTACCAATTGGATAACAGTAAAATTGCACAGTAAAATTGGACACACTTTGGTAAGGGCCTTTATAGTAGCTGAAAGTAGTGCTTAGTGGCAGTCAGTACTACCATATAGTCTGGGCAGAAGGCGGCAGAGCTGGAGAACCTGTGCCAGCCTTCCCCAGGAGTGTCTGTGTGTTTGTATATAATTCAAATCTCAAAGTATGTGTGTTTGTGTGTATCAGCTACTTGGGCAGGTAACAAAGCACTGGATGGACAGAGAGGGTGCTGGAGATTTTTGGCTTGACCACTCTGCTGAGATCTGAACCCTATAGCTGTGTCAGTTGGGAGTCTTATTGGGGATCTGGAGAGAAAGGGAAAAACCGGCCTCAGACTGACTGTGAACTCTGTGTGCTCTTAAGGGAAATTGTACTTTACTGTGTGTGGATGCCCCTCATTGGTGCTAGTAGTGAGGATTGAGTCTTCTTGATTACTGGGCCAGTGCGCGGGCATCACAACATGTATTGTTCTTACAATTTCCATTTACTTCTATGTAATTTGCTCTTTCCTTTTCCAAAGATCCCTCTTCCAGTTCTTTTATCTTTTTGATAATATTCAATACCTTAAATGCAGTTGGTGTAGACTTTGATTTCCATTTTCTAATAATTGCTTTTTTGGCAGTTAACACAATTAAACTGAATAAGGCCTTACAATGTCTAGGAAATTCAGATCATGTATCCCAGCTCAACAGAATAATTTCCTTACCTATAGCTATTTGCTCCCCAATATTTCTAATAGAGTACTCTGTAGGGAACTCATAATCTGCCAACTCATTACCATATCTCTCAGCTGTCCAGATTTTCAGAGAATATCCAGATTTTTGCCTCATATTTTTGGCCTGTTTCTCATAAATCTGTGGTTGTCTTGCAAATCACTGGCACATTATTGAGGACTGAAGTCAGAAAATAATGGCAGATATTTGAGTTTCAGACTTCATAGCCTTCAGAAAATTCATGCTAATGCAAACCTGTTAGTCTATCAATAAGAGCAGTATTTAAAAAGTGTCCCTATATTTTAGGCCTTTGTTCCTCCATTATTTGTGGCTTTGTCCAGATTTCTTGCTCTAAGAGGTTGAGAGGTATGCCCATTACACTCCCAAAACATCTTCCCAGTTACGTCTTTCTTTTCCATCACACTCCCAACATTTGCTGTCTACTTAAACCTTCTGAACTTGGCTGTCTACTTGGGGGCCTTACATGTGTCACTCCATTGTTTTCTTGTAAATTGCTTTTCCAGTTTCTCTCTTCCCAATCTTTTCTAACCTTCTCTGATTGATTCTTACAGTTATCATGCAATATTTGATATGCCCTACTAATTATCCCTTTTTAACATCTGATTCTGTTCTAGATTCAACTAAAAACTCTATTAGACCAGGTCTTTCACTTTAAGTCCTCCTATCCCTTTCTCTTTGCCTGTACTCTGAGATCAAGCCCAAGTAGGGATGACAGTTTCTAGCCTACAATCCGAATATCGTCTTGGCCTTACCCCACCCTATTACCTTTCCTGCTTGAGTTATTTGCTCCCGATATCATGGTTCCTTTGCCAGAAAATTCCAGCCCTCTCTTGCCTATTTTCAGTAACCCTACTTGCAGTCAGCATAGTAAAATCTCCTTTCTCCTTTCTCATATTGGCTTAGTTCTTAGACTACTTTCTGATACTTTATGAATATAATATTCTGTATGGTTATTTTTCTCCTTATGTGTTATGTATATGAGCCTTAATATCCCTTTAAATCAGGTAAACCTAAACCTCCCTGTTCTATTGGAAGGATCAACTTATCCCACTTTGTTCTTGTCCTTTTTTACTCTCAGATAAATTCTTTAAATTCTTCATTAATTATTTTAATTAATTATTTTCCACAACTTCTCCTCAGGTTGATAAATGTATGCCTGACCTGTATACAAGATTAAGGGAGTTAAAACATTTTCACTGCTTGTATCTTACCATAAATATCCATAAATAAGAGTTTTTATTTTCTAAATACTTGTAATATCTTTTGTTTAGTCTCTGCCCACATATTCTTAGCTCCCTTAACAGAAGCCTTTTAATCCATACTCCTAAATACCTCACATTACTATGTCCCCATACATATGAGTATTGCTGAGCGCATTTCATGTGTGTACATAATTTACAGCTATAGCTTTTGTTTTATATTCATTAATTTTATATTCCAAAAAGACATGAAACTGCTTCAAAATATTCCACTATACTGAGATATCCTTTTCTTGATTTATCAGGTGTAAAATGATATCATCTGCAAATAAAGCCAACTTTTCTTGATTACCACACCAATTATATCCTTTTATGTCTTTGATTACCATACCAGTTATATCCTTGTATTTCAGAGTCCCTTATTTTCTTTGCCAATGGCTCTAAATATAAAGCAAATAACAAAGGGGAAAGAGGACATCCCTGCCTAGTTCCTCTGTACAAACACAATTTAACTGACAGGAACCCTATCACTTTAATTCTTGCCTCTGATACTTCATATAGCCTTCTAATTAACTTATTATTATTTCAGAGAATGCAAATGCTTCCAGTGCCTTATGCATAAAATCCCAGCTTACTCTGTAAAATGTTTTCTCTGCAGCAAGACCCGTCAACATGAGAGGTATTTTCTTGCATTCTGTTTCCCTCTGGATCATCATTGTTCTATTACTGTTGCCAATTGTTTACCTCCCCTTGACAAAACCACATTGGTCCATGTCTATCAATTTTGACAACTCATTTGCCATTCATGTAGCTAGTATAGACATAAACACTTTATAATCATTGTTTAAAATTCAAATGGGTCTATATCAAGGTGGGTCTGAAGGGTCTTGCAGTCTTTAGGTAACACAGCCACCACAGTTTTCTTCCAAGATGTTGGTGCTTCTCCTTCCTTTTAAAATACTGTTAAACAAATCTTCCAAACCTTTATCACCTTCTTTCTTCTTAATTTCCAAACTTCCATAGGAATATCATCTGTTCAGGGTGACATTGCTGAAGATTGATTATATATCAATATTTTTATCTCATCACCTCCTATCTTAACTGTTGAGTCTTGTCTGCCACTAATCTTGGCATAATTAAGTTTTCCTTAAATATTTCCTTTTGTACTCCTTTTTCATTTCCATATTTCTCTGCTCTATATAAATGTTCATACAATTTCTGGAATAGCTCTAAAACCTCTACAAGAGCTTTGTTTTTCTTGTTATATGTTCTGTAAGTTTGGTGACAACCATTTAAGCATTCTGTTGCCTAAATAATTGTGTTAAATGTGTTTGTACTCTAGAGTTATCAAAATGCTTGCTTAACTGCATTTTTTCTAAACTCATGCATATTATCTAGATACTCCCTTATTTTCTCTTTAGTACTCTGTATTTGATCCTCCTCTTGTTCTATGAGATCCCCCTTATTCTGCAATACTTTAACCTCTGTCTGACCCTCTAAGTAATTTCTATTACTTCTTAACCATAAATCTTTCTCTTTTATTTTGACACTGTTTTTAAACTCCATCTTCATTTTACCCTAGTCATTATTTATAACTTCTGAAGATATTTCTATCTTCCCTAATAACTCTTGAATAATTTCCACTACCTGTTCCTTAAATTCCTATATTTTAACAGGTAGGTGGGAAACCATGAGTGTCTTATTTTTACTTCATTACCCTGCATTTTTTATCTTAGTTTTTACTGGTGCATGATCAGAAACAGTTACTGGAAGTGCATCAAAGCTTTCAATTAAAAGCACATATTCCTATGAAATATAATTTCTATCTAGTCTAGCCCAGTTCTTTTTCCTTTGGGAATAAAATGTACATTCTCTCAGAGTTCCTACTGCTGAATTTACATCTTCATAGCAAATATTTTCATACATTTCTTCAGAAATCTACCCTCTTTTATTATATTGTCCCTTCTAAATCCCCCAATATATCCTCACTATTACAAATCAAATTCCAGTCCCCACCTATAAATATTCCCTGCTGAAAGCTGATTATTTCTTCCAAAATTTTCTTTAGCTCCATAATAGCAGTTTTAGGTGTAATATAAAAACATAACATTATAATCCTCCTCCCTTCCCAATAGCCCCTTACTACCACAAATCTACCATTTTTATTTTCCCTCATTTATCACTATTGGAGTTCCATTTTCCTCTTTCCCTGATATTCTGCTTAATATCCATTCTTAAATCCTATGTTTGCCAAATTCACATGCTCACTTCTTTCCAAATGTGTCTCCTGCAGTATAGCTATTTGTACTCTGCATTTCTTAATATAATTCAATACTCTTTCTTATTTATCTAAATTTGTAAAACCATTCACATTCCCGAATAATATAGACAGTATAGCCATCATGATAAAAAGCCATTGTTCCCACCTACTATACATAACAGTTTTTTAATGTGTATTTCCAGCTTTTGTGTAACATGCATATATTAATATTTGGCAGGCTGTTATTTTGTACAGTTATTCCTTTTCATCCCCATTTAAACCCATGCCACATTCTTTAAGACTTTTTGTTTTATTGAAAACCCTCAAACAACAACAACAAAAAATAAATACAAAACACTTGGTTGGAATAAATGCTCAAAACTATGTACATCTTCAAATCATAAAGTTTAACCCTCCCGAAGGGAACACTTACCCAAAATTGATAGCTGCACCTACAGGCATTATCTTACCTAAAATTAAGGTTATTCATTCTAAATGTGCATGCCACTGGTCTATATCGTTCGTTAAAGTCACAATTCAGCAACTGGCTCTTTAGTGAATGGAAAACAGCGAATGTTTGTTTAAGCAAATGTTCACATCTGCAAATGTGTTTCATAGGGAAAGGAGTTACTTGGTTAATGTCAGGAAATGCCCTTTTCCCCACTGCTGTGCAATCTTGGAGTTGGTATATATACATGAGATTTTGGGGTGTGGATGCCTACCTGTGTGAGTTTGATATACTGCTGTGTATGTTACATTGGGAATGTCCTAATTCTATAT
Organism: Protopterus annectens; assembly: GCF_019279795.1. NCBI lineage: Eukaryota > Metazoa > Chordata > Ceratodontiformes > Protopteridae > Protopterus > Protopterus annectens. The sequence continues at coordinate 1,311,451,783 of NC_056726.1, forward strand.
GTAATATAATTAGTACACTTTTATACCCCACCCCCACTCCAGCAAACCAAGATCACAACATATGAAGATCAAACTCGCTTTGTCCAGCCTTTTATCTCATTATACTGTAAAGCCTATACTTTTTGCAACAAAAAGTACTTTCTTACTTTTATATCTTTAACACATATAACAGTCACCGAAAAGACTACCCCCATTAAAAATACCCCGGACTACAGATTGCAAAAAAACTCTTTTACATATACCATGCAGTTTATATCATGAAATGTTGTATACAAAAACTAATAATAACAAATATTATTTCACTAATAGTTAATTAGTTTCCTCCTATAAGTACCCTTCTAAAGATCAATGATATAAAGTGGGGATATACTTTATAGTCTACCCAAAAGTTTAACAAAGTCAAGAAAAGTACAGTGTTTTTAAACCACTTTTTCTTGCAAAACTATAGTTCACAAATGTAATATGATGCTTTATAGTCTTCCATTTGTTCACTAATTTCAGAGATGCTGGTCTTCTTGCTTTTCAGCTCCAGATCCCCACACCAGACTCTGGTTGATGTTCAATATATTTCTGATTCTTCCAGTCAATTCCTATGCTTTTTTCTCTCTCAAGCATTTTCCTTCAGAACATTGGAAAAGTCTCACTGACAAAGTCTATCTACAAATCTTGCCATCAGAAGAATGAAACATTGTCCCCATCTGCTTTCTAACTCACTTTTTGTTGGATAAACATTTTTATTTCCCCCATAGCCTGTTCTGCATCTGAAAGTGAGTTTGATCCTCCAGGAAAAAACACTTTGGAGATAGCTAGATACAGCAGCTTGAATCTCAAAATCCTCGGTAAATACCGGTTTTGAGGGCAAAATATTGGGGGTGACATGAATTCCCGCGTGGCCCCTTTAATTTCTGAATTTTTTGGTTGTTTTTTTTTTTTGTTTTTTTTTTTTTTGTTTTTTTGTGTGTACTCCTGATGTCATCACGTCAGCTTCTGCAGACCTTTCTTTCTTTCCCAGCTCGGCTCCTCCAGCCAGGTAAAAAACGTGATTGTAAATGTAAAGTTTGCAAACCTATATCATGTGCAAACAGCAAGCTCTTTTACTTATATGACGTACTTATTTAAGGGCTTCATTGTTTTACTTATTCAGCGACTGCAGGAGAAACATTTTTACTTATTTTAGGGCGGGAATCAGGTGAAACTGTGCTGTGCTAGCTCTTTTACTTGGGCTGCAACAGGCAGAAGAAACTGATAGCTTCTTTTGCTTATATAACTGCTACAGGAGAACCTTTTTACTTATTTAAAATTTACTGTCCAGAGCTCTCGCTCTGAGATTGATTTTTTGGATGTGAACGTGTCCTTAGATGAACACAAACAGATTGGTACCTCTATCTTTAGGAAGGACACATGGAAAAATCATTTACACAAAAATAGTCTACACCCCAGACACATCTCCAGTAACATTATGAAGTATGACATGACCGGGATCTCACAACTTTGCACCAAGGAATCAGATTTTGACAAGGAGAGACAGTTTTTACAACAAAACTTAAAGGAGAGAGGCTTTTCGAACCATGATATTGATGTGAGCCAAGAGGAACTATGAAATATCAGATTGGCTAAATGCTTATCATATGTTAACAATGTGAGAGACAGACAATTTCAACATAATGACTGTGTCAAGTTCATTTTGACTTACACCAATGATAATCGCCAGATCTGTGAAGTGATAAAAAAATTTTGGCCGGTCCTAACTCAGGATAGTAAACTTTGTGAAATTGTTGGCGAACATCCGAAGTTTGTCTTTAAAAATAAAAATAAACTTGAATCGTCTACTCTGCCAGAAGGATGGCTTCCAACATAATTCCAATTGAGGCAAACAAGGCACCCTTCGATGTGACAGATGCTCTGCTTGTAGAACTATAGATGTACTTAATACTTTTAAACATCCCATCAGTGGACTGCAATACACCTTTTCATGTAAAGCCTATTATAATACGCAGCATTTAGGGTACCTCGCTACTTGCCAATGCTGCACTACCTATTATGTAGGCAAAACAGATCAAATCTTTAAAAATAGAATACTTAGGTATCTGAGAGATATTTGTAATAAGGACGTTAAGAATGCCCTTGCTTGTCATGTTGCTCAATTTGCTGGACACTTTTTTAAGTTTAAGGTTATTGAAGTTACATCTAAAGGGATGAAACTAGGAGATATCACCAACAATACTGAAAGGAATGAAATCAAATGGATCATAAATCTGAGAGCAGACAAGCCTCCTGGTTTAAACACTGTAGTTCCTCTGAGACCTATTCTGAAGCCTAGGAGAACAGCCATTGGTTGATGTGAAGGTGTGTTTTTTTTTAAATGTTCTGATTGGCAAGTTTTCTGATTGGAGCCCAAGGATGATACCTGGCTGTGATTGGCTTGTGATACTCTGACTGATGATTGGTTTATGCAAATAAGTACTTCTCTTCAAGCTTGTTGATTGGTGGTTTTCTGATTGGTTCTTTGGCAGAACAAACTGAAGCTGACGGATTGTGCATATCTTTTAAAAGCATGTTGTTCCTGTTTCCCTTTAAGTTCTGAAGGAGGTATTTCTAAAAGCATTTATCATTTGAAAGAGATTTTATTTTTGTCTTACCACATTTTATGTCTCACGTTTTTAATAAAAGATTTGTGCTCATCTTTTTTGTTGATTTTAATAAGTTTGCCAGTTGTCTGTGGTGGTGTCACTTCTTTTCTTTTTGGATATTATTTAAACGTAATGGTTGCAGGAGAAACAATGGCAGCAGCTTCTTTTACTTAAGTAATGGCTTACATCAGGCAGGAGAATCTTTTAACGGCTGCAGGAGAGAACCTTTTTACTTATTCAAGGGCAAGAGAAACTTTTTTTCACTTATTTAAATGTAACAACCACAGGAGAAACAACAACAGCTTGTTTTATGTAACAGCTTGCAGCAGAATCTTTTAATGGCTGCAGAAGAGAAGAGAACCTTTTTACTAATTTAAAGGTAAGAGAAACTTTTTTTTAACTTATTTAAACATAATGGCTGCAAGAGGAACAACAGCAGCTTCTTTTACTTTCGTAACGGGTTGCAGCAGAATCTTTTAATGACTGCAGGAGAGAAGAGAACCTTTTTAACTAATTTAAGGGCAAGAGAAATATTTTTTACTTACTTAAAGGTAATGGCTGCAGGAGAACCAATGGCAGCTTCTTTTACGTATGTAACCGCTGCAGGAGTTGTTGCTTCGAATTAGCAGGCTGGTTTGGACTGTGTGTATGACTGGAAACAAGACAAGCCAAGCTAGGTGCTTTTTAAGTTAAGTAAGTCAAGTGCTGTTTGCAATGCCGTAGTTCTTTGCTTTGCAGGTGCTTACTTTTTGCATTGAAGTAAGTCAAGTGCTGTTTGCAATGCCATAGATCTTTGCTTTACAGGTGCTTTTTGCATTTATGCCATTTTTATTTTACAGGTGCTTTTTGCATTTACTTTTAAGTAGTCAAGGTGTGTGTGTCTGTAAATGGGACAAGTTTTTTTGCAGTTTGTGCTTTGCTTTTAAAATACCACCAAGCCCACCAATCCAATAAGTAAGCAATTTTAATAAAACACTTAATGCCTCGGCTTGCACAGCCTTTTTAAAATACCACCACAGGCTGTGCAAGCCAAGGGTCTAAGTGTTTCATTAAAATTGCTTACTTCTTGGATCGGTGGTCTTGGTGGTATTTTAAAAAGGATGTGCAAGCCGAGGCGCTAAGTCTTTCATTAAAATTGCTTACTTCTTGGATCGGTGGGCTTGGTGGTATTTTATATTTTATAATTTATTTATTTTTTGCCTTTTTTAAGTTGTATTTGTTGTGCTTTGCTTTTAACCTTCTGTTAAGAGAAATGTTTTTTTTTCTGGTCCAGCGGTAAGCTGGAAATGAACAAGCCAAGCCAGGTGCTTTTTAAGTCAGACGAGTGCTGTTTGCAATGCTATAGTTATTTGCTTTACAGGTGCTTGCTTTTTGCATTTAAGTAAGTCATCTCAAGTGCTTTTAGCAATGCTGTTCTTCTTTAACAGGTGCTTTTTGAATTTACTTTTAAGTAGTCAAGGCATGTGTGTGTGTAAATGGGACAAGCTTTTTTGCAGTTAAGCAATTGCAATGCCATAGTTCTTTGCTTTATAGGTGCTTGCTTTTTGCATTTAAGTAAGTCAAATGCTGTTTGCAATGCTGTAGTCATTTGCTTTACAGGAGCTTGTTTTTTGCATTTAAGTAACTCATCTCAAGTGCTGTTTGCAATGCTGTTGTTCTTTTACAGCTGTGTTTTGCATTTACTTTTAAGTAGTCAAGGAGTGTGTGTGTAAATGGGGCAAGCTTTTTTGCAGTTATGCAAAGCCATAGTTATTTGCTTTAATTGTGTGTGTGTGTGTGTGTGTGTGTGTGTGTGTGTGTGTGTGTGTGTGTGTGTGTAAGTAAAATGCCCCAGCTATGGGGGACTGGTTGTTAGGGTTACCGAGGCTCAAACCCTGTACCTTGGGTACAAGGAGCAAGAGCCTGAATTCCCTACCCATACAACCATTTGTGTTTCAAAGGAGTCAAGTCCATAGCTTTTAACTGTCCAAAGTTTCACAGCGTATCTGGAATGTTTGGCACATACTTTTGGTCTGTGTTTCCCCTTAAAATTTGTGGTTTTCTGGCAAATTAAGAACTGAATTCACTAAATAACTACAGCTGTTTATGTTTCAGTCTTCCTATCTTTCAGGAAATGTAACACCAAAACATTTTATTCTAGCAGCTTTCTAAGATTATACAAGTAATGTTTAAAATGTGTCCCACACCCTGGTTTTGGGCCTTTGCCCCCCCCCCCCAAATGTTGGCTTTTTCCAGATTTCTTGTGCTGCAAATTTCTTCAGGGAAGAAAAGTTTAGAGCTGCTTATGTCAAGTCTGTCAAGTCTGTTTGCATTGTTAGTAGCACAACAGGTAGTATACTTGTTTTTGATGCAGAAGGTTGTGGGTTCTACTCCCACAGTATGTAGATAGATTGCTGATACTATGTTGTACTTTTAAAGGGGGTGGATGCTGCAGGCCTGAGAATATCCTCTTTGGCTGAGATACCTAGTAACTATGAACATGTTATCAGTTTGCCATCCATTCCCTATTGCAATATTACTAGCTTATCATTTTTTTACTGTAACATAGGCAATTTATTACTCAAGGGCAGCAGGCACTTTATTTGTAGATGAAACAATGAAATATAAAGTTACTTGCTAGCAGAAACTTCTTCATTAGTTACAGGTCTCTTTAATGTGTAATTATTTAGATGACTTTTACTTCTGCAGAGACTGTGCATATTTACTGATACTGGTGGATTATAGAAGTTTGAGTAGACTTTTATGATGGAAATGTTCTGAATTGGGCAGTTTTGTTATTATTGGTTCATGCATTTTGTTTCATTGCTTACTGGAAAAGTGTTCAAAACAATAAATTTAAAACACACTTTAACAAGTGTGCTGTATTATACAAGGAATATAATTTAATACAGCCAGGAAGGTGTATCAAAGAACACATATATGTTTTGTGTGCAAGGGGACTATGATTTGAAAACAGCCCAAAGGTGATTTTTATCCACCACTGGCCAGATGCATTTTTTTTGAATGTGGGTTTCAATGCTGTTTCAATGAATGTGAGTTTTGAGGGCAGAAAAGTTTTAATGCTAAGTCTGTTTTCATTGTGAGCTGTATTGCTTTGTTTAGCAGATGTCTATTAGTGTTTCTGCTATAAAATGTAAAATAAAAGTTTTAAATTAAATCCAAATAATCATTGTAGAATTAAAGCATTATGCACATTACAGTGTTTATGGTAAATGGGGCGAAATAACTAAGTAATGGGGCATTGAAATGGCTGCAGGGGGACTCCGGGGTCATATTTTGGTTGCCTGTTCTTCAGATTGCTTTTGAAACATAGCTATGTATGCAAATTGTATGTTAATCAGTGTACAGAATTGTACCTATTTTTCTTGGGCATTGTCCAGATTTTTGATTTTTCCAGGTTGAGAGGTATGACATTCACTGATTGCAGGGATACATTTGCTTCTCTTCTGCCTGGTGTACAGTAAATAATAGGTTCATAGGTTGGTACTAGGCTATCAGCCCTAGGGCCCATACAAGCCTAGCCATAACAATTCCCTGGCTATTTCTTCCCACACTATTTACTTCCCTGGACCCCTGTCTAGCAGGGTGACTGATGTGATCCCCGGGGTGAATTTCCTTTCTCCCATCCAATTGTCAAGGTTCCTTTTGAAGAGGACCAAAGAGGCACTCTGCTTGACATGTATGGGCAATCTATTCCAGAGTCTGGGGAGTCTCTGGGTCAGGAACCTATCCCTCCAGCATGTTTTGTTTATTGTGATGACAAGGTTTAGATCCCTGGAGCATATGGCTCTGAGGGATTGGGATTTCTTTAAGTGTAGCATGTCCAACAGCTCTGGGTTTGACATGGCCTTGTATGTTAAGCAAAGATCGCCTCTGAGTAGATGATATGTGACAGAGTATAGCTGGAGTTTTTTAAGGTGGTCAGTGTAGGGCATCTGCTTTAGGCATGTGATTCTTTTATTGAGGTATTTCTGTGGCCTTTCCAGTTGTTGCAGATGTCTTGAGAGGTACATACCAAATGGGGCATTGTATTCTATAATGGGTCTAATGAGGGATGAGTACAGTGGGACAATGACCTCCTTTTTTCTGGATGAAAAGCCCTTAGTGATGAGGTGTGCCACATAGAAGGATTTCCTGACTGTTGTGGCGATGTGGTTATCGAAGGTGAGACCACTGTCCACCTGTGTCCCTAAGTCTCTTATCAAACTTTCGGTCTTTAGTGTACTGCCACCTATATGGTAATTCACAGATACATGTTTTTTTCCAAAGGGGATAACTATACATTTCTTGGCATTGAGCTTGAGCCCATGGCTCTGACACCAAGCATCTGTTTCTGTAAGGCCCTTTTGTAGAGTATCCACACCATTTTGCAGTCATCTGCAAACTTTGTTATCCAGAGTCCCTTAGTGTTGGCCTGTACTTCAGAGAAGTAGATGCCAAACAAGAGCGGTCCCAGGACTGAACCCTGAGGTACTCCACTTGTCACTTGTCTGGAGCTGGATTTCGAGTCGGCTACTTTTACACTGTGGGTTCTATCAGTAAGCCAGTTAGCAACCCATTGGGTGACGTAGGGATTAATGCTCAGCTTAGTAAGTTTATCTATGATTCCAGAGTGGGGGTGGTGTCAAAGGCCTTGGCAAGGTCTAGATAGGCTGTGTGGACCACCTTACCCTTGTCCATGGCTCTGGAGACTGATTCGAAGAAGTCAATCAAGTTCAGGAGACAAGATCAGCCCTTCACGAACCCAAACTGGGTTGGGTCCAGTGTTTGAAGGTTGCCAATGTCTTTGTTTATAAGTTCCATGATAATACGCTCCATGGCCTTGAAGATAAGGCTTGTCAGACTGATGGGAAGGTACTTTCTGGGATCCAAGGTGGATACCCCCTTGTGGAGTGGGATAACTGTAGCTGTGCGCCACTCAGTGGGCATGAAACCTGAGGTGAGGCTATGATTAAACATGACACTTAGGTGAGGTGCCAGTTCATATTGTAGTTCATGTAGTACACAGCCCGGGATGTCATCTGGTCCCATGGATGCTGTATTCTTAGCTTTGGAGAGTGCGTTTTTTACCTGTGTGGCCATTATTACTGGAATTTGGCACTCTTCTGGTATTGAGATGGGCCATTTAGGGGGTGAGAGGGGGAGTGAAGTTGGCACTGAATCAATCTGCCAGGATATTGGCAATATCCTTGGGATCAGTATATTTAATGCCATTCTGTTTTAGCTCAGAGCAGATCTGAGCATTGCCATTTAGATTCTTGACATAGTTATAGAATGCCATGTTGTTGTCTTTGGAATCTTTGGCAATTTTATTTTCCTAACTAGCTTTGGAGGATTTTATGAGGGATCTCAGTTTCTTACTGAGGCTCGTAAGGAAGTTTTTTGCATCCTGGGATTTTCCTCTTTTCTGCAACAGTTTCTTCCTTTTGTTGTAACATTTGTTTATGGCTGGGTACCACCAGATTGGCTTCTTTTTTTTGGATGAGAGCATCTTGGTTCTATTTGGGATGGCACAATTTATGCATGAGTGGATGTGCTCGTACAGTGCCTTAGTGTAGGATTCAGCAGTTGAACTTTCAGCTCCCGTCTGTATGGGTGTCATGAAGTTTGTCACTTCTGACTTGAGTAGCATGAAGTTGGCTTTGGAGAAGTTTTTTTATGGAGGTTTCCTTACTGGGGGGTGGGGGTAGGATGTGGATGTTAAGGGTGATTAGCTTATGGTCAGACGTGGCTAACGAGGGGGAGACCATAGGTGTGGAGCATCAATTTTCCATGTTGGTATTGACCAGGTCTAGGATATTGGAGCCCCTGGTGGGACTATGGATTAGTTGATCCAGGGCACTGGAATTTATGAATTCCAAGAACCGTTGGGCAAAGGTGTTGGTACATGAGTAGCTTTCCCAGTTAATGGCAGGGAAGTTAAAATCACCCAGTATTAGGGCGTTTGGTTCTATCTTAATATTTTCCAGTATGTTTAGAAAGGTGTAGTGAGAATCTTGGGGTATGGTGGGGGATCTGTAGCAAGCTACAATTTGGATTGCAGTCTTACCTAGTGTTAGTTGCACCTGGAGAATTTCAGACGGATTGTGTTGGGCAACTAGCCTGGTGGTGTGAATATCCTTGGTGAATATTGACACTCCTCCACCTTTAGTGTTTCGGTCCTGCTTTGGTGGCCGGAAAGTGTGGTAAGAGTTGTAGCCTGGTATTGCAGGGGTGCTCCCTGGAGCCTTGAACCAGGTCTCAGTTACTGCACAGATATCAATGTTCTCCATTTTTACGAGTGCCTCGAGAGAGTGCATTTTGAGGTTTAGACTTCTAGAATTGAGTAGCATTACCTTCAGATTTTGCATGCTTGCACCTGTTACGGTGGTGGTTTTGTTCTTTGAACTTTGCCTAAAAAAGGCACTATAGGGGTGGCAAGAGCCTTAGCCAGTAAGCTGAATCCCAGAGGCAACAGGTGCAGACCATATCTGGCAAAGCATCGTGGTCTGTCAATCATGTCATCCCAGGCGGACAGATACTGGATCCCCTTTGAATGACACCAGAAGCTTAGCCAATTGTTGAAGTCAATCATTTTGTCCTTATATTGTGGTATCATTCTGGGCGAAGGCAGGATGCTACTCAGGGCTAGGGTCATACCTGCCTGGGCCATATGATCCAAGAGATCTTCCATGTCTCTTTTCATGTAGTCCAGGGAGGCACATCTCAAGTCATTCACTCCAACATGGGCATTGACAGAGTCATATTTGTACTTGTGGAGTGACTTGAGTGCATGCATTATGTGGCGGATCCTGGCACCCAACAGGCAGCTAACTGTAATTTTCTCCTTGTTCAACCTGGTGAGAGGGACATCAGTGTGCCGGACTATAGAGTCACCTATGACTAAAGTGTTAGGTACATTGTCTTGCCTTAGGGGCTATTGCTGGGTGGCACACAGGTGTTTTGAACTATGTGACACTTTGGTTGTGATTGGTGTTTGTTTGTGTTTCAGCTTCAGAGGTCCTTGTTGCTTGGGCAGGTTACAGTTAAGGGCCTCTGCATATGTGGATTTAGTGTTGCTATATGTGGGTGTTGGTGATGTGGGTTTAGAAGGGCTATGTGTTGCTTGAGGTGTAGCGTGGGTGTTAACCTTCTCCTTTGACTGTCTAGCACAATCTTGGGTGGAGAGAGCTTTGCTTCCATTTTGGCTATGTAAGTGCATCTCTCACAGGTTGTAGTGCTGGGTGGTAGGAGAAGAGGGTTGTCTCTGTACATGAGTCAATTGCTGCATTGCCCCAGTATTCCCAGATTCACCAGGTGGACAGGAGAAATCACTGGAAGCTGACCCTTGGACATGCCTGGTTTGATGCATTTTTTTTTTTTTTTTTTGTAAAGTACAGGAGCTGTTTTCCCTTACCTTAGCAAGGTTCTTTGCAATTATTGGCTGTTTAGTGCCTACTATTAATTTCTCCTTATTAACAAGGAGAGTTGAGTGCTTGTATCAGTTTAAGGCTTCCTAGTGCTTTCCAGCAGGTATTAGAGAAAGTTTCCATTCTCTACATGCACTTTACTGTCTCCAATTTTTAATACCTTGCCTTTCTGCCACAATTTTGTCACGATAAACTCTTTCTGCTGATATGATTGCATCATTATTAATATAGGTCTTGGCTGCTTTCTCATCGCCACGTTTGGAGCATACACTCACTATGCCCTTTCAATTAACAAATTCTGCAGTGGAACATCAGTCCAGTTACTTATTTGTGCTTTCATAAAATTATCATTACAGTCTGTTCCTTCCAGTTTCTCTGGTACAGCAGAAAATGTCAGGTTTTCTCTCTGTGCTTTGTCTTCTAACTCTATTATTTTTTAAACAGTTCTTCTTGAGAAACCTCATATTCAGCCAGCGTTTTTCTCATGTCAACCTCTGATTTTTGCAGTTTTATCAATTCATCTGAATGGCTAGTTAAAGCTTCCTCCATTTTCTCTGATCTTTTTTGTTTGAATATTCTTGGTTCAAACACATGTGCAGAAAAGCAGAAGACAATCTTGTGAAGATCATTTGGACAGACAGGAAGAAGGTAAGAGGAAATGGGGGCATCCAGAAAAGAGGTGTATGGATTGTGTAAGACAAAATTTGTGACAGTCAGGCATGAGTGTTGAAGAAGGCAGGGGTGTGGCATTGAGTTAAGAGACATGGTGACAATTAACATGACACCCTAAATCCATGCAGAAAATGGGAAAAAGGGGGTTGATAATGATGATGATTCCTTCAATGTCTCATTTATTTTAATCATCTCTGAGTACATTTGATGTATTTTTCCTGAAAATTACTGGAAGCCATCTCTTGAGCCAAAGCTGAAGCTTAAGCTAATTTTTGCTGAACAGCTGCAGAATCCTTCATAGACAGTGTTTTCTCTTCACCTTTTCTGTTTGATCTTATTTTAGGGTTTTCAAATTTCTTCTTTTCTGGCATCTAGTCAGTGGGTGGCACTCATTTTTCCCAGTTTCTGTTTTCACACTGGGAAAGATGAAGTTATGCTGTTGATCAGTGTGCAACCATCTTGGAAGTTCCACTTGGAATATTATTGAGCTCCCAGCTCATTGGCATAGATGTTTTTCTTGTTTCTTTAATTCTAAATGTTTCCAATAAAAAGCTAATAGTCTAAACCACAATCATCCCAAGGTATTTTTCTTATAGACCTCTTTCATCTCTGGCAGTAAATTAAATAGTCAGATTTCAGTATTGAAAATTTGGTAATAGTCATTTACAAAACTACCTCTTGGACTGTTGACACAAAGTGATGGCTATAAACATTGAATTGTCTTGGCAGAATTCTACTAGCCTGTGTCTCACTTCATTTCAGATTCCAAGGCCAAATCTGCTTATTGTTTCAGTTTGCCTTTGAATACCAACTTTAACATCTTTTGTTGGTGTTACTTCCGAATGTTGATGCAAATCATCACAAAACTGGTCATCTTCCTCTTCATCAACATATGTAGTTAGAGCATGTATTTGCATCATTTTAATGTTGGATGGTTTACCTTGTAGTCTGATCGAGACCATTCTGTTATTTTGTAACCATGAACTGATTTTGACACTCTTTTTTTAACTATGAGGACTACTCCATTTCTTCTGCAAGGCTCTCAACTACAGTAGAAGATCCTACTCCTATCCATTTTAACTCAGTAATTCCTGAGACATCCCTGTTTATTCTTGTCATCTTACCCTTAACCACCTCAGGTTTAGCTTGATTCATCATTCTTACATTTCAAGTTTCAGTGGTGTATAGTTCTATGAACATAGGATTTAATTTATTTCTAAACATCTCACTAAACAGACATATTATTGGCTTTAATCCATCTTATGTCATAAACTCTTGCACTATTCACACTAATTTTTTAATTATTTTAGTATATCTGAGGAAGCACTGTTGTCCAAAAGCTTATATTTATGGAATAAATTTCTTCTTTGTGTTGTCCTTGACCTATGCGTTGTTCATCATTTTGATATGTCTCTGGTTCTTTTGTCCATGGGATTTTCTTGTCAAAATTACTGAGTGGTTTAACAGACCATCCCTTGTCAGATGTCTCTACCATTACCTGCCTATTTTGGATGGCTCTGCAGAGTATAACTCACAGCTTTATTCAGATATATAAGCCCCTTTGCCACAACAAGGCAAGTCCAGAATGGACCAAGGTAGTTGCACTAACATAGCTGTAATGGCATCTATAGAGAATGCAGAACCAAATTCCAAACTGTTGGTCCCTCTTTGGTGGAGGGATCTGAATATTATGATATAGAAAATACATAAGATCCTTTACTGACCTGATAATTTCCATTCATTATACATATATTCACCAGGCAGAGAAATGTGCACAAAGGACAAAGGTATTTCCTGCACATTAAAATCCCAGAAATCCTTAGTGATGTTTTCAAATGATGGAATAAAATGCCCCAGACTGTGGACTGCTCAGTGATTTCAAAACATACAAGTTATAACAAAAATTACATCTGATCTACTTCTCTAGGCTAATGTCCATCTTTTCCCACCTGGCCAATGCCCACTTTCTCCCTTCTACTTACATACTTTTTTCTGACTCTAATTTACAGTTGTGCTCTTCTTGTGACAGGACCTAGCTGTGATACTACATCCACTCATATCTCCCACCCAGTAATATCCTTTTTTATATTAACCATTTTGTTTATTTTATTTCATTGTTTCTTTGTTGACAAGGTTAGTCCCACTAAGACACTCCACTTTTCAAGGCAGACCCAAGGTGATGTCCATAATGACAAGGGGTAATTTGGCCAGGGCACTGGAACATTTATATCCACATGCGGTATCATGAACACAGGCCAATGTATATATGTATAACATATAACTCTATTTACTCTTTTTTCTCCCTAATGAACTGTTCTTTCACACTCTTCACATTTATCTAATATATATTTTAATTACTATACCACCTACATTTTAGAACTTATAAGTTTTTATGCTTATCAGTGATATGAGTACACCTATTATTCACTGTTGTTATTCATACTTCATTTTTATACCACTGCCACTGTTGTAGTTATTCTTATTAATTTCTATATTGTTAATCTTTCATGGAGAAATGTTTCTTCCCAGGCCTCCAATAAAAAAGGGATTTAATCACCTAGTTGGACTTTTTACAGTCAGTGAAAGCAAATAAATAAGTGGATAAGTAAGTAAGCAAGCAAGTAACTAATTAAATAAATACGTAAATAAGCTGTAGCAAGTTAATTTTATGTAATGATAACCATTTTAGGACAGGCATTATGGCTATGTTCCAAGTGCTGTGTTAGGTGTTTGCTGTTCTGTTGCATATATTGTTGGGCATAGTATTCAACATGAATCAGTTATATGTGTCATACCTCTCAACCCCTAAGTGCGCAAAATCTGGACAAGGCCAAAAATAATGGGGGACAAAGGTCTAAAAATATGGACAGATTTTAAATTTTACTCATAAACTTAGAAAGTTGTTAGAACAACAGGTTTTGCATTAGTATGCATTTTCTGAAGGAAATGAAATCTAAAACTTAAATGTATAATGTATGCCATTATTTTGTGCTTTCAGACCTCACCAATTTACTAAAACAACACAAACTTTAAAAGAAGTCAAAAAATATGAGGTAACATCTGGACATTATGCAAACATCTGGAGAGTTGAGAGGTATGTTTATATGTGGAGCAGTATTCCTGTACTTGGAAGTGGCATTTTAGGAGGTGCTGGACTACATCATTATTGAATATAACTGTTTGTATACTGTACTTATTGATTATTTTATGTTGCATAATGTTTTATTACTTTTTTCAGGTATGTATTCGCGTTGTACATACAGTCATATAGAGTTCATTTACAACTATGCAGCAGACATACAGCACAAACAAACCAAGGTCACTCATGCAGTTCAACAAAGTGAACTGGATAAATGATTAAACTTACTCAGGTACATGTATTTGAATGAAATAGTGGATAAATAGAACCAGAAAAATTACCTATATGACACTTAGATAAAATGTCAGAAAAATGTGTATATAAGCATAACAATACATGTGTGGGACAGGGGAGCACAACAGGTAGATAGGACTGCGATGCCAGCAAGCCTACTGGAAGCTTGACAGTATCCCTACAAAGTCTTATGTGTACTGACAAACTCCCTGGAATGGTACACAGTATGAGGTGACATAAAAGCATATGAGCACACAGTCCACAAAAATCTCACATGTATGGCAAAGCTAGGAAACAGTTGCGATGAGAGATATTATCAGACATTCCATGTAAAATATACGTAGTGGTACAAGACAGAAGATAAATTAAATAGATGGCAAAACCCAAGTGCACAGATATTCAGGCAAATATCCAATAATGCAACCAGGTAACCTGAATAGAGTGGTCACAGATTAAAATCTAACCAAACACATTAGTATAGCTATACTGGATTCAAGGCCAGCCTTAGCAACTTTGGGGCCCAGATGAGACCATTTTGTAGGGCCCCTCAGCTGAACCACCCCCAACCTACTGCCCTGACTCTCCCTCCATTCTGGTTTCCTGGACACAAGTCTATATTTGATTAAGTGTCAGAAATATATGCTATTACTGTGTATTAAAAATAAAACAACATATTTATTATCATACTTTTCTCGTAAGACACGTTAAACAGAAGTAAACTTTTGGAGCCCTTTATTACCACCAGATTCATCATCTCTTGTAGTTCCTCTCTCAGGGTCTGTTTATCTCACTCTGGCACACTATAATGGTTATGTTTGATAGGCCACTGTGGCCCTGTGTTTACATGGTGCTTCATCAGTGGATGTACCCTGGCTTTTCAGGAAATAGGTGCACAGAGTCCTGGACCTCTTTAACCTGGGTAGGAGATAGTGGTACACATTTCCCTTGTCTGTTTCTCCTCCATAGGTTCATAGATTATTACTAGGCTAACTACCCTTGCAAGCCATTTTAAGCCTAGTCAATTATCCCCTGTGAGATTGAAACCCTGTACTTTGTGTTTGTAAGGCAAACACCTTAACCATTAGGCCATCCTCACAACCATATTTTGTTTTTATTTTTTTTCCTCTCTTTTATGTCTCCCTTGTTTCCATTCTTCCCCCTAATTTGACTCACCTTACTCTCCTTCACAGCCCATACACACTGATCTTTAAATACATTCATAGGTTTATAGGATGACACTAGGCTGCTGGCCTAGAGGCTCTTATAAGCCTAGCCCAGAATTTCACCCAAGTTCCCACAAAGTCAACACCTATTTCCCTGTCCAGCAGGGACACAGGTGGGATCCCAGGGGGTGTATTTTCTGTTTCCCATTCAGTCATCCAAGTTCCTCTTAAAGAGGGTTAGTGAGGTATTCTGCTTGACATGGAGAGGGAGTCTATTTCACAAATGGGGGAGTCTTTGGGACACAAATATGTCTCACCAACAAGTTCTATTAATTTCATAGGCCAGGTTGAGGCGTTGTGTGCAGGTTGGGCGAGTGGAGATTGGCTTACGTATATGCAGCAACTCCATCAAGGCTGGGTCTGAGACAGTCTAGTATGCCAGATACACATCACCTCTGAGCAGTCCGTACAAGACTGAGTAGAGGGACAAGGCTTTTAGCCTGTCTGTATAGGATAGGTGTTTGAGACCCTGGATTTTCCTGATCAGGAAGCTCTATGGTCTCTTCAACTGCTGCATGTGCTTGTACTTTGTTATTCCTGTGTCACATTTATTACGATTGTGTTAATTTATGTGCGTTACAGATTATCCCTGTAAAATAATGCTCTGTAAGTTTGGTCTTACATTATCCCTTTTGCATTGATATTGATTGAAGTTTTTAGCTTTTTTTGCTGTGGTGAGCATGGAAATTGCCTATGTGGATCAGTGCATTACCTTGGTTAACAAACTTAAAAAAACATGAAATAAATAAAAAAAATAAATAAACAAATAATTGTAAGTTAAATGTCCTTCATACTCCAATGTCTTTAGGGGCTGCTAGCCATGCTAATAAGAAGCTTAAAGCATGAAACCTGGTAAAATCTTGTAACTCATCAAAAATCCTCAGTACTCATCTCTCATGTCCAGTGTCCTCAGATGTCAGGAAGCACTGGACAAATGAAAAAGAGAAGCTGTGCTTAATGGTTCAGGAAAGACCGCGGAGTCAAAAAAGTATAAAAAATTCTAAACTCTATTATCCATTTGCATATGATACTCTTTCTTTCTTTCTTTCTTTGTAGATTTCAAGTCTTCTCCTACACTTGCTCAGAACTTCCATACCCAGTTAATTCTCATACCTTGTTTCAGTCAGTGTATTTTGATAAAACCACATAAAACTGTTGAAATTCTTGTGAATGCTCAGTAAGAAGAATGTAGTGCATGGAGCTTGCTGATTACGTTCCAATATTTCTGAAAAAGACGACTCATTTAAGTGCTAGAGTGGTACAAGATCAGACTTTAACAAATGTTAAGCACTCCCTGATAAAGTTGTTAAGGCTAGGTCTTGGGCTAGGGAGTAAAATCTGCTAGCGCAGGTGACAGCAGCAAAATAACACAATTGTTCCAGCGTACTCTCCGTCAGTAACATGTTCCTGACTTCTTGTTTTAAACTTAGAAATTAACAAGATATACAGGATGTGTGTTCTCCTGATTTTCTGAAGGACACAAAGTCTGAAACCTAAGTATATGCCATTATTAAGTGTCTTCAGTCCTTAGTAATTTGTCTAAAAAACACAGACTTTATGAGGAACAGCTAACATATGAGGCGAAAATGTGGACATTCTGTGAATATCTGGACAATTGAGAAGAATGGAAGGCAAGTGTAAACATAAGGGACTGGTTTACACTACCCTTCTGAAAGTACTTTGAAAGCTAGGAAAACACTTGGCATTTTTTCTTTGTTTAATTTTACTGTAACTAGTAGTACATGGAGCAGATAAAGCTCCATGCACTACATAGAATTCCAACTGGTTCACCAGTTGCTAACCTGTTATTATGTACTCTAGACATGGATGCCAAGATTCATAGGTTCACAGGTTCATAGGTTGGTATTAGGCTATCGGCACTAGGGCCTATACAAGCCTAGCCATAACAATTCCCTGGATATTTCTTCCCACAATATTTACTTCCCTGGAATATTTACTTCCTTTCTCGAGCTTCAGTCTTGAGGTGAATTTCTTGCCATCCATGTCTTGAACACATAATAGCATGGTTAGTATCGGTGAACCACTCATAATCCTCTATGTAGTGCGTGAAGCACTTTAATTATGCTCCAAAAATAAAAAAAAAAAAGCAAACCCGTAAAGCATTTCTGTCGCATGAGACCTGACAGCACTTTCAGAGGTGTGTAACGATTGTTATGGTCTGGTCTCAAGAAAGGGGAATTCGTTCACTCTCAGCTATCCATAAATATCTTGCCTCATATTTTCATTCTGGGAAGATTACAGACATCAGTATGTAATAACTTAAACTGTCCCTTACTTTTTCTTCCACTTATGTTTACTTGCTGTCTACATGACAACACTCGCTAAGAGCTTCACTGTCTTTCAAAGGCTGGTAAAACATTTTCCATTTTTTTTCTTTTGCCACTGATTGTACTTGGACTAGATAAAACTCCATGTATTACAAAGAGTTATGATCACTTCTCACCAATCCTAACAAGTTATTATGTCTTCTTGACATGGTTGCCAAGATTCACCACTTGAACTACAATCTCAGGTGAATTTCTTGGCATTCATGTCTCCAACACATAATAACATGATTATGATCAGAGACCCCATCATAATCCTTAATAATAATAATAATAATAATAATAATAATAATAATAATAATAATAATCTCAGACCTCTCTTTTGAAATGCAATTGCTCACACACCATTCCACTTACAAGTATTTCTGAAAGTTTATTTTTATTTTATTTAATTATTTGTTAAACTGTCCAAGTGAATTAATACATGCAGATTTTTCCAGCCATATTACATGCCACAAGAACAACAGTAGAGATTACAGGCAGAACTAATCATGTGTTGGCAGTTGGATGGAAATCAGAATGACTTATACAAATACATATAGATGTAGGAACCTATAGGACCACATTGTTTGCTTGACTTTTTTTCAATACACTTCCTCAAATTCCTCCCCGGTCCACTCCAATTATTTTCTAGCTTTATGTTTTTGCTTCCCTCCTGTTTTGTATGTGACCCTGAAACTATAATATTCCTGTAGCACATGTATGAATCCATCTGTAATTGTTTCTCACTTTAATCCAAGTGAATCATTTTTCTATCCACCTCTGCCTCCAACCACTTAGCACACACCTCATGTTTAATTTCTCTAGGATTATATTTTCCTTTCTTTAAAGGGAGCAACCGTTTCTTTGCTATACTCTTGAACTGGTGACATTCTGTCACTGCTGTTTAAGATCAGATGCTACCCCATGTCAAGATATCGGTTGCTATTTTCTTTTTTTCTACTTTATGTTTATTACTGTTTTTCATACTGTCTGATTCTGACTATTTAAGAATTATTTCCTATAACCTTATTGTCAACCAATCATAAGCTTCATGTCAGCAAGTGAATCAAAAGAAAACCCAGAACCTCTTCAGCGGTCTTCCAATGAACTCTTTTTAAAATGAAGTCTTTTATCTTCCAAGACAGATACTTAAGAGGTACACAAAATCAGATGGTGAAAAAAGCTGGTGAGTACACAGACAGACAAGGCATGTAAAGAAAGATTTAAGAGACATTGGCAAAAAGTGTGGCTATATTTATAATAGTAAACGTATCCAAACACAAAAGCCAATAAGTCAAATACGAAAATGCCTTCTTCGGGTTATCGCTGCCAAACTGATAAAAAAATTCAGATTCTAACTGCTGCAAGTACAGTTGTTCCACCACAAGGATGCAAAAAACAGAGTCGAAATCAATCCAACACGAAGAAATTTATTGACAAAATCCACAACACTGGTCTTACCAGGCTTTATCAAGTGTAAAAAATACTGAATACCTGAACTCATTATAACGTGCTTGAATGATGCCCATAGGTTAATTAATTAATAACATTTCATAATTCAATTAACCTTGCATTTAAATATGTTAAAAATACATTTAAATAAATCAAAAAATAAAAACATTGCTATTCATAAGAAATTGCTTTTAAAAAGTGACTGAGTGCGTTTAATGTAAGAGGTTGACGGCACACAGTTAAATAATATTGTTAAAATACAAAAGGATTCAACAATAATAAATATATGTATTCAAAGCTACACAATACATTATGATAGAAACAATGTTAAAATAGTATCAGATGTAGACATGGCAGATGTTCAACTTCATTATGCTGTTTATAGTACAAGTAAACTCAGTACTAAATTCTATTATTATGTGGCATTGTCCCAGCTGCTAAAAATGAAAATGTTAAATTACAAAGAGTAACACTGAGCAAAACCACCTTGTCTCAAACTAAGCACAGGTGTAAATTTAATGAAGCTGTGAAGGTGAAAAAAGAGGGCAATACAAACCACAAGTTAAAGTCACTATGCCAATAAATCTTGACAATGGCGTGTGGGGGGAGGGGGGGGTGTGAGATGAGATATTTATAATATACAACTGTAATAATGGAGTTTGGAAGACTGAAGGGTTAATTGGAAGGCATAACTATGGCTGGAGGGGAATTGGGATTGTTTGAATGATAACAACGAATATGTCATACTGTTATACATTGCATCTAGAATGTTGAATAATGCCTTGTTACACCATATCTTATGTAATGGCATGTGTTGAATGGTACTGAATTGAAATATTTATGATAAAAAAAAAATCAAAACATATTGTTAATCCAATGAGTTTTGGGTTGAAAATCCTGATGAGCACTCAGAACAGCAACTGATCACTATGGTAGCAATAACAGTTTACACTGTAAGTCATGCAAGAGGCATGAAGCTGCAGTTCTTATTAACACTGGGCTAGCCAATAGTGCAGTGCATAATGGGAAATGTCCACTTCACTGATGAGACTTCTCATGACTAGGAAGCAAGAATACCAGTAGGAAAATGGCTTGTACTTTTCTATAATATCTTTCAGGCAAATCTTTGCACAGCTTAAGCCATAGTGACTGTGTCATAGGTTACTGCAGGGCCCAGTATAGGAGTGGACCTGTATTGGGCCAAATAGATCTCATTGGCCTAAGGCTGGCACCGACTGAATTTTTTGGATGGTTTTGTTGCATGGTCACTAGTCAGGGAGTTTAGCATGCATGAGCATTGACCTAACCACAATACATGCCTGTCCAGCATACACAATCAAATTATTATAGTCAGTCTGCAAACATATAACTTAGTACAGAATAGGGTGTAAATATAAAATTTAGAAGCGAATGGAGGACTCCCCAAACAACAGATGCACTCTCAACTTGTATTTGATGATATGTCAGACATACTTATGTCCCAATACAGAAATGCATTCCATACAAACTCACTGTTCACAATAAACTCCATTAGTAAATACTGCAACCTCTTAACCCTAGATATTAGAGCTGTGTCTAAACACATTAATCCTAAAAAAAAATACATATATATATATATATATATATATATATATATATATATATATATAAAACACTTGCATGTTCATTAGGATTTTTCTCAAAAAACAACAGAACAAATGTCTCCTAGTCTTTAACCTGACCTGTAGAAGGAAGTGTACCCCAAGTCATACAATTCATGCAGCTAGACATTGGAATATTTAACAATATATTCTCCCATATGTTACAGTAAGAATCAAAAGTATGTTGAAAGTACTGAATACAAACCAAAAAGTGTCTCAAATTATAACAATAACCTGTATGCCATTAATATATAATTAAGTAGTGAAAATATCTAAATATTTTGAAGGGCATTGAAAATGCAATGCCAGTTTTTCATTCAGGTATAAAAAGGTAATGTTTGTGCGCATTCTAAGAAATGTTTGCAGACCAGCATCTTTGGACAGTAAGTGTCTGGCAGACATTGCAGAGGACAGCTGTCATGACCTATTGAAATGATGCTTCCTGTAGTACATAGTCTGAATCCCTTTAGCTTCCTTTTGAGATCTGCATGACTCTAAGAAGAAGGTCCAGGTAGATCAGTGTTTTGCCTGGTTGCCATATTCAAATAAATAAAATACATCTGCTAGTGAGTGTGCGTGACTTCTTCTTGTCGCAGTCAGGTGCCCTTAGAATTCAGTGATAAAATAGAAATGAAAAATATGTTACTTACTTGCAGAATCAAAAACAGCAGATCAGTGCTCTGTATTTGAAATCGGGGGCTTGGTACCCATGTTAAGAAATGCAGCATGATGGAGTAAAAAGCCTGCATATCAGAATGAAAAAAATGAATTATATCATTCTTAACAGATGCCATAGGGTGTTGTTATAAGAAAAAACATAAGGTATACACAGAGCAAAGATGAAAGTAGCTTAATGATATTTTTTTTTTTTGAAGATGTAACTGGAAGACTGACAATTAGCACAAGGGATTAGGGCTACAAGTTGTTAACAAATTGCTGCCTGAGTGCCTGCATATAGAGATTGTTTCGCTCAGATTCCATTTACCTACTGTGCAGCTCTAAGCAGGCTGCTTAACCAGACAATGCTTGGGGAAATTGGAAAATTGAGCTGGGCCCCTCAATGGTCTCCCTGACTGTAGGCATAGTGATTGCCGATAAACTTAGGAAAGTGTGACAATTAGACTTCCCTATGGGTTAATCCACAGTTAGTACCCACTATGAGGAATGTAGTACAGCTCCCACTGTGAGGATAGTACAAAGAGTATAAATATTTCATCCAGGAATTTAGCAAGACTCTTTTCAGCAATGACAAAAACAAAACAAAAAAAAGCTTGTCATTCAACAGGTTTTATATCCTCACTGATGAGAGTACCTCGTTTTACATTTGTGTTGTAGACCTAAGAAATCACAAATATTTATTCATGAATACATAAAACAGAGATCAGAAGACTGTGAATGGACATAGATTATATACATTACTGCTGCATGAAATTAATATATTATGTGGAGACATGGGAAAGTACCACAGAATCTCCCATGTGTGTGGGGGTACTCTACCTTCAGCCCCTATTAGGTCTTATTACTACAACTCTGTGTTGCCATTAACTGGACAAAATCCAAACATTTATTTTTATGCAACTAAATCATGTTTCTCAAATCTTTCCAATTTTTGGTACCCTTAACATGACAGATCAACACTTTTGAAATGCTGTTCTCAAATTTGTTTAATTCAAGCACGTGTGTTTTAGAAGAAACTGTGGATTCATAATTGAGCTCTGTAATCACAAACTGTAGAGAAATGGTAAAATAAATACGATAAACAAATAGATGGCTAGATGGATAAACAGATAACACAGACAGACAAATACACAAACAGTATATTCACTTCTTCTAAAATCTAATCATGTTTGTTGGAACTCCATTGCAAATAACTAACATACATGTGTACTAAATTTAAGTGTGCATCTAACATCCTCCATTTGTAAAATAACAATAAAGTGAGAAACAGTTTCGTTCACTAAAATAAAAATGGAATGGCCAGTATAAATGTACAAAAATCACAATGGAATACTACGTTTTCTAGTAGTACATTTCAAAAAGCAATAATTTGCTTAAAAAGTAATGTGAGCAATTTGCTAGTTAATGATAAGATACAATGCAAATCTAAAGTAAGACTGAGAAAGAAGTCATAAAAGACAGTTTGTCAGTGGTTAGAAGTAGACCATAGTTTAACAGATGCACTCCTCAGCTGTTGAAAGCAAAGTTTAGGGATGGATTATAACAACAGACATATTAACCACATGTTTTTTTACCCAAACTTTAAAGTGTAGAAAAGCCATTTTGGCTTAACGTTAGTGTTTATGCAGTGTATTATATTATGTGCCTGGCAGTTTCTGATACTATATCTGGCTTTGACCCTAAAATAATATTAGTCAGAAGTTTCACGTTATTTCTCAGGTTAGAACACTCATTACTAGACTTGCAAAAAGCAATTTCATAGCTTGAAAGGGTGATTATAAACAGTATGAGATCATGTCATAAAATACAATATGGCTTGATAATATCGCAAAGTTCTTTAAAAGTACTCATAAAATATGAACACCATACTTTTCAGAATGTGGGTGAGCAACATAAAGTCAAGAACGTGCATACTAAAGCTACCAAGAAAATGTTTTGTCTATAATTATGCATAAGTGAATGATACAGATGATGGCAATGCCCTTACTGATAGTAAGAAGAATCACAAAGGAGATTGAACCTTATCAGACGTATTTTAAAGAAAGATATGAAGATAGCGCAAGAGTTAATGCTAGACATTCAAGGCTGTCCCTCCTGTTGTTCCCCTTTTAAGAAGAACTAATAATTCCAAACTTCCACTAACAAAATGCCAAAAATCGAAATTCACAATAATTTCTATTTTTGGCATTTTATTAGTGGAAGTTTGGAATTACTAGTTCTTCTAAAAAGGGGAACAACAGGAGAGACAGCCTTCATTGGAGCCAGCACTGAGGAATATTTGTTCGTGAGGTGTGTGTTTTCTGTGATTACCAGTTAATGCTAGACATCATCAGCAGACTCTTTTGATGTACAGTACCTCAGAACAGTTCAAGGAAATACTAAAATGTCAAATTTGCCTTGTTTACAACTATTCATGCTATGAAATACTTTAGAGAAAATGCATACCTAAGGCTTACTCATCTGCGTGCCTATTGTCATACACCAACATTGTGCAAAAGAAAAACCCTTGGAGCAATCTACTTCTAGGATAAACAAATCATACATTTAAATAGTGACTATTTTTTAACACTGCTGCCTTTGTGAAATTTTTAGTTGTACAAGTTTTTTTTTTTTTTTTTTGTGTGTGAAATTTTTCACAGAAACTCTATACAATTGTATTAACAGCTGCATAGAAGCAGCTTTCTCTACCCAGATTTCAGTGCAGAATCAACTCAAAAAAAACAAGCTACCATGGTAGAATCCCAACAATAATAGCTGATACAACATCGGTAGGTTGTACAACAAAAGAAAAAAATCCTGGCAAAAATTAGGAGGTGCAATGCCCTGCAAGGTAAAAAAGTCCCCCATCAACCCAACCTAAATGAGCAACTCAGGGTGCTAAGTCTATCAAAGTCAAATCTGAGGTAAAATTAGCCTTCCAGGTGAAGAACAATCACAAACCTTTCTTCGGCTATGCCCATAACCTCAAAGGCAATACACAACAATGTATCAAGCTAATTGTACACAAATGCAGTGAAACTGTAATCCTTTGGCTAGGCTTGTAAAGGCCCCAGGGCCATTAGCCTAGTAAACACCTATAAACCTATGTAAATGGTGCCAACTATATGGAGGCAGAAGATATAGAAAACCTCCTGACTGACAAATTTAGCTTCAAATATTGGACCTCATTAACAAGGACACTGGCAACCTCCAAACACTCAATCACACAGAGTTTGGTTTCATCAAGGGGAGGTCATGCCTGTTAAATATGGTCAACTTCTTTGCGACAGTCAACAAAGCTATGGATGAGGGGAAGATGGTGCACACCACCTACCTTGACCTGGCCAAAGCCTTCAGTACTATTCTCCACTTGGGTATAATAGATAAACTCTCTCAACTAGGCATCAATCTGCATGTTACCAGATGAGTAGCAAACTGGCTCACTGATGAACCCACCTAGTCAAAATAGGGGAACTCACCTTAAGCAGTAGACCCGTAATGAGTGGTGTACCCAACGGATCAGTCTTGGCGTCTCTGTTGTTTGTGATATACTTTTCTGAGGTGCAGGTGAAAACCAGTGGGCTATGGCTGACAAAGTTTGAAGATGACTGCAAGCTAGGTGCTGTCATCAATTACCCCATAGTGATGTGGACGTCTCACCCAAACAAATGACTGCTGCCAGAAACATGGCCTCAAATTAAAAGCCAAAAAATGCATCATTATCCCCTTTGGGGAGATTGACATCCCCACAAATTATCACACTAATAACAAGGTCCTAAGCACACAATCAGTCGTGAGGGACTTGGGCACTCAGGTTGATAGCAAACTGACTTTTGACCACCACATTGCCTCCATTGTATGGAAAGCTGTCTGCATGGCCCACTTCATTAGTAAGGGTATCTCATCCAGGGACAAAGTGGTCATAACATCCCTGTATTCTTCCCTTATAAAACCCATTGCTGAGTACAATGCCCCTTTCAGCATATACCTCACAAAGCACATGTAGCAGCTGGAGAGACTACAGAGGTTCCTCACCAGGAGAATCCAGGGCCTCAAACATCTACCCTACACAGATAGGCTAAAAACCCTGTCCCTCTACTCAGTCTCATACAGACTCCTCAGAGGTGACCTCTGTCTGGCATGCAAAGCAATCTCAGACCCAGCCTTGATGGGACTGCTGCATGTCCGCAAGTCAAGCTCCACTCAAGTAACCTGCATGTGTGACCTTGACCTAATCTGTGACATCAATAGGACTTGTTGGAGAGACAGATTTGTGTCTCAAAAAACAGCCTCTTCTGTGGAATAGACTCCCTCTCCATGTCAAGCATTGTACCTCATTAAGCCTTTTTAAGTGCAACCTATATAACTGGATGGGGACCAGAAAAGACACTCCTGGGATTCCACCTATGTCCCTGCTGGACAGAGGCATTAGGTGCTGACTTGTCAGAACATGGGCTAAATTCTTGGCCAGACTTGTAAGAGGATCAGGGTCAATAGCCTATTAACTTCCTATGTTTTTATGAATACCCACATCCATAACTACCTATCACTAGAGAAAAGGTACTCAAGGTGCTCTCCAAGGCCAAGTACACTGCAAAAATGGCACCTGATAATATCCCAGGATGCCTACTTAATAGCATGAAACATGAACCATCAGGTTTACTTGAGTTACTATTTAACCAAGCCTCCAAACAGGCTTTGTGCCAAACAAATGGAGGACTGCAATGGTTATCCTGCCACACAAGGGTGGGGCATCCATGGACCCAGGGAATTATGGAACCACAGGCCATACTAGCCTGAACTGGATATCCTAAATGATGACATAGGTAACCTACAAACATTGAACCCAAACCAAGGGCAGTTATTACCTGAACTCAAAATTCAAAAGAAATATATACAGCACAAGGGTTGCATTCCCTTTTAAATTTTAAGGAACGCATGTGGATAATTAAATTAGGGGCATTGTTTCCCTCTGGTTTAAAAGAGAAATTGAAATTAACCAATGAAATTGTTGCAGCAATATGTATTTTTTGTTTAAATGTTGTTTTTTTGGGAGAGCATATTTAGTTACCATTGATGAAGGCTATAAACTGAAATCAGTACGCTTTTTTTTCACCTAATTGGTGTTTGGAAAGATTTTTATGTGCTTCCTATTTTGATGGAAATTCTGGTGCTTGATTAAATTTTGATATGAACAAGTAGCTATACTGTGTGCTGGCTTTTTCACTTTAACTTTTGGTCTTTTGAGCCTGGTACCTTACCGTACTTGCGTGGGGGTTGGTTCGTTCTTGCTGGATTCATTCTGTTTTCCTCATGCTGTTGGTGCAATAGCTCTTGTTTGGTGAGGCCGTGAATAGGCCATTGTATTGAACTAAGCATATCGGCTTAGTTTGAAGCTCAGGATTCCTTCTTACTGATTTAGTGTCTACAACAATTTTGTGATATCTTGGTTTTGGGGGATATCACCTACACTGGTGCAACCTATTGTCTGCTGCAAAGAAGTGAATGCTTTCGTCTGCAAACTGATCTGTTTGTGGATAATGCACGTGTGTTTTATCATAATAAATTGTGAACTGGTATGTGATACTTTATTTTTTTGGATGTGAGGATCCTAGAACAATTGGGTGTGTTTATTTAACTGGGACTTTGGTTTGTTCCGGTTTGCAATATTTTGGCCATATACCGGTTAAACATCTCCATGTTGGTGAATTCTTTTTTATGCTGCGAATAAGTGAAGGCTGTCACCTGTTAAGTGATGCAAAGGGCTCATTGAACTTGTTTCATCTGGAAGGTTTACAAACTGGTATCCAAATTAATTGGTCTGTTGGTGTGTGGAACTCATAACAATTAAATACGAATAATGAATATGAATGACGGGATGTGTTTATGAAGTTTGGGAACTTGGGCTATTTCGGCTCATAAATTTAAGACTGAATATTGGATGTTTTCTAAAATTGTATTGTTCATATATGTCTGGGGATGCTCTAAGATGGTTGGTGGCTAATACTTTTTTCTAAATATTTTCTAAATATTTTCTAATGCGAATAGTCACCATTTATTAATGGGCGTTTAATGTATGAAGGCATCTGAAGTTGTTTGGACTAACATTTAACTTTAATAGGGCCAATGTATGAAGATTCTAATTTGAAATCAGACATTGTTTGAAACATTTTGGTTGACGTTTTGTATATAGTATATAAAGTTTCTCCTTTTTATTAAGAATGTATTACAGTGATTATGGGGGACATACAAAAGGCTGTATTCTGGACTTTTCCTTATGTCTTTTGACTACCTATTGGATTTTTGTATTTTTGACTATTTTGAATGCTTTATTATGATATAAGTTTGCTGATGACTGGAATTTACCCAATATTTGGTATAGTTTTGAATGTTGAGAACTAGTCAGTCACCAGTTATCTAAAACATTCAGGGTTAGCAACTATTTTTATTATGCCAAATTCAGGACATAATAGTTGTCACTAATTATAATCAAGGGCTGTAGTCTTTTTCAAACTAATTTACATATACTTTTTTGGTTTCTAAATTAATTACACCAGGATGGTCATTTCCTAGTATTTTGTGGGCTATTGCACCGACAGTGGGGAAAACAGAAGGCTTGAATTAAAAAGTTTTGATCTTTATTTGTGGTTTGTAAGTTTTTTTAATGGATCTTATTCACATTATACAAGGCCTTTCGGCAGATAAGGATGATCTACATATTTTGATTCCTGTACTCAAGCTACTAATATGGGAGAAATAGACTTCTGAGCTTAGCTCTTGTAAGGATATTTTTGCCATTTTGCATAATGATATGAAAGAAATAAGAATGCAAATTTGGCACCTCAGGCTATTTAAGGCAAATTTTAATAAAAACATCACTCTAGAGGGACTTGGGGTCAAAATACAACTATGTGACAAAGGTATTGATCAGACTTTATTGTCACAATGGGAAGAGGTTCAGCAATCTGCCTCTATGGCTTTTGTTAAGATTTTGATTGAATTTTATGAACGCAGGATTACAATCCTTTCTAAAAATATTGTGAGAAGGTTAGAGTATTTAAGGATAAGCCTATAGATAAGGAACAGGTTTTCTCACTTTCTGGTGGACTGATGGAAATAGAGAAAGATATTAAATTCAGGATGATCAAGAAATGTCAACGTGATATCGGGGATTATTCTACTGGTAAGCCCTTTGAGGCAAGGAAAACAGTACAGTTTAGTGACAAAAAGGTTTCAACAATGGCTAATTTTAAAAGAGAGAAAATGTTCTATTTTAAGAAAATCTAAAGTCTCTTCTCACACCTCAGCTGATGAGTTTTCATCAACCATTCATAATGAGGGTACTACACCATTTAATTCCTCACCCAACAAGAAAGGGAGCTCTCAGTTCCCTTTAGGAGAACTAGTAGGGGAGGGAGAAAACATAGAAGGAAAAGAAACAAGTTTGGAAACCATGTTGGCAATGTTGATATGCAAATAAATAACAATCTTAATGTTCATAATATCTCTTCTGTAGATTTAACACAAGCAGAATGTGATTTACTTAATAAAGGTATGGTATTTGTTCCCAATTTTTCAGAGTCTGAATATTCCTTTGCTCAGGATGTTACTAGTTTTTGTAGGAATGTAAATTTAAAACTATATTTTGATTAGGTTGACAATGGTAACCGAGACTCACAGAATTTTAGATTTAGGACTTCCTCATTTGTGCCACCCATGAATAAGCATGTAGAAATATTTCAAAATTTAGTATTGAAAGGTTTACATTTTTAAAACAGGCACATGCACGTGATGGCAGGGACAACTTAACTAAGGGTGAACATCAAGCTTTGACCAGATTAAGTAATAATCAGAATATTATTAACCAGGTGGACAAGGGGGGAGCTGTGGTAATTTGGAACTGGGATATGTATTATAATGAGGCCCTTAATCAATTGTCGGACCAGCAGTATTATCAGATGATGATGTTTCTGGATCCAACATCGATATTTAAAGAAGATATTGACAAATTTTTAGCTTTGGCTTTTGAAGAAGGTATCATCTCCAAAGAAGTCAAATATCATTTAACAGTGGTAAACCCCACTCAACAAAGTTTTTACATGTTGCCGAAGATCCATAAGAATTATAATCTGCCTCTGAGCAGACCTATAGTGTCAGGGAGGGGTTCCCTAACAGAACCCCTTTCTGCGTTTCTGACTAGATATTTAAAACCTCTTCTGGTACATGAACAGGCTCATATACAAGATACTACGTGGTTCCTGAATATAATTTTAGGAATGCAGATTGAAAAAGGATGGTTGTTTTGCACACTTGATGTTAATGAATTATACACTAATATTCCACATTGGGTGGGGTTATCAGCTTGGAGTTTTTGACTCACACGTACCTCTTTGTATGATCCTGGGTTTAATATTTTCCTATTATGCCTTTCTGAGCATGTGCTGACTAAAAATGTTTTTTATTTTGATAATTTCTGCTATTTGCACCTAAAAGGGACTGCCATGGGAGTGTCCTTTGCTCCCATCTATGTGGACCTATTTATAGGATTCATTGAGCATCATTTGATATATGATATTAGTCATAACATTTATTTTGGGGCTATGGACATTTGGTGCTGCTACCTGGATGACTGTTGGCTAGTTTGGTGTTCTGATGAGACCTATCTACATGAATTTGTAGAATATTTAAATGAAAATAAGTGGGGGATTAAATTTACAGTAAACTATCATCCAAAGACAATCACCTTTTTGCATGTTGAAGTGAATGTGCTAAAAGATGGGACTTTGAACAGTACTGTTTATAGGAAACATCCCCAAATGAATTCCCTGCTTCATGCTAGCAGTTGCCATCCCCAACATGTCATAAACAATATTCCCAAATCTCAGTTCTTAATACTTAAGTGAATTTGTTCAATTATGGCTGACTATGATTTACAGGCCAAAGACATGACACAAAGATTCTATACTAGGAGGTATCCTAATAGGAGTATTCATAAAGCTATGATTTCTGTACAAGTTGATAGAGAACAAGCTCTAAAATATCGTGACAAAAATCAGACGCAAGGTTTACCTATTAGGTTTATCATGGATTTTGGCAACAATACTGTTTTTTTTACAGAACATTATATATCGACATTGGGATATATTACAAATGGATGACAAGCTGAAAGAGCTGTTACCAGGAAGATGTAATTTCTCTTATAGGAGACGAAAAAGTATGAGTGGTTGGTTCAATCATTATAAAAAAAGTAATAAGATGGTACAAACTGTTACAGAGAGAACATTGGATGGCAGCCAATTAAGGGGCTGCCATCCCCGTGGATATTGCAGGTTTTGTAAGTTAGTCCCAAAATGGAATTCCTTTACCTCTCCTAATTGTTCTAAAATAGTTGATATTTGGGCTTATAGTAACTATAGCAGTGATTGGGTGATATATTTGGTCAATTGTACAAGTTCAGCTTTTTATGTAGGGCAGACATCACGTCCATTTAAATTAAGAATATCTGACCACTTAAGTGATATTAGGTGTACTAGATGCACCAATGCCGTATATAAACATAGCCTAAAACATCCCACTGCTAAGTTTTCTTTT
Source organism: Protopterus annectens (assembly GCF_019279795.1). Lineage (NCBI taxonomy): Eukaryota > Metazoa > Chordata > Ceratodontiformes > Protopteridae > Protopterus > Protopterus annectens. The sequence continues at coordinate 1,311,482,757 of NC_056726.1, forward strand.
ACCATTATTGACAGAATTAAAAAAATATATATACAGCAGGAAGGGTTGCATTCCCTTTTAAATTTTAAGGAACGTGCGTGGGTAATTAAATTAGGGGGATTGTTTCCCCCTGGTTTAAATGAGCAACTGTAATTAACCAATTACATTTTTGTGGCAATATGTATTTTTTGTTTAAATGTTGTTTTTTGGGAGCATATTTAGTTAGCACTGATGAAAGCTATAAGTTGAAACCGGTTGGCTTTTTTTTCACCTAATTGGTGTTTTTTTATGTGCTTCCTATTCTGATGGAAATTCTGGTGCTTGATTAAATTTTGATATGAACAAGTAGCTATACTGTCTGCTGGCTTTTGCAGTTGAACATATGCTTTAATGATGTCCCATCTGATATGATATTCTTGCTTTAACATACAGCTGTCAGTCATCCATATAGAATGCATACAAGAACAAGGGCAAGAATTTCCTTATGTTTTGTCTTTCTCAGACTTTTCTTTTCCATCACACTCGTTGATTACCTGATGTATTTTGGTTCCCCCATGTGGGGGGTGCAGGGGCACAGCCTCCCTGAAAAATATTAGAAAGGTGTTATTATTTTTTGTCCCTTTCATGTGTTCGATTTTCTCTAAATTTGAGTTTAGAGAAATTTGATCATATGAATAGTAACCTGTATTTTATTCTCATGTCAGAAAGCACAGTCATGTGCCTTCCCTAGGGGCCGTAAAGAAACTAGACATCTCAAAAAAGATTTGCTTTGCCACAAGATGTAATATACGGTTCCCCTTCATGTGATCAAATTTCTCTAAACTCGAAAGTCATAAACTCAAAACCAGAATCTCGAATTTAGAGAAACTCGAACACATGAAAGGGACAAAAAAAAACACCTTTCAAATGTTTTCGCAAGGGGGGCTTTGCTCCCCTGCACCCCCCACACACCCCTACTTAAATCTACCTAGTTTGAAATTGCACTATAGTGAAGGGAAGGGAAATATCTCATTCTGCGCTATACACATAAGCACAAAATGGAAGATTTTCCATTCATCCGTTATAGTGTGGTCATAGAACATTCACATTTAAACTGCTAGGGTACATGGGGACCTGGCCCCCTGCAATAAGGTAAGTTAACTTTTTATTTTTTAAACCTAAGGCTCCCATTCACAAATTTGAGTGAATGGAAGTTCGAGATTCTGGTCTCGAGATTATGAATTTTGAGCTTCCATTCATTCGATCTTGTGAAGGGGAACCGTAATATACACATTGTGGAGCACATACATTATAATTTGTATGCTGTTTAATGTCACAGTTTTGCCAGTATCAATAAATGAAATTAATACTACAAAATGTAACTGCTGTGTGTGTGTGTGTGTGTGTGTGTGTGTGTGTGTGTGTGTGTGTGTGTGTGTGTGTGTGTGTGTGCATGTGTGTGTGTATGTACTCACATCTGTCGGTATGTATGTGCTGAGTATATATTTTTTTATTTTAATTAATTGGTGTATCTTTTGGATGATATTTAAGAAGTGTTTGCAAAGTACATACATGAATGATGTGGGAAATTGAGGAGAAAGAGAAGAATCTGTTCTTCAGATGAAATGTTAAACTGAGACCACATCTGCCTCAGTTTGTGATAGATCAGATGGATGAAAAAGATTCCATGACACATATTGAAAAAAAGAGTATGGGGGTCGTCCTGACCAAACTTCCCCTAGTCAGTATGATCCCAGGTCTCCTTTGAAAAGAAGCCATTGGCCTAGTGTGGTGACTAATACAGTTAACATGAATAAACAAAAATAAATAATAAATAAATAAAAGAAATCAGAAAAATGAACTGCAAAAGGTTAAATCACACATTTCTTGTAAGTATAAGGAGAGATAAGACTGTAAAGACAAAAATAAACCATCATGAAGTTAACATGCAGTTACATATTAATTTTAGGACTGAAGATAAAAAAGTCATGACTGATGAAAAAGTAGACTACAGGGATATACCATGAGTATAATAGTAAAGTGGTAGCAATTGGGATCTGTAATCACAGTCTTGCAGTCTTATACAGAATTACAGTGGTAGTGGAGGTTCATAGGTTCATAGGCTGGTACTAGGCTATTGGCCCTAGGGCCTATGCAAGCCTAGCCATAACAATTCCCTGGATATTTCTTCCACAATATTTACTTCTCTGGACCCCTGTCTAGCAGGGTGACTGACATGATCTCCGGGATGAATTTCCTATCTCCCGTCCAATCATCCAGGTTCCTTTTGAAGAGGGCCAATGAGGCACTCTGCTAGACATGCATGGGCAGTCTATTCCAGAGTATGGGGAGTCTCTGGGTCAGGAACCTATCCCTCCAGCATGTTTAATTCATTGTGATGACAAGGTTTAGATCCCTGGAGCATGTGGCTCTGAGGGATTGGGATTTCTTTAAGTGGAGCATGTCCAACTGCTCAGGGTTTAACATGGCCTTGCATGTTAAGCAGAGATCGCCTCTGAGTAGACGATATGCCACAGAGTATAGCTGGAGTTTTTTTAGACGGTCAGCATATGGCATCTGCTTTAGGCCTGTGATTCTTTTAGTGAGGTATTTCTGCGGCCTTTCCAGCTGTTGCAGATGTCTTGTGAGGTACATACCAAACGGGGCATTATAATCTATAATTGGTCTAATGAGGGATGAGTACAGTGGGACAATGACCTCCTTTTTTCTGGATGAAAAGCCCTTTGTGATGAGGTGTGCCACATAGAAGGATTTCCTGACTATTGTGGCGATGTGGTTATCAAAAGTGAGATCACTGTCCACCTGTGTCCCCAAGTCTCTCATCACACTTTTGATGTTTAGTGTCCTGCCACCTATGTGGTAATTCATGGGTACATGTTTTTTTCCAAAGGGGATAACTATACATTTCTTGGCATTAAGCTTGAGCCCATGGCTCTGGCACCAGGCATCTGTTTCTGTAAGGCCCTTTTGTAGAATATCCACATCATTTGGGGATACAATAATGGCTCCCAGTTTGCAGTCATCTGCAAACTTTGTTAGCCAGAGTCCCTTAGTGTTGGCCTGCACTTCAGAGAAGTAGATGCCAAACAAGAGTGGTCCCAGGACTGAACCCTGAGGTACTCCACTTGTCACTTGTCTGGAGCTGGATTTGGAGTCGGCTACTTTTACAGTCTGGGTTCTGTCAGTAAGCCAGTTGGCAACCCATCGAGTGACGTAGGGATTTATGCCCAGATTAGTAAGTTTATCTATGATTCCAGAGTGGGGGATGGTGCTGAAAGCCTTGGCGAGGTCTAGATAGGCTGTGCGGACCACCTTACCTATGTACACAGCTCTGGAGACTGATTCAAAGAAGTCAATCAGATTCAGGAGACAAGATCGACCCTTCACAAACCCAACTGGGTGGGGTCCAGTGTTTGAAGGTTGCCAATGTCTTTGTTTATAAGTTGTGGAGTGGGATAAACTGTAGCTGTGTGCCACTCAGTGGGCACAAAGCCTGAGATGAGGCAATGATTAAACATGACACTTAGGTGAGGTGCCAGTTCATTTTGTAGTTCATGTAGTACACAGCCTGGGATGTCATCTGGTCCCATGGATGCTGTATTCTTAGCTTTGGAGAGTGCAGTTTCTACCTGTGTGGCCGTGATTATCAGAATTTGGCAATCTTTTTGTATTGAGATGGGCCCTTTAGGGGGTGAGAGGGGGGTGAAGTTGGCACTAAATCGATCTGCCAGGATATTGGCAATATCCTTGGGACCAGTATATTTAATGCCATTCTGTTGTAGCTCAGAGCAGATCTGAGCATTGCCATTTAGATTCATGACATAACTATAGAATGTCTTGTGGTTATCTTTGGAATCTTTGGCAATTTTATTTTCGTAACTAGCTTTTGAGGATTTTGTGAGGGATCTTAGCTTCTTACTGAGGCTGGTGAGGGAGTTTTTTTGCATACTGGGATTTTCCTCTTTTCTGCAACAGTTTCTTCCCTCTGTTGTATAGTTTGTTTATAGCAGAGCACCACCAGATTGGCTTCCTTTTTTGGAGAAGAGCATCTTAGTTCTATTTGGGATGGCACGATGGCACGATTCATGCACGAGTGGATGTGCTCGTACAGTGCCTTATTGTGGGATTCTGCAGTCGAACTTCCAGATCCCTTCTGCGTGGGTGTTGTGAAGTTTGTCCCTTCTGACTTCAGTAGCATGAAGTTGGCTTTGGAGAAGCTTTTTAAGGAGGTTTCCTTACTGAGGGATGGAGGTGGGATGTGGATGTCAAAGGTGATTTGTTTATGGTCAGACCTGACCAATGAGGGGGTGACCACTGGTGTGGAGCATCTATCTCCCATGTTGGTAATGACCAGGTCTAGGATATTGGAGCCCCTGGTGGGACAATGGATTAGTTGATCCAGGGCATTGGAATTTATGAATTCCAAGAACCGTTGGGAAAAGGAGTTGGTACCCGAGTAGTTTTCCCAGTTAATGGCAGGGTAAATGAAACCACCCAGTATTAGGGTGTTTGGTTGCATCTTAATATTTTCTAGTATGTTTAGAAAGGTGTAGTGAGAATCTTGGGGCATGGTGGGCGATCTGTAGCAAGCTACAATTTGGATTGCAGTCTTACCTAGTGTTAGTTGCACCTGGAGAATTTCAGATGCATTGTGTTGGGCAACGAGCCTGGAGGCGTGAATATCCTTTGTGAATATGGACACTTCTCCACCTTGTTTCGGTCTTGGTTTTGTGGCCGAAAAGTGTGGTAAGAATTGTAGCCTGGTATTGCAGGGGTGATCTCTGGAGCCTTCAACCAGGTCTCAGTCACTGCACAGATATCGATGTTCTCCATTTTTAGGAGTGCCTCGAGAGAGTGCATTTTGAGGTTTAGACTTCTAGCATTGAGTAGCATTACCTTCAGATTTTGCATGCTTGTATCTGTTACAGTGGTGGTTTTATCCTTTGAACCTTACCTAAGAAAAGGCACTATAGGGGTGGCAAGAGCTTTAGCCAGTAACCTGAATCCCAGGGGTGACAGGTGTAGACCATCTCTGGCAAAGCATCATGGTTTGTCAATCATGTCTTCCCAGGCAGACAGATACTGGATCCACTTTGAATGACACCAGAAGCTTAGCCAATTGTTGAAGTCAATCATTTTGTCCTTATACTGTGGTATCATTCTGGGCGAAGGCAGGATGCTACTCAGGGCTAGGGTCATACCTGCCTGGGTCACATGATCCAAGAGCTCTTCCATGTCTCTTTTCATGTAGTCCAGGGAGGTAGGTCTCAAGTCATTCACTCCATCATGGACAATGACAGAGTCATAGTTGTACTTGTTGTGGAGTGACTTGAGTACATTCTTTATGTGGTGGATCCTGGCACCCGACAGGCAGCTGACTGTAATTTTCTCCTTGTTCAGCCTAGTGAGTGGGACATCAGTGTGCCTGACTATAGAGTCACCTATGACTAAAGTGTTGGGTACATTGTCTTGCCTTAGGGGCTGTTGTTGGGTGGCACCCTGGTGTTGTAAGCTATGTGTCACTTTGGTTGTGACTGGTGTTTGTTTGCATTTCGGCTACAGAGGTTCTTGTTGCTTGGGCAGGTTAATGTTAAGGGCCTCTGCATATGTGGGTTTAGTGTTGCTATCTGTGGGTGTTGATGGTGTGGGTTTTGAAGGGCTATGAGTTGCTTGAGGTGTAATGCAGGTGTTAACCTTCTCTTCTTGACTGTCTAGCACAATCTTGGCTGGAGAGAGCTTTGCTTCCAGTCAAGGATTCCTGTTTCTTTACATAAAGTGTCACAAAATTAACTGAAGTTCAAAAACATGGTCGAAACCCTAAATAGGAATCAAGCTTACAACACAATAGTGCTTTTTCCATCAGTGCTGAATGTCAGTAGAAAAGTTTCAAGCAATGGAGTAGCTCATTATGCTCAGTGGGTGAATTAGGTAAAGAACAACTTCTGGCCTCATGGTGCATTTATCCACTTGCTCCCTAAATTGCTGTGCATTCGCAGTGTTCCCTACATTGCTACAGCTCCTTTTACTGCACAAAAATCCAACTCTGAAACCTAAAAGATACCAGGAGTTCATGCTGCTCCGAAGAACCAAACAGTATTACATCCCTAAATTGCTGTGCATTCCCAGCATTTGCAACACTACTGCAGCTCCTTTTACAGCACAAAAATCCAGCTCTGTGAACCCTAAAAGATACTGGGAGTTTATGCTGCCCTGAAGAACCGACCACTATTATATGTATGTTTCACCACATAAAGGTTATTTTGAGAGCTGTATTTTATGATAATCCTTAACCTGCTAAACACAAACATCTGAGCCAGCAGCAGGGATTTTTTAATCTATTTCTTCCTCCTTCAGTATTATTACAGTAGCCTGCACATGGTTCAGGATTATAGTATTCCCTCTAGTCCCTATAGTAATTTGGTCATCAGACATGTTTTGAATTTTATATCTTCCATATAGAGTTCTTTGCCAACTTAAGCACATTTTGTTTCACTTTTTCCATTGTTCTCTTTAACCATAGCCCTCTTACTATATACATTTATTTAGGCTCCCAGCTGCCCATACCAAGAGAGTCTCACAAATATCTACACTAACAAGGTTATAGCTTAATGGACAAATTAATTTGATACTAAGAAACCAACAGTTCAGAGCAATTGATTGTTTTTACTTGTACATACCTGGAATTTGGCTCTTCCAAATATCTGCCTAGCAACAACCTTTTGCTTTTTTCTTACTGATTCTCCTTCAGCCCCCCCCCCCCCCTCCAAATATATGCCTAGTAATAACCATTTGCTTTTTTCTTACTAGTTCTCCCCTGGTTCCCTCAAACCCATGTCAGGTGTGAGTTTACTTCTACCCCCAACAGCAAGGGTCGCCATTTCTAAAATAGGTAGTCCTCCCCTGCTGGCCTCACAGTGTATTTGTCCACTTGCTGTAAGTGTATTTTCAACTATTTATTTTGTGGTGGGATTGTACATACTGTAAATGCATTTTTTTCAACGATCTGTTGTGCATTGTATGGATAATTGCTTTATGAGAATGATTACTACTTGCTGTGTTTAGTTCTGCTTTTGAGTATTTTAAAGTGTTCATTGTTTAGTAGTGTAACATATTTTCTACCTGACGTGCATTTTGCAGTTATGCTTTGTGCGAATGTTTGCAGCTGGTCATTGTGTACTTCTAAGCAAAATTACTTGCCTCAGAACTGTTCTAAGTGAGATCTGTTTAAGTTAGTAGCTTCTGTATTCTACTGAGCTGGAGAATGTTTGTGTAGGTACCATCTTTCACTGTATGTACTGGAGGCTGTGTATTGTCATTAAGTACAATTTAGTGAGTTGCTGACTTAGGTTAAGCTACACTGATTTTTTTCTATTTTTTGCCTTAAGGTGCCTAGAGGTTTGTTGTAGCCAGTAATACATATTTCATGTATATTGCATTATATTGACTCTTACAACTGAAATAAAAGTCTACACCTAATGCTACTGTATTTATAGTTACTGTTTATTTTTCTTGCTTGTTATAGTCAGTAATATATATTTCTTATATGTTGCAGTAATACATATTTCTTATATGTTGCTTTATATTGATTCCTACAACTGAAATAATAAAATATAAATAATACTACTGGGCTTATTTAATGGATGATACTGCTTTTCTACATACTTACTGTTTATTTTTCTTCCTGCATTTTCTTACCATTATCTTCCCCTCTTGCTCTTTTCCTTATCCCTAAATTGCTGTGCATTTCCAGCATTCACGACCCTGCTCCAGCTCCTTTTATTGCACAAAAATCTAACTCTGTGAAACCTAAAAGATACTGGGAGTTTATGCTGCCCTAAATAACCAAACACTGTTATATGCATGTTTCACCACATAAAGGAAAGCTGTATTTTATGATGATCCTTAACTTGCTAAATACAAAAACCTGACCCAGCAGCAGGGATTTTTTACTCTGTTTCTTCCTCCTCCAATATTATTACAGTAGCTCTCACATGGTACTGGATTATAGTTTTTCCTCTAATCCCTATAGGAATTTGGTCGCCAGACATCTTTTGAATTTTATATCTTCCATATAGACTCCCTTCCCAAGTTAAATACATTTTATTTCACTTTTTTTCATCATTCTATTTAACAATAGCCTTCTTACTATATACATTTAGTTAGGGTCCCAGCTGCCCATACCAAGGCAGTCTCACTAATATCTACAATAACAAGTGTTATAGCTTAATGGACAAATTAATTTACTACTAAGAAGCCAAGAGTTCAGAGCAATTGATTGTTTTTACTTGCACAAACCTGGAATTTGGCTCTTCCCGCTCTGTTTGCCCTTCACTATGCTTGGGCTCACTCTGCTCCCCTACCCTACTCCCCATTCCCACCCACCCCAGGCTCCTGACCTTTATACCTAACTAGCCAGTCCCCTAAGGCTCTCCCTCACACCGACCTCATTTCTTTATAGCCCCTCCTATTCTCACTCTCTTCAATCTACATTACCATCTACCTTCACTCCACATCACCTCACTCACACAATACCCAAATTGTGCTATCTCATCGGGCTAATACTCCCTACCTAATCCCCCAATCTAACCACCACTTACATAAAGTATAGCCACACCTAAATCCCCACTCACCCCTGTAAAGATACCTACTAAAACTTCACAACAATGCAGCAACACTTTGAGCAAAATGTGGCAACTAACCTTTGCATTAATAATAAGCCTCGCCATCACCTCACACTTAACCTCCTACCACTGCATCAGCAAGTCAAAATTTCAGACTAAATCCCCTACCTTCCCTACCCATTCAAAAGACAAACCAGCCTTTTCAGTAATATCTCCTTCTGTCTACAACATCTCAGATCTTGACCTTGCCACATTCAAAGTAACCCCACACCAACTAAACCACCATATTTCCTGAAAATATAACACATCTATAATCAAATGCTTGAAAACTATAAACCAAATAGCATCCAAAATCATACTTAGGGGAGATGTGCACCCAAACCCTGGCCCTTCAAACAATAACAACTCCCCCTGCTACCAGACAAATAACATTCTAACCTCCCCCAGGAAATCAACAGATCTCCTTATACTCAACATACACATAAGGAGCATACTGAACAAAATCCCAGAGCTACACACTACCCTGTCCCTCTGCTCCCCTGACACAGTCCTGCTCACAGACACCTGGCTAAAACCACTAAACAATAATAATAGGTTCATAGATTAGTACTAGGCTAGCTGCCCATGTGGGTTATTATAAGCCTAGCCAATTACCCCATGACAGAATCAAACCCTGCACCCTGTGTCTACAAGGTAACACTTTAACTATTATTCCAACCTCCCACCCTTTGATGACTTATGACTTTGTTCCACCTGGTTACAATGTTCATGGACAAGACAGAATATCCAAAAGAGGTGGAGGCTTTGCTCGTCTCTTCAAAAACAACCTGACCATTGAATTGTTAGTCATTGAACAACCCAGGTTCATTAATGTGGAAACTATGCTCACTAAGCTGGAAATCATCTCAAAAAAACACTTACATATAATTGGTGCCTATATACTCCCCAGCAATAACATTAACACAGTAGAATCTATTCTAGACTGGACATCCCAAAAAAATTCCCCAAGAAACAATCATACTAGGTGATGTAAATATGAACTGGTCCTCCTATAACTCACTCCACCCCACTAAACACATTAACCTACACAGTTTGGCTCAATTAATCAATACCAGGACACAGGTAGATAAAGCATCAAAAAAGAGTCCTTCCTAGATTGGATCCTTACTAATAGACCATCTCAACCCTACGTCTCAGGCTCCCTCCCAGAAACCCTCAGTGACCACCTTTCACATTTATAATTCGATACAAAGTGAATCCATTAAAATCCTCTACCCTCCAACAAATCTGGTATACAAAGAATTTCAAATCCCATGACTTCATATCTGCACTTAATCAATGCAGCTGGAGACCACTCTCATCTCTCCCCCTGGAAAGTGCTGTAGACTACTTCAATAACACTTTTCTAAACATTCTAAATCATCTTGCCCCTACCAGAACTGTCAGAACTAAATCCAACTATGCCCCCTGGCTGACCAGAGATACCTGTCTACCACTAAAACAAACAGATAAAGCATGGGACTCGTGGTGCCAAAATAAAACTCAAACTAATAGACAGGCATACCAGGAACTGAGTAACATGGGCAACCATTGCTCTACACAAATAGTCAGCTCCTCCCTGCTTAGATCCGACCACAAACTAATCACCTTGGAAATCCACCCCACCCCCCCTGCAAAGGTAGCCACCATGAAAAACTTCTCCAAAGCTAACTTTGCGCTCCTAAAAAACAGAGGTGGTTAACTTCACGACACCCATGCAAATGGAGAATAGTTGCATAACCACTGAATCATACACCAATGCACTGTACCAACACTTACACAAATGCATTGATCTTGCCATACCCAATAGAACCAAGACACTCTCCTCCAAAAAAAGAAAGCCAATCTGTTGGTCCCCTGCCATAAACAAACTCTACAGCAGAAGGTGGAAACTGATGCGGTATAAGGTGAAGTCCCAAGACTGGAAAAACTCCCTTATCAGCCTCAACAAAAAGTTGAGATCCCTCATCAAATCCTCTAAAGCTAGCTATGAAAACAGAATTGCACCAGACAACCACAAGAGTTTCTATAGTTATGTAAAGAATCTCCATGGCAATACCCAGATTTGCTCTGAGCTACTGCACAATGGTACCTCCTATACTGAGCCAACAGATATTGCCAATATACTGGCTGACAGATTCAGTGCCAACTTTACCCCTCCCCCCAAAGGACCGGTTACAACACCAGTAGATTGCCAGGGACCCAGTATTACTGCTGCACAGGTTAAAACAGCAATGTCCAAGGCCAAGAATACAGCTTCTATGGGACCTGACAGTATCCCTGGCTGTGTTCTACATGAACTACAGAGTGAACTGGCACCTCACTTGTGTGCCCTGTTCAATCACAGCCTCACCTCAGGCTTTGTCCCTACTGAATGGTGCACTGGCATGCTGCAGTCATCCCTCTCCACAAAGGAGGAACGACTATAGAACCTGGGAAATATCTTGACATTAACCTGATGAGTCTGATATGCAAAGCTATAGAACGCATTGTCAAGGACCTAATAAACAAGGATATAGGAAATCTCCAAACTCTGGATCCCACATAGGTTTTGTGAAGGGTAGATCATGCCTGTTCAACTTGGTCAACTTCTTTGAGTCAGTCACCAGAGCTGTGGATTAAGGCAAGGTGGTTCATACAGCCTACCTTGATCTGGCCAAGGCCTTTGATACCATTCCCCACTCAGGAATCTTAGAAAATTTAGGTTGGTTGCAAACTGGCTCACAGGTAGAACCCACAGTGTGAAAGTAGCTGACTCCAAGTCAGACTAACAACCAGTCATGAATGGAGTCCCACAGGGTTCAGTCCTGGGTCCTCTCCTGTTTGGTATTTACTTCTCTGAAGTTCAGGCCAACATGAAGGGACTCCGGCTGACAAAGTTCGCAGACGATTGCAAGTTGGGAACTATTATTAACTCCCCGAGTGATGTTACCATCCTACAGAAAGGCGTCACTGAGACCAACGACTGGTGCCAGAACCATGGCCTTAAGCTCAATGCCAAAAAATGTGTCATCATCCCCTTTGGGAAAAACTCAGTTCCCATGAATTACCACATCAGTGATAGTCCACTGAACACAGAAGACATTATAAGAGATCTGGGAACACAGGTTGACAGCAACCTCTCTTTTGACCACCACATTGCCACTGTGGTCAGAAAGTCCTTCTATGTGCCACATCTCATTACTAAGGGTTTTACATCCAGGAAGAAAGAGGTCATTGTCTCCCTCTACTCTTCCCTCATTAGGCCAGTCATTAAGTACAGTGCGTTATTTGGCATGTACCTCTCTAAACAACTGCAACAACTGGAGAGGCTGCAAAAGTACCTCACAAAGAGGATCCTAGACCTTAAACATTTGTCTTATATGGACAGACTCAAAAAACTCCAACTATTCTCTGTCTCATATCACCTACTTAGAGGCGATCTCTGCTTGACTTACAAAGCCATGTCTGACCCAGCTCTGTTAGAAATGCTACAGCTAAAGAAATCCCAATCCTCCACACCACATGCACCAGAGACTTCAACCTCATTATCACAATCAGCAGAACATGCTGGAGAGACAGGTTCATAACCCAGAGACTGCCCATGCTATGGAATGGACTTCCCATACATGTCAAGCAGAGCACCTCACTGTCCCTCTTTAAGAGAAATCTTGATGAGTGGATGGGAAATAGAAAATTCACTCCAGGGATCACTCCAGTGGCTTTATTTGACAGAGACACTGGGAACTATGGTCAGATGGCATGATGCCAAGGTAATCCTATGAGCTAGGCATGTAAAGGCTCCAGGGCCATTAGTCTAGCACACACCTATGAACTTATGAACCTATGAACAAAGCCAAGAAACAAATTAGGACAAACAAAAGGAACCACTATATAGATGTTCAAACCAAACACAAAAATAACCCACAAAAAGTCTGGGCTGCCATTAATAAAATCCTACAGTCTGGAAAAACCAGTACTCTACCACCAAACCTTGACACTACCACCAATAATATTGCCACCCAATTCAATGAACACTTCACCAAATGCATCCAAGCTGTCACCAATAGTAGTTCTCCCACTTCACATCCAAACCTATCTTTTTTACCAGCACCTCTTCTCCTTACAGCCTGTTTCAACTAGCACAATATATAAATACCTAAATAGGCTTAAACCCACAACCCTGTCTGCTGGCAAATTACCTGCAGAATATCTAAAGATCACAGCCGAATCCATCTCTTACTCAGTCTCCATGCTCATTAACTGTTCTTTATCAGAACGACACATTCCTTTTCTGTGGAAAATTTTGCATATAATACCACTCCACAAAGGAGGTAACTCTGGGACTATATAATTACCATCCATTTGCCATTCTATTCCCCTTATCTAAAATCCTCAAAAAATGTATACATTCAAAAATAATGCACTCTCCTCACTAATAAACTGCTAACCAATACCCAGCATGAATTCTGCCATAATCACAGTCCTACCACAGCTCTTATTAACTTTACCAACATAGTAAACCAACATTGAAACAATGGCAACCTAGTATCCACTGTATTCCTGGATCTCTTCAAGGCCTTGATACTGTCTCCCATCCCAACCCCCTTTCTGCTCCCTCCAATCTTAATCTCAGCCACTCCACACTAGTGTGGTTTCAAAACTATCTAACCAGCTGCCAACAAGCAGTAAAATGGCAAAATTCCTTATCTTCCCTCCTATCTGTCACTCTAGGGCTCCCCCAAGGATCCATTCTTGGACCTCTTCTTTTCAACATATTCACCAACCAACTCCATAAAACTACCCGGCACGCCACTATAATCTAGTATGCTGATGTCTCCACTCTAATCTGCTCCACCACATCACTCCCTCAACACCAGGATTTGAAACAAGATTCCTTTACCACTGTTGAAACCTTGTTAACCAACTCTCAACTAATACTTAACCCCAATAAAACACAGGTAATGATATTCTATCCGACTAGAACCTTAGACCCCATGCTGCCATTCACAATATTCTCAGCTAATAACACCCCTATCTCACCTATCGAACATACCAAACTTCTAGGGGTTATCATAGATCACAACATGAAATTCTATATGCACATTGCACAGACAAGAAAGTCCATAAAACATTCGAAACCTTATAGATATGCAAAAAGTACCTCACCAATGACAGTAAAGCCACCATCGCTAGAACCCACCTAGTATTCACATTCCTCTATGCCTCCCCCATACTCATCAACCTAAACAAAGCAGACTTTAACAAACTAAACACCTACTACAATAAAATAACTAGGTTTGCTACTAACTCACCCTTCAGGACACATCACTGCATAGCAATCAAGCAACTATCCTGGCTAGAATTACTCAACCTGCTCACATATAACCAGCTTACAATAGCCCACCAAATTCTATATTATCCTGATAGAGTTCCTGCTCTTCAAGGTCTACTTAATAACTACTCTAACAAATGCCTATAAAGATCCACCAATAAAACACTGGCTGACATAGGCAAAAACAACAATAGCTCTGGGGACTCCTTGTTTTCCATTTCTGTTGCAAAAGCATGGAATACCATCCCTGTAGATATTAGGACCACTGAAAACAAAAATAATTTCAAAAAACTCTTCCAGTCCCATTTACATAGTTCTTGGTTATGCAATTGTTCTGACCTTGTGTAGCTTCATTTAATTAGATCAAGTCATTCCTTAACCTTCTATGAAAGCTTGCAACAACCCCTTTCTGTACTCTTAATCAATGTGTTTTTACTGTACTAGCCACTGATGAATGTAACCAAATGACTGAACAAAATGTCCTTTCAGCTGTATTGTTTATTGCAACACACTGTGCTCCTTATAGTATATTTACTTTTGCTCCTTTCTTGGCCTTGAAACTGTACTTTATTAACTTTTGACACTGTACTGTACTTTATTAACATGTGCATTGTATTTACTGTATTTGCTGTACTAATCTTTGTGGAGCTTTTCTCCTCGGGCCTCCCCTGAAAACGGGATCGATGCCCAGTCAGACCTTCCTGGTAAACAAAATGTAAAATAAATAAATAAATGAATATGAATATGAAGTGGCACTGCAGCAATAGATGGTGTACAGCTGACATGACTGCAGTACCAGTAAATGGTTCATAGGTCTATACTTTAGTATTGTTAACTGCACTTGTGGCCCATTTAAGTCGATCCGGTTAACCCACTCTCTTCTCTGGGATACATTCAGTATAAATTTAAGTAAAAATGCACTGTTTAGTACAATGTGGTACTTCTAACTGCATACAATCAACTGACTTGACTGAAGAGAGATACAGATGTCTCCTTTTTCTGTCATGGCAATGGCTATTTTTATGTATCCCACAATTCCTTAAACTTCATTATTTCTCCTTTAGACTGACAGCCTCCCTGGCATCCATCCTATATGAGAGCTGTCAAGACTGTTTCCATTCTAAGTACCTGCACTACATCTCTATACTAATTCCTGAGTTTCTGTATCTTAAATGCATGCCAAAACCGTGGTCTAAGACTAAATGTCAAAGAATGCATAATCATACCCTTCGGTAAATCAGATATCCCTGCAAATTATAATATTGATAGCACACCCCTAAAATTAGACGCAGTGGTGAGCGACCTAGGAACACAGATAGATAACCTAAGCTTTGACTGCCAGGCAGCTACAGTAGTGAGGAAATCCTTCTATGTGGCTCATCTTAAAAATAAAGGCATTGCACCATGTTCAAAGAAAGTCATAGTGCCATTGTGCTCAGCCATCATCAGGCCCATAATCGAGTACAATATTCCCTTATGCATGTACTTAACCAGGCACTTACACCAACTGGAGTGATCCCAGAGGTTACTCACTAAAAAATACAAAGCGTAAGACACATGTCTTGTGCAGATATACTAAAGGCCCTATTCTTTTACTCCATTTCATACAGTTTATTGAGAGATGACTTATGCCTGACCTACAAAGCATTCTCTGATCCAGCCCTGATGAAAATGTTACATATTCACAAGAAAAATTATAAGAGGGTTACACGTTCCATGGACCTGAACCTTATTTGTGACTCTAATAGAACTTGCTGGAGAGACAGATTTGTATCCCAAAGGCTACCTCGTCAATGGAATAAATTTCCCATCCTCATAAAACAAAGCCCATCCTTCACTCTCTAAAAAATAATTTGGATAAATGGATGGGGAACCATAAATTTACTCGTAGGGTACTGCCCATATATAAAGGCTCTTTTACCATTAGCCTGAACCTATGAACTAGCTTATTTTCATTAAGTCCAGAGTATTCATAGGTTCATAAGTTCATAGGTAGGTACTAGGCTATCGGCCCTGGGGCCTACATAAGCCTAGCCAAAAAAGTTCCCTGGCTTTCGTCACCCAAGAAAATTTCTTTGGATATCTTCTGATAATAACTGTATATAAAAGTTTGTGTAAAATATATAACAAACTCAGGACACTTACTTCTCCTACCTGGACCTACTTGACTCCCTCAAGGTACCCCCTAACACCCTGATCCTTGGTGACTTCAACTACCCCACCATAGACTGGGTGGACTATTCATGCACTAATGCACTTACCCAATGATTCCTTGACTTCATCAATTCTAACTCACTAGACCAGCTTGTCTCATCCCCCCATAAGGGGAGATTATATTCTGGACTTGGTTCTCACCAACATGGGTGACCGCTGCACCACTCCCATGGAATGTTCTTCCTTGGTGATATCAGATCATCGGTCTGTCTCATTCGACGTTTCTATCCCACCCAACACCCCTCCAGGCATAACCAGGCTAAAAAGCTTCTCAAAAGCTGACTACAACCTCCTAAGGTAGGGTATCAGTAGCTCCACACCACCTTCAGAGAATGCAGACAACTATGCTGAACAGTATGCCAATGCGGTATATAAGCACCTGTACAACTGCATGGACTTGACTTGGACACGGCCTTTGAACATAAAAAAAAATGAAGAAATATGTACTTATGTGTTTTATATGTATTTACATTTCAACTTTATTATGGTAAAGATGGTGTTTTATGTTTTTATAAATAGTGACAAATCTTCTATTGAAAATGTTTTTAAGGAAGTATCACTTTAAATAATTGTCTTAACCAGTTTAAATAATTGTCTTAGCCAATGAAATGTTTTTAGGTCTTATTTAAAGAAAGTGATGAACTGTATGTGTTGTCTGAAGATGTTTAATATTGGATTAAACAAAAGCGCTAACCATTTTTGGCTCGCATGAGTTTTTTAACAGCTTGGTGCATTGATGTGTATGCATTTATTTAACTGCTGACAGTCCGGGCTACAGTCGTTGTCGTTTTCAATAGTTATTAACATCTACTGTATGAGAGCTGACAATGTCTCTGGTGTTCCTCTTGCTATCAGACACCTAAGTCATCTGTGTTTTTTTGTCATACTTTCCTATGTTACAGCTATTACAATATACACACAAAGAACTGCAATAGTTTTTCACATGGTATCAAGTTTAACATTCAGTATATGAACAATGAAACATTAAAAACTACAAGTACGTGTTTTATTTTTTTATCTGTAATAAGACAAAATATATTTTGAATAATACTGTAATCATTGTATGAACAAAGATTTGGTAAGATATGAGCAAGAAAATGAATGATGTTTGGCCATAAAGCATGCTGCAAACATGCATCATGCCTTTTAAATATATATATATATATATATATATATATATATATATATATATATATATATATATATATATATATATATCACTTAGATGGCTTTCTCTGGAAAAAGAGGACATAAAAAGTGATTATACTGAGAACAGGATAGCATGATGTGTGAGATGTGTGGGAGATTTGTCCAGTTATAAAACACTAATTTCAGACAAATTCCCATTTGCCACCTTTGTGTTCAAGTCTGCATCAGATGATTGCAGACATAGGAAAAATAGGGTCGACCACTGACAAAATTCTCTGTAAAGTCTATTAGTTATCTCTGTGGATTGTCAGATAAACATAAGCTCCTAGAGACTTAACAACCTCTAGTCAGTACCTGCCTGATCTTCCTGCCACTATAAAAGGACCAAATGACAATATCTTCTGTTTTGCATCCCTTAGACACTGAAGCTTTACTAAGGACCAAATGACAATATCTTCTGTTTTGCATCCCTTAGACACTGAAGCTTTACTTTTTTTATAGAAGGAGCACAGAAAAAGATCAGACCTTAAAAATTAAAATAAGCACAACGTTTCATCTTTTCAGCAAAGTACACAGTATTCATCATAATTACTTTTACACACCTCCTATAATTAACATGCTTGGGATCTACTTGCAATATAAACAAATAGATAAATAAAAAATAAAGGCATAATTTATTCTCAATGGTACACAAATTAGATTGGGAACATGCTGCTTACACTCAGTACTTACAGCTAGGAACTACTGATGATGGGACTGTGTGCATCTCAATGTATTGTACTAATTTTATTATAATTAAACTGAAGCTGATAAAGTTGTATGTAGTGATGCGATTTCATGATAAAGTAATCTGTACTCTCTGCTTAATTATGTGCAATTAGACAATTTCCAAGATCTGTCTAGTAAAATATTACACTAACACTGTAAACAAAATGTTTCATATTTTGTTATTATGCAGGCTGTTACTTATTTGAGGTTGTTTTATATTGCAGCTATACTTGGTACTGGAACTGTAGCTGATTAATGCTTTAATATTAATTCATTATACTTAACAGACATTCATTGTGGCAATATAATATTCTTACAACCTCCCATAATGGCTACAGTTTGTTTCATTGAAAATGGAACAGCAGTTTATCTCTTTTAGTCTAAATGTGCTTTGCCATATGGTGTCACACAGAGACAGGAGCAAATGATACAGACGTCTGAGATGGATATGGGTCACTTTATCCTGATGCCACCTGTCTGTAATCCTGTCTGTACAGACTGCTTTGAAAGAGATAACCATTTCAGCTCTGCTACTCGAGTGTTGTTCCATGTAATGTTAGAGGTAAACATTTCCAGTCATTTCATAGTAATCTAGTGCAGATGGGTAGCATAAGCAGAAACTGTGTCACATATAATCAGCAGACTGTTTTCCTGAGTGCTGAGAAACGAGACAGCAATAACAGATAGTTTCTTTAAATTCAAAGCATGTTGGGGGCATCAGAGTTTATATCTGCCTTGCCAGAACACATATAAAGCATAAACCCTGAAATGTTAATAATACAGTTTATGCCCTTGGCAAATGTAATGTATCTAAATTTGTGAAATCATTATAATGACAACTCAGCAAAACCACAGTAATACTCTGAGAGTTTCTTTGAATTAGGGGTAAAACAAAATAAATAAAACTAATGAACTAAAATAAAAAATAAAACAAAATAACATAATGGTGTACATTAATGACTGGTTAGACAACTAAGATGTTCAAAACTGCATTTTGCTTGGTCTTCAGTCCTCTCTTTCAAACTAGGACACTGTTCCTCTTTATGTTACTATGCTTTAAACATACTGAGTGGTACTTTAACCACTGCCAATTTTTTCTTTTGCTGGTAAAAACAAGAAGGTCTTCAAAAGAGCACTGTTGCAGTATTCCTTACAAATGGGACTTAACCACTGGGATACCCATAAGTCTGGCCAGTCTACAAAGCTCATACTCCTTTCTTGTGTGCCATACATCTGACCTTAATATGAGCACACATGTCAGTATAAGAGGGATTTCTGAATGTGCCAGAACATGTGTCAATCATTTGACCTTAATAAGACCACACATGCCAGTGTAAGGGATGTGTGAACATGCCAAAACATGTGTACCATACATCTGACCTTAATGTGACCACACATGCCTGTATAAGAGGGAAGTGTGAATGTGCCAAACCTTCTTGCCCAGAAATGGGAAGCTGAAGCCTATAGCCTATAGCCCTAGGTCAAGTGTTGTCATAAAAGGGGGGAGGATAAATAAGAGGTAAGGAATGCCCCCTGACCAGAGAAGAGAAAAGATTACTTGAGGGAATGGAAGGAGGGTATTTACATTGCAGTAGTGATGTAGTTGAACATCTACTGTTCTAGTAAGTTACCTACACAACTATAATTTCTTTTACAAAGACTATAAAACAGCATCAAGAAATAAAAATATTCTGACTATACTCATTCTGTTGCTGGTTATAATCCACTTCTTTAGTTGTTACTGAACCTACTTATATCATTTATAGGGGGTTATCATGATTTCTCAAAAGTTCTCCATGACTTCAGTTTATTAAAATGTAGTTTCTACTTTCCAAACTTACAGGGCAGGATAAATAATTGTAGTTTTACAATACCTAATTTATTCTTCAGCTCTAGTTTCTCAACTACAGAATAATAACTGGGGATTTAGTTTTTATATAAATTATATCCATGTATGCAATTTTAATATGCTTTACTTTACTTACATTGGATTTTCATGAGAAATTTTAAGGGTACTTTAAAAGTGTTAAACGGCAATAGGTGGTGTACGTGTCTCATTGTACTGCAATAGGTGGTACACATGTCTCATTGTCTCATTGTACTGCAATAGGTGGTACACGTCTCATTATATCAGTTGCGTGTTATTATACAGATTACTCTATAGAAAAGGTATTTTACTTTCCTTTGATTAGAACTTTTAAATTCAGAAACTGTTTCTTTGATTATCTTCTCATAATCTAAAAACTGTACATACAAGATTAGGCTTCTAAGGGAAATTTGGTGGTTACAATTTTACTGTATGAAATTATAGTTTATGCTAGTTAGAAGTGATACCTGTGTTCAGTTTCTGGGCCCTTCATCTGTATTGTATCATATTCTTCATCCTTGTATTTCTCATTTTAACTTAGCAGGCTTTTCTAATATGTGTAGTATTAATGTAATAGCGTTACTGAATATAATACCACATCTTATATGTGTTGGCAGGTTGTTTCTGGTTTGCTATCAGGTGAAGAAATAATACAGCAACCTTATTTCCATAAGACATTATGGTACTGATCAGATTTTAAAGTTCATAGTTCCTCTTTCTGTTAGTGTCCAAGGAACCTAATGTCAGAACTGTAGAACAATGATTGCAAGATATTCTGTAAAAGTATTGCAATGATGGTGCAGGATCCGGCATGGTAACATGATATCCTAGCTCTACCAGCCTAACAGTGTACTTGTTTTAGGTGATAAAAAAGGTCACTGAACAATATGATGCATTCTTTATAAGTTTGCAATTGACAGATTTTTTTATTTGTTTTTGCATTTTAAAGTTTTAGTTAAGTCTTATAATGGGAGAAGGGAAGTAGTATACACCTATCATTCATGGTGTGATTTTTATACATAAGTAAATGAATACATATACAGTGGACCTTAGTCATAAAGAGTAGCATTGAAAAATTCTTATAAAATATTCTTTGTATCGCACATTACACCATAATTATGATCCATTATTAGGAAAAAGACAAACTACTTAAGTGATGCTGTAGTACAAGACCTGAGCTTAGCACTAAGTGCTGTTAAGATCGGGTCTCATGGTAGGCACTATGAAGTGACAGTACTGGCCAGTAAACCACAACAGCAGAAGTCAAAGCAGCTTTGTTTCTGCCTGCTGTCTATGTCTGCAATCTGTCCCTGACATGTGTTGCTGTCTGCCAGACAGCCATCTCTAATTACTTTACATCTTGGAAAGCTTGTAAAACACTTTGCATTTATTTTTTTTTCCTGTAAATAGTAGTATATGAAGCAGGTAAAGCTCAGTAGACTACAAAGAATTATGATTGATTCTCTGAACCTAACACTATCATGTGTTCTTAAAATGGATGCCAAGATTTACCTCTCAAGGTTTGCTTTCAGGGCGAATTTTTTGTCATCCATGTCTCAGTCACATAATAATATGGTCGCAATCAGAGACCCGATCATAATCCACTCTATAAAGAACAGGATAAAGTACAATAGCAATGGTCTTGTTTTATACAGAGGCATCAATTCTGTGTTAAATATGCTGTTGGTGTCAAGCTCATCATACCTTAATTAATTTATTGATTCTCAGTTAAACCTATTCAGGGTTGCAGTGGAACCAGGAAGCCTACCTCAGTGAACAACAGATGTAAGGTATACAACCATTTCTGGATGGGAGTAGAAGTTTTCCCAAAGCAAATGTTCACAAAAAAATGAAGACACTGGCGAAAACCCACTTGGACACGGGTGGGGGGGGGGGGGTAGATAAACTCTACATACAAATCACCTCACTGAGGAACCAAAACAGAATCCTCAAAGTTTCTAACATAATAAAACAGAATCTAGGTAACATAAAGGTACAACTGCTCAGTGGTAGGAGCCTTAAGACAAAACTCCACTTCCTATAAGAACTTCTTACCCTGGAAAGCATTGATATATATATATACATTGTCATGGAGACCTGGTTCAAGACCATTCAGAGCACTCCATCATTGCAGGTTTCAATGTTTACAACATGCTCATGCCTACTGCACTAGATGAAGGCTGTAAACATGGCAGTGTCTCCATATTAAAAACACTTCACCTCAAGACTAGTTAGACAAGATATCTGGTACCCCTGTACATCCAGCTTACTATTAACAAGACCCTTTACCACATGAGGGCTAACTATAGGACCTTCTCTATGTCCCCTTTAGATAATAACTCTAACCTAAGTAGTATGGAAACTGTATGCATTAAAGCAAACACTATACTCCTAGGAGACTTCAACTGTCTCTCCATTAACTGGAAGATGTATGCATCCTATAATATGTATGTCCAGAGATTTCTGGACTTTACCAATGCAAATTCTCTTGACCAGTTAGACTACACCCTAATCAGGGGTGATAAAATCCTGGACTTGATCTTCACTAATATGGGACATCTATGCTCACTACCAGTTGTAACATTTTTCCCTTATTAAATCAGACCACAAATCAGTCACATTCACCTTAAGTCTGAAGCCAGATGCATCTTCCCACACTTTGGCATTCAGAGATTATGCCAAAGCTAATTTACTGAAACTGAATGATAAACTGGCTAAATTCAACTCCCTCTTCCAACCCGATGACCCTATTGCTTATGCAGAATCCTTTGCTGCAAAGTTCTTTGCACATGTAAATAAATGCATAGATGCACATCTCCCCATTCAAAATAAAAATTATGTCAAATTCAAAAGTAAACCCCTGTGTTAAAACTCAAATATAAATAGGTTTTTCAATAAAAGGAAAGAACTCATTGCACATTAAAAACAAATGCAACTTTCAAGATGAAAAAAAATGGTTTTGCTAAAGTTAACAGACAACTCCAGACCCTGATCAATTCAAACAAAGCTAGATATGAGATAAAAATAGCTACCCAGGAATACTGTTTTTATGGGGCTGGATAATATACTAGTCTGCTTACTGGCTAGCCTGAAACAGGACCGGTCAGACCCCCTACAGAACCCATTCAAATTTAGCCTCCAAAAAGGCTTTGTGCCAGATGGAGTACAGCAACTATCACCACCTTACACAAAGTTAGGGCATCAGTGTGCCCAGGGAATTAAGAACCATAAGTCTGACCAGCCTCAATTGTAAGGCTATGGAAAGGATCACTATGGAGTTAAAAAAGTAAGGATATAGGCAACCTAAAAACTCTCGACCTAAGCCAGTTTGGATTTGTCAAGGGCAGATCCTGCCCTCATAAGCTGGATGACTTCTTTCAGAAGGTTTCTGAAGTACTGGATGAGGGCAAATCTGTACATACTGCATACATAGACCTCCAAAAGGTGTTGGACACCATTCCACACTCAGATGTCTTAGATAAACTATTCCGTCTACATGTGAATCTCTATGTAACATTATATTTTAAATTATGTCAAACAGAATCCATGAAATTAGAGTGGGTTGCTCTACCTCCCCAAAAGACTTGCAACTAGCAGTGTACCCCATAGGTCAGTCCATGGGCCACTCCTCTTTGGCATTTACTTCTCAGAGGTCAAATCCACAGTTAAGGGTTTATGGCTGACATTGTCTGCAGAAGACTATAATCTTAGTGCCATCATAAACTTCTCAGTGAACACCAAGATCCTCCAAGAGAGCCTTTCCCAAACAAATAACTGGTGTTAAAACCATTGACTAAAACTAAAGGCCAGGAAATTTATAATAGTATACTTCAGCAAGCAAGAAGTCCCTTATAACTATTACATTGACAACACCCCCCCTGAAAACTGATCCAGTACTTATGGATCTGTCTATGTTTAAAATGAAGTTTCCTTTAATCACCATGTGTCCACTATTGTAAGAAACTCCTCTTTCATTGCACAGCTTATTACTAAAGGTATGGTGCCCAGGTCCAGGATTGTGATCATTCCATTGTATTCTGTACACATCAGGTTGATCATTGAGTAAAATGTTCCTTTCAGTATGTGCCTGTAGAAACATTAGACACAACCTGAATGCCCTCAATACTTTCTAATTAAAAAAAATCAATATAGTATATCAAGCTGATTTGTACAGATGTTTGTGTTGAAAATGTATTTGTAAAGCTGCCTTTGTTAAAAAATGTACCAACAGTGGGTCATGCTGGACAGAAATGAAATACATCTGTATATCAGACTGTATTGTAAATGTTGAAATGAATATATTGTAAAAGACAATACAGAAAGAGAATAATTAATCTCAGTCCAGCTAACTTTGAAAAAAAAAGTCTAAAATTAAATGACCTGGTTTAGGCCATAAGGATTGTATCTTATAGTTCTGATTGCAGCCAGAGATAAAATGTCTGTGAAAACCAGGACTAGAAATCCTACTGTACTGTCCTTAGGGGTGAACCAATTGTTTCCCTGGAAGGGTGGAAGTTTTTGAAATGGTTTTATAGCTTCCAGGTGGTATAAAGGGAGTAGTGTGAGAACCAGAAGTCAAGTGACCAGATGTGATATTCTATAGCCAGCACTGAAATGATATTTAGATATTAGTGACAGATGTAACTTAGCTCTCAGCAGTCTGTTTTTGAAACCTGACAAAGAAAGACCACTCATCCACTTCATCTTGCCATGCTCTAGTAAGTGAACTAGGGGACAGTAATTCTTTAGATCAGTCAGGCAAATATAGTGAGATTAGTTAAGTATTGTTTTTCTGTAGCTGTGTGAATCTTTCCAGCAGTGTTATTTTTAATATATCCTGTGGCTGAAACTCTGGAGTTGATTGTAAATAGATATTTAGCATTTTCATGCACCAGTATCCAATAAAATCTGTGCAGGGTCTGTGTAGAGTTTACACAGAATGCACCTGCGTACACAGCCATGGTTCCTCACCGGCAGTGTGCTAGTACATATTAATTATGGCATGCTGCAGAGGGAGATCACAGTAACCTGGATATTGAATCCATGTAAGCAGCAGTGTAGAGCTGTCCCATACTTGTGGACTGTCTAGAAAATGTCTGGACAGGTGGTAAGCACAGGACAGTTTTTATTTTGTTTTTATTTTTATGTGTTGTTTACATGGTGCAGCACAATGCTTACCATTACCAAGCAGTGCTTATACATATACACCTAACATCTGGTATATATCTAAAAATACAAACCAGATGTAATCAATTGTAATTTGTTTTCTTTTTTTTTTGTCTTTCCCTGTTTGCACAATATGGCGCAGTGCTTAGCAATGCTGAGCTGCTCTTATACTTGTACACCTGATATCTGCTTTATATCTAAAAAGAGAAATGGGATGTAATCAATTGTATTATTTATTGTTTTTTGTCTCTCCCTGTTTGTGTGAAGTGGCGCTGTGCTTAGCAATGCCATCAGACATCTAAAAATAGAAATCTGATGTATTTAATTGCTGTTGTTTTGTTGTGCTTAGCACAGCTTTGTTGCACAAAGCTAACAGGCATCTTAGTAGTGTATGAAAAGATGTACGTCATCCCTGTACTATTCAAGTAGCTTGATAGGTTGAGTCATAACCTACAGTATAGTATGTCCTGGGTTTGAGTTCTGAGCAGTCATATGTTTTACATTTATTGCTATGAAAATGTGTTTAATTTAAAATTAAAAAATCATTACATTTAGAAAAGCTGCACGATGCTAAGCACCACTTCAACATGGTCAATGGTCTACAATGTTTGCATGTTACTAAGCTATGCTTAAGCATGGCTTGTGCGAGCTTACGTGATGCTCAGCTCCACTGAAAATGGTTTGTGCGAGTTTACGAGAAGCTAAGCGACACAGAGCTTTTTTGAAAGTTACAGTATGACATGTAAGGACAGGAATGCAGCCTGTATAATGGCCAATAGGCAAGAATTTGACACCATTCATTGGAGTCTTCACTTGGCTGTCGATATGCCTGGTGGTGTTGGAGAGGGAGCGAGCTTTTGAGTTCAGATATGGGGTGTGCAGGAGTCCAAACTGTTTGTTGGACTCCTGATGAAGAAGTATGACTCAGTCTGAGGCCTGGGATCAGTTGGCTAGGGAACTTACCAGTGCTACTGGTATACTCCACACCACTGAGCAGTGTCGCCACCACTAAGATGACCTGAAGCAGAGGAAGACCGGGAACCTTGGACACCTGGGTCCAAGAAGCTTGGGCTGGGCAGACCCCACAGTTATGTAAGTATGTTTGCAGTACTATAGAAATATACAAGCTGAATCTGTGCAAAACTAGTATGCATAATGGTTTGCTACTCTTTCAGCAGCTGAAGACGAGAGGGCTCACAGTGTCCAGTCCCATGCAGGGCACCTGACCAGGATGAGGCGAGAGTGTGTTAAGTAGGAAAACATCAAAGTAATAACTAAATGCATAATGCCATCTGATAATAAATTAGTTACAGAGGTTGCAGTCTTAACAGTCAGGTATGACTTACCTGGGACTTGTAACATGCTTAGTAATGTGTCACTGCCTACCTGAAATGATAAATCAAGTTAAATCAGGTAAACATGCAGTACTGTATAGTATAGTTTGCAAACATCAGTTAATGTTGTAGTCTACCAATATTAAGAGTCACTCTTCTGGTCTGCTTATTGTCTGAAATATGCTGTAGGTTGCACTTAATTAATGGACAGGTATATGGGTTATTTATTGGATGTCTTACACAGCTATCCATGGTCTACATGCCAGACTTGAAGCAAATTAATCAATAAATTCTAAAGGGTGATGGTGCTTTGATATGTAATGTTTTCAAATAAAAAGTGTTCACTATTCCTGTATTCACTACATGTGTGTTCTAATCTGATACCAATCAACTGTAAAATCTAAATGAATAAAGAATGCAGCAAAACCTGCCTGAAATTAATGTAGTGCATTACCCAGAATAAGGTTCAAGCCTGTGTTCTGTTCATTTTGTCTGACATAATGCTGCATATTCCACCCAGTCAATGAACATGGTATATGGGTAAGGTTACTGAAGTTCTGGACTGCTATCCATGTGTCTAAATGGCAGATTTTAGAAAACATTTTCAATACAGTTTAAATCAGAAGTGTGCTTTGATAAGTAATATTTTCAAATAAGTGCTCATTATTCCTGTATTCACTGCATGTGCGTTCTAATCTGACACCAATCAACTGTTAAATGTTAATGAATAAAGAATGTAGCCACAAATGTCTGAAATTAATGTAGTGCAATAACCAGAGTAAGGTTCAAGCCTGAGTTCTGCTCATTTGGTTTATAATGCTGTATATTCCACCCAGGCAATGAACATGGTATATGGGTAAGGTAACTGAAGTCCTGGACTGCTATGTATGTGTCTAAATGCCAGATTTAAAGGAACATTATCAATAAAGTTTAAAATAGGATTGTGCTTTGATAACTAATCTTTTCAAATAAGTTTTCATTATTCCTGTATTCACTGCATGTGTGTTCAATTCAAATACCAGTCAACTGTTATATATTAACTAAGAAATAATGCATCACATTTCAGATATGCATGTATTGCAGTACCCACATTAATTGTCATGCCCCATTTCAGATAATTTCCCTAAAATATGCTATACATAGCATTCAGTAAATGAACATGGTACATGGCTAGTTCAACAGATGACCTACACAGCCATACATGTGTGTAACTGCCAGATGTCATGTGACATTAATTATTAGAGTGTAAAAGGAGATGGTGCTTAGATAACTACTGTATTCAACTATTTAGTTTCCAGTGTGATAACACATACAGTTATGCAGATGTGTAAATGTAGGATTTCACCGATATAATGTTGCAATAAAAGTCATAAAGAGAATAGTTTGAGAATTCATGATACTGAAAAAAGGTGCACATAATTCATGCAGTCACTGCTTGTGGATACTAATGCCATGACAGCCAAATGACAAATAACCAGCTGTCAATGTACTTAGTGTACATGAAGATACCTCTCAACTGTCTTGCTTTTGAAGAATGTAATGACTAGTGCCCCATATGACTGGCCCTTGATTAGCAGATACATTACATTACTTGTTATGGAATTTATTGGTAAATCCATCTACAGAATACCTTAGTAGTAATGTATGAGCACACTACGTAAAACAGTTCCCTGTAGTTGTGTCTGTGTACCAGCATTTATTAGTGCTTGGCCCATACTGTCCCATGCTAACAGGTTGAGAGGTATGTACGTGCAACATCATCTATATGAATTGCAGTCACTGTACTCACAATTGAAATTGCACATCTATAGAAGTATGTGTTAGTAGTCTGTATATTAATATTACCTTCAAATTTACTAATGGTATGTTTTTCTCTCTCTCCCCGCCCCTTATCTTCTTTAATTTATTAATGTTTTTTATTATTATGATTTGATATTACTATATTATTTGTAACTAACTGTTATGTTGGCCTTATGCATTATTTCATACTGATTTGCTGTTAGCATACTTTCCTTAATGTCACTTATTGTTGTGTTCCTCATAATATTCCTTTATATGCCATTTGATTAATCAGTATTATCTTTCATTATGTTAACATTAAAATTTGTCTGATTATTTCTTTTGTTATCTTATGTTTATAATTAATTTACTACAACATGACAAGGTAGGCCAGTTCCTGGTGATCCACCTACCTTGGCTTCCCTGGCCAAGGCACCTGTGCCAGCACATCTGGGCCACAACCTGGCGGTGGTCGTTCTGCTGCCCCAGTACTATCTGTGGTGCAGGATGATTCTACCCCACAGACTGGGGATAGGCCCCCTCTGGGAGTGGAGGTGAAGGGGGTAATTTTGCACCCACGAGGAACCGCCAGGTTCGGTGCATGGGTTGTTGCACCGAACTGTTGGTACATGCTTATGCTAGATGGAGAGAATGCTGTCCATCCTGGTGGGGTAGCCTTGCCTTGGATGCCAGCATCCACCAGTGCCACCACAGGGGAAGTGAAGGAGCAGTGCTGACAGTCCCATAGGTGAGGACTTGAGTGGTATTGTTAGTGTGTGTGTGACGCTCATGGGACTGGGATTCCACAACACTCTTCCCATCCAAGGTATTCACCCCTCTTGTGTCACACACCAACCCTGTCTGCTATCTTGTCTGTCTGCAAAAGCTTCATCAGCTTCCCAACTTACTTCCTCCACATGTACCTATGTCCCTTCCCTGACATTCCACTTGCACCTTTAAAAAAATGGGCACGTGTCTCCCCCAAAAGAATTTGTCCCATACATACCTCTCCATTTCACACATGTCCACTGGACACACTTAATTTGGTCCAACTGGCTTGACAATGCACTTATGTTGTCATCACCCCTCTCTTGGGGTGACAATTCAAATTCAGCTAAAAAATCTGTGAAAGTACACAGTTGTTGCTGTTCAAGAAATGGCTAGGTATGGTTCTGTCCTACACCCATCCTGCACATCCCTACTTGCTTTTCACTGTGTTTTTCCCCCTGCTTGTACCCCATTTTACCACTGTCATATCTCCCCATTTTTCTTTTCTTTAAAGATTTTTTGCTTGACACTGTGCAGCGCACTACATTGCTTAGCTAAGCTAAATAGTGCTACATTGATATATGCTTTTGGAACTCAATTACAGCTGCATCTAGCAATGAAAATACATGTATGTGGACATCAACATTATAAATTATGATATGTATGTCTGTCTTATCACTTACTTATCTACCCAAAGCAGCACAGTTGGAATGTCTGCATCTAAATAATAGAGGCCAAAGGCCTACAGATAGGACTATGCTTAAGTAGTTCAAGTACAACACTAGAAAGTGCAGATAATGTCAGGTCATGAATTAGCCTGAATTCCCAGAGGATGTTGTAGTGTGTACTGAAACTGTGGCCCAGTAATATCACACTGTAGCCTGCAATGTTTTGCTGGTCATATCACTGACAACTACAGCTGCACAAGTAACATACATAGATGGAGGTTGAGATAGAGCCAAGAGTTGCCAGCACACACTTAACAAAAGACTACCATGACATAACACGTGACTTGGCAGTTGTCCAACTGTGTGACATCATGGTTAGTGTACTCCCTACCTTTTTCTAGGACACACCAAGCATTTTGCCTTGTATTGTGCCACTGATACCACTGGCTGACATACTTATCTAAAACCAAGAACCAAAACAAAAAGGACTATAACACCAGTATGAACCAATCTAAGAATGAAGTTCTACAAAAAACCACCACGTTGACAGAACACAGGTTTATTTAGCACTTTCATCGGATTATCAAAAAAATGAAAAGCAAGAAAATCGGGAGGGGCCAGTTTTGGTGTTTTGGTGAAAAACACTCCCATCAACTCTATTGGGGTTACCCCCCAAAACAGGCACAATGCTTTGATTGCTTCTCTTAAGGGCAACCTCCTTATATATTTGGGTTACCAAGCACCTAGGATATCCCCTAGCCATAAACATACCAGTAAGTATCTCACACTGCAGTAAAAAATCTCCAGCTGTACTGACCATCCTGGCAATCTTTACGAATTGTCCTTTTATAATACCTTTCTTGAGGTGTATTGGATGGTTGCTCTTATAATGCAGGAGACTATTACAATATGTAGGCTTCCTGTACAAATTACTAACAAAATGATTTTTGTTTAAATCCTTTCTGATGTCCACATCGAAATAATTGATGCCAGAATCATTGTGAACAAAAGTAAATTTCAGAAACTCAGTTGTGTTATTAAGATAACGAATAAAAGATGTAACATCTTCACCAGCGTCATTCCATAAGAAAAACAAATCATTAATATAATGCAAATATACCGTCCACTTATTGGAGAACTCAGAATTAAATAAGTACTTTCTCTCCCACATAAGCATGATGATGTTTGCAAAGATGGGAGCACAAATGGCTTCCATAGCAATGCCGGTCTTTTGTAGAAAGTACTGCCCTTCAAAAAAGACAAAGTTGTTTTTTTAATAACATCTCCATAAGTGTCACCAAAACTTCATTGTTGTTAAATAAATGACTGTCAAACAAAACTTCCTCAAACCACTCAAGACCGAGTATGTGCGGAATTACATAATACAAATTAATTACATCTACTGTAAGAAAACTGGCATTTTCTTGAAACATTATACTATTTAGTTTGTCCAAAAAATACCAAGAATCATCACAAATTTGCCTTTCACCTTTTAAAACATCCTTAAGGGCAAAATCAATAAATGTTCCTAATGTATGGGTTTTAGACCCAGCAGCACTGGCAATGGGTCTCATAGGGCGAGGGGGGTTATCTTATCCTTATGCATCTTGGAACCTTGTGGTACTGGTTGTGTAAAAAATCAGACTGGCCAGGTTCCAACTGCCCTTGATCACACATATCTTGTAATATGAGGTCAATTCTATGATACGACAAATGGACAACATGACGTGAAACCTCCTCTAAGTACAGTCATCAAACAACAGAAGGTTCATCCTGTCAACATAGTCCTGTTTACACATCACAACTACCCCCTTGTCAGGCTTCATAAGTCTTACTTGCAGATGACTGCAAACTGGGCGCCATAGTAGAAAACACATCTGACACAGATATCCTTCAGAAGGGTCTCACAGAAACGGATAACTGGTGCCAGAGCCACGGCCTAAAGTTAAATGCCAAAAAATGCATAGTCATACCCTTCGGGAAAAACAAGGTTACCCCTAGCTACCAAATAGGTGGCAATCCACTGAGCACAGAAGAAGTTATCAGGGACCTGGGGACCCAGGTTGATAGTAGTCTGTCATTCGACACCCATGTAGCTAAAGTAGTTAGGAAGACCTTCTACATTGCCCACCTTATCATGAAGGGATTCTCATCTAGATCAAGGGAGGTCATAGTCTCCTTTACTCATCACTCGTCAGACCAATGATTGAGTACAATGCCCCATTCGAATGTATCTGACCCAACACTTGCAGCAGCTGGAGAGGCCACAAAAGTTCCTCACCAAAAGGATAAAGGGTCTCAAAATCTGTCCTATGCTGCCCAACTGAAAGAACTCCAGCTCTATTCAGTCGCTCCGCTTGCTCAGAGGTGACCTTTGCCTAACATACAAGGCCATGTCAAACCCAGATTTGATGAATATGCTTCACCTCAAAAATCTAGATCCATCAGAGCCACAAGGGCGGAGACTTAAACCTTGACACGGCTATTAATAGGACGTGCTGGAGGATAGATTCATCACCCAAAGACTCCTATGCTGTGGAACAAAATCCCGGTACATGTGAGGCAGAGCACCTCGCTGGCCTTGTTCAAGAGAAATCTTGACCAATGGATGGGAGATCGCAGATATACCCCAGGGATTACCTCAGTGTCACTGCTCGACAGAGGCACAGCAAAATAATGGGTATAGTTCCCCATACTAAAGGGGTATGTAATAAAACGATGGGCTAGGCTTGTAAATGCCCTCGGGCAGATAGCCTAGTATGAACCTATGAACCTATGAACCTATGATCTGTCCTTACAGATTTTGACGAATAAATTTCTTTCAACAGTATTCAAATTGTCATAACTGTTCTCATTCCTTTGATTCAACAATACCCTAAAGTCAAACTCAGAAATCTTTTCAAATAACAGTAAACAATTTTAAACAGGAAGGTTATATATACTTTTTTTACATAACCCAACAACCTGTTCACTTAACTCAGCATTGTTGAATAAAAGTTTAATTCCTAACATACAGTTTTAAATCTAAAACAAGATCTATAATGCTCGAACATCTTACTGGCACAAAGCTAAATCCCTTACTAAATAAATCTACCATTTGTTGATCAAGAAAATGTTCCGAGAAATTATACACAGAAAAATCAGTTTTATCATTAAAAATACAAAATGGATAATCTCCCAAATATACATTGTCAGACTCATCAGTGATACTATAGTCCAAACTAAAGTATTCATCTGCTGTTTCGGCTGAAGTCCTAAAAACTTGCAATAGTGCCATCGAGCAAAACGCCTGTTTCTCCTCTGTTGGTGAGATGACAGCTGCAGTCCCGATGGCTTTCAGACCCAGTCAGCATCCTTCTTTCTTCATCTGGAAGCTTTCCCTCTAAATCATAAATAAAGAATCTTCAACCAGAAAGAAGAAACTCTGAACTCTATGCCCACAGACCACCTACCTGGGGACTGATCCAACTTGCTTAAGGAAGATTCCCCTCTAAAACATAAATAAAGAATCTTCAACCAGAAAGAAGAAACTCTGAACTCTGTACCCACAGACCACCTACCTGGGGACTGATCCAACTTGCTTAAGGAAGATTCCCCTCTAAATCATAAATAAAGAATCTTCAACCAGAAAGAAGAAACTCTGAACTCTATGCCGACAGACCACCTACCTGGGGACTGATCCAACTTGCTTAAGGAAGATTCCCCTCTAAATCATAAATAAAGAATCTTCAACCAGAAAGAAGAAACTCTGAAATCTGTGCCCACAGACCACCTACCTGGGGACTGATCCACCTCGCTTAAGGTTAAGACCTGAAAACTGTATTTAAGTTATACATACTGTATTTTTGCGCCCTGGGTCTAAAGGCATCTCTAGTTTGTACCACATAGCTTTCTGGCTCCCTCTAAATAACTAAACCCAGGGAACTGCCCTAGCATTCCAGAATGCTATTACTTAACCCAATTTAATCTCTTGCGCATAGTATTTTCCCTAGGCTCTCCCTCACTATAGAGTTTAAAACCCATGCACCATTTCAACTAAAAATCTGGTTAAGAATATAGTTCCATTTTAACTTATATTTTATTTAAAAAAATAAATAAATAATACAGAAATAAGTAAAATATTTTTATTTAACAGAATTACTTACCTTAGCCTACCACTTTGAATGCGTGAGCGCCCCTCTTCCTTAATACCTCCCTGTTTCACTACATAACAGAAGAAATAGGTATAGAAACTGGCAATTCAAAACCTCCGGTGCTTTCAGACCCAGTCGGCATCCTTCTTTCTTCATCTGGTATGTTATTTTTAATTAATATAGCTGTTTAAAATATCTATGTCTCAGTATCTGATCTACTTAGTAATCTACAATACAGTGAATGTTTACACAGTTTGTTTTACTGTATGTAACGGTGTTTATGTGTAACTTGAGCCGTTAAACATAAGGGATTTATGTGTCTCTGTGTTGAACTGCACTAGGAATGTGTAGCACGTTGTACTCTGTTTCACTTTGTTTCATTTGCCTTCTATCTGAATTGGTCAACTGTTTTCAGTGTGTTTGTAAGGATACTTACTCCTGAAGGATCCTAGATCAATAGTTGTTGCTAATATGTAAAACAGTTTGTTGTTGACTAAAAAGCAGCACTTCACTGCTGTTTGGATAGTTCGGTTTTCAGCAGAAAGCGCAACTCCATTTAAATCATGCTGGTAAACTCCACTCCGAATATAAGCTGCTGCATGTGGGGTCATTACCTGTTTTTATACATAGTATGTAGAATAAGTACAGTCTAATATTTGTAACTATTTTACAACTATTTCTGGACCTATATTAAGATCCAACTGTAACTTAGACTGATGTTATTTGCATTAATGTTATGCTGTATAAAGAAGCTAAACTACTACTTATAGCACCTCGGAGCTGTTTTTCTCAAAGTGGAGTGCATGTTAAACTTGCTTGTCTGGTGGTCATAACCTTATACCTGAATGTGTCTCACTCTGATTGTATGCTTATTTCTAGGAAGCTTCCCCTCTAAATCATAAATAAAGAATCTTCAACCAGAAAGAAGAAACTCTGAACTCTGTGCCCACAGACCACCTACCTGGGGACTGATCCACCTCGCTTAAGGTTAAGATCAGAAAACTGTATTTAAGTTATACATACTGGCTGGGATTCAGTAATCCTCCATGTAAGACTAAATAAATCTTACACGGAAACTGCAGCCTAAGAGGAAGACATCCGGCGCCATGCATATTCATGAGGGCGCACTGACTCAACTCTAAGGCTAACACAGAGCGTGCATGAGTGCAGGGGGCGTGTCAGACTGCCAAGCAGTCCAAAAATCCACGCCCCTGCAAGTCCCTCAATCATCAAATGTCAACTGACATGAGCGAGTCTACTCAAATGTGTACATACCCAACACTACACTCCCCCACATTCTAAACCCCTGTACAATTATAAAATGTAAAACTCTTATTTTTTTTTATTATTCCTAAAATAGCTGCCCGTATTTGCACGTGTTTGCGCGGGTTTGCCCATTGCTTAGCTATAGTTAGCAGTTTAGACATCAAAGAGGATAATAAGAAACTTATATGCAAATTAAGCTAAATAGCAATAGCATAGTGGTAGAGCTTTCACACAAAAAGGAGGCATTCCCGGTTCGAGTCCCTCCACTCCCCTTTCTATTTTCTGTAGGAATTCTGTATAGAAAAATAATTCCTGACATTTATCTTTTAAATTTTAGTAAAAAGCATTGAAATGGCCTATGTAGTAGTGAACGAAATTTTATATATATATATAAGAAGGTGAATTGATTATGCATACTGATGAATGCATAAGTAACGTATCTTAAGCAATGTGAAGCACTGCTAAGCAAAGTTTACCAGTGTTAAGCGCATTTAAGTATAATTGCTCATAGCTTAGCACTGCTTTAACTAGCGCAATGGCTTTGCGCGGAGCTGTGCATCGTGCCAACTAGTGCAAACATAACATGTTTGTGCGTAGCTGCACACCGTGCTAACTAGCACAACGTCGGGCAATGTCGGGCAACGTCGAGCAATGTTGGGCAAAGTTGAGCAAAGTCGGCTAAACACAGCCACACCTCCTAGCCGGTCTGGCCAGTAGTAAAATAAAAAGCAATGACAGGCCTCAAACCCAGGATACTGCGCACCATAATCACAGCAGTGAACCACCAAGCCATGACAGCTTTTGATATTCATGCACTGTCAAAACACACATACATATTAATGAAAGTTTACCCAGTGCTAAGCAGGTGTGCTTTCAGCTGAGATTTTTCAAAATTGGTCAATCACAAATAACTGCCGGAAATGAGGCATATTTAAGCTCCATAGGCGGGAATACCTGCCATAACTGGTTGTCGCTCCCATCTGCAGGCAGCATGGCTGGTGCTGGAGAGGGCTCTCGCTTTCGAGTGCAACGGTGGGGCATTGAGGAATCAAAAGTGATGGTTTTGCTCCTCATCCATAATCATGATGCCAGACTCCTGCAGGGCCAGTTCCAGGGCACTGAATCCAAAGCGGAAGCCTGGAACCGTCTCACACATGATATCACCAGTGCCACAGGCATCCCTCAGACTGGTGAGCAGGTCAGACACCGCTACTCAGACCTGAAGATACGCAAGGAGGACCGACTGAACCAGTGGATACAGGAGGCCTGTGGTATGCAAAATGCCCCACTACTGAGTAGGTAGCCATGGAATGAAGTATGCATGAATTGCTATTGTAGTCAATATTATGGATAGGTATATGTCTCAATATCACTTCATTTACTTCACAGCTGCAGGTGTCCGTGCTGCGAATCAGCAAGCCTATGCAGATAGGCTGCTAAGGCTGCGCCACCAGGCAGGTTAGTAATTATTCTACATGTATTGTTATATAAAATAAGTCAGGGAGCCTGAAAAAAGTGTTGTACCCAATAATAAAGGTATAATAAGTCTTGAATAACTTCTCTGCATGTACTGTTATGTAAAATAAGTGAGAGAGTCTGAAAAAGAGTGTTGTAACCCATTAATAAAGGTATAATAAGTCCTGAATAATTTCTCTGCATGTACTGTTATATAAAATAAGTGAGAGAGCCTGAAAAAGAGTGTTGTAACCCATTAATAAAGGTATAATAGATCTTGAATAAGTCTTCTACATGCACTGTAATATCAAATAAATGAGAGAGCGTCTAGAAAAGTGTGCAGTGTAATTAATAAAGGTATAATTCCTGGAGTGTGTCCGTGTCACTTTCTTCGAAATGTTGTTGTACACTTGCATTATAGAAATAGTACTGTTGTATTAAGTGCTGTCAACCCACACTTGGGTAGGCCCATATAAAGTGGATGAAGGGAGTGCCAGTAGTTGTTAATCATATATACAGTCCTCAACTGTTGGTTAATGGCTGGCATGTATAGGTAAATCTGGCACATGAGTAGCTTGTTATTGTGTTCCCCAGAAATGTCAGTGTGCTGCTAGAAATGTAGGGGGCTATTAAAATATAACTGATAGTGTCACCTGAACATATCCAGATATGTAGATATATAAATATAAATAAAATATATAAATATGTAACAGTAACATATGCATCCTGGACAGTTTGTATGTCAGATACACGTCAGGTATATAAGGAACTAGCAAAACCCATTTCACATTTTAACAGACATTGCCTAGTGTAATAATACATGTAGGGGATATATACCTGCAGTCAATAGGAATGTAGTGTAAACTATAAGTACATATAAGTTGTTAATGGGGGTATCTTTTTACACCCTACTGTATGTGCATAAACAATGTAATTCCACACCTCAGTGGGTATGTCTAATCTCAAAACATTTGTTGAGACATATGTCCTATTGGTTTATAAATATCTGCATTTACTTTGATGCATTGATGCATGTGCCCTGTTCAAATACCACAATCTTGGTGGCCTGTTGCCACCAATCAATCCTGCATGCTGTTGGAATGTCCACTGTTGTTCTATATATGCATGTGTTATGCTTGCTGTTCAACTGTTGGAACTCTGGTGTGTTGGGTTAATGGGAATACTACTGCATGCTGTTACAACTAATTTGGAATGCTGTTGGCTTTTACCAACCCATATTGTCATTAAATCCTCCTAAACATAGAATGTATGGGAAGGCCGGTCCCAGCGGACCCACTTGTCCCACCTCAGCTGGCGATGGCACCTGGCACCAGCAGGTCCGGTGCCCAGCCCTGGACCTTCTCCTCCGTTGGCCCTGTGCCACCTTCGAGTGGAAGTGCTGCAGGGGATGGGGCTCATCCCCCCATGTAAGCGTGACCAGAGGAGGGCCACCTATCACCCTCCGAACGGTCCGGGCTGTGGTGCGTAGGGAGATTCAGCAGTCGCTGATCCTCTATGTCAGCTTGAGGCATGTGTGGCGTGACTCACAGGTGAGCCTGCCCCTCCTACACAGCCCCCAGCACAGCCACCCTCTGGGCTGTGAAGGTGCAGTGGTGACTGCCCATGGGTGGGGATCTCAGTTCCACTGTTGATATCTGTGGGCTCATGGGCTTGCGATTTCCAAACATCCTTCCACGTCAATGGTGTTCACCCACCACGTGTCATATTCTGCCACTGTATGCATCTTTTTTGTCTTGTCTGTTTACCTCCCCAACCTACCTCCCCAAATATACCTACTTCCCCTACCCCACATTCCACTCTCACCTGAAAAAAAAAAAAGGGAAATCTGCTCCCCAAAAAAAATTACGCCCCATACATAGCTGCCCATTTTGCACACATGTCCGCTGGACACATAAACTGATATTTAATTGGCAGTACAACATACTTTGTTGTCTTCACCCCTCTCTCAGGGGTGGAAGGTTTCAAATTTCCCTCCAAATTTCTAGCATATGCACAGCTGTTGCTGTTAAGGAAATTGGCAGCTATGGACCTTCCCTACACCCGTCCTGTACATCCTGAGCTGTTTTCCCTACTGTCTTCCCCT
The DNA here is from genome assembly GCF_019279795.1 of Protopterus annectens. Taxonomy (NCBI): domain Eukaryota; kingdom Metazoa; phylum Chordata; order Ceratodontiformes; family Protopteridae; genus Protopterus; species Protopterus annectens. The sequence goes on from NC_056726.1 coordinate 1,311,521,381, forward strand.
CTTTGTGCCCCATTTTCACTACTTTCCTATCTCCCCATTTTCTTTTCTTTCAAAGAAATGAGCGCGGGGGTTAGCGGGAGTAAGCACTTTTAAGCAGTAGTTAGCGGGTTTGCACGAGTGTGTGCTTGTGTGCACTTAGCTAAGTATTGCTAAGCTTCACACAATCCCATGCAAACCTGCTTACAACTGCTTAAAAGAGCCTTAGTCACCCTGCATGTGAGGGCCCTTTTTCTGCTCAGCAGCAAAATAAAACACCTCTGTCAGTCTCGAACCCTGGACACACTATACTGCATGAAGTACCACTAAGCCACAGTACAAATACAGCAAGCTGCTGCTGAAATGGATACATCATGCATCAGAGTGAATGTAAAGGAAAGATAGGGATGCCATAAGACAAAACCTGTTCTGTGGAACTTTACCAGCAGTTGTTGTGGAATTGCATTACATGACTGTGATAACAGAACCAGCCATTCTAGCAGTAAATAATGTTACAGCAGCACTTTACAACCCCCACACAGTATCATAGCAGGACAATCCCCACCCAAACGTACAAAATACCTGTGTGTTCAGGGTCCAGCAAGGATGTTGGTAGGCATACTCAGTACTGGAATTGTCCAGTTTTCTTGAGCATCCTGTGCTAATGTCAACAATAAAAAAGCACAAACTGTGCAGAAGTGAGTACATTAATATTCACAGTATAGCAGTTCACAAACAGTTCATGTGCCAAATGAACACATCTCAATAACTCTTATGTATGGCAGCTAATTGTAAAAGTACAAAAGAAACTACATACTCCCATGTCTCTTGTGTTAGCATTTGTAGGGGGTGAGTACAATTCTACACTGGCAACTGTGTACTGGAAGTGGCAACATTCAGGTCTGAGTACAACATTCAAATCACTGGCTACACCCCTAGCTTCAGATATAAAAAGTATACCAACCTTCTGACTTACACAACGGTGTCCACAGCAAACAAGCATGGGCCCCACTTTGGAAAGCTAAAAGGGCTACGCCTACCTGACTTAGCAATTTATAGCATTGGGTTGCTATGACAGTGAGTACTGTAATTACCAAATGGTGGCCATCAATTGGTGCAGAGGCCATCACATGCACATGTGCAGATACCTATAAAAGCAGGCTGTACTTGCTGTCCATACATGCAATCATTTCACTGCAGCTACGAAGAGAGAGAGCAAGAGAGAGACACAGACACAGACAGACAGACACAGAAATCTACAGCAACAGCAACAGAAAATAAATAAATAAATAAATAAATAAATAAATAAATTAAAAAAAAGGAAAAAAAGGAAAAAAAAAGACACACAGAACTGAAAAATACAAACACATACAAAGGAAAGGTATGTAACAGATATGTATTTACTGGCATGTAGTAGATGGTTTTGAAGAGTACTTTACATACTTTGAATCATCCATATGTGGCAGCAGTATGTATCTATGCACAGATGCCCTGCATAACTACTGCCATGGACAAATCAGTGTGTAGCTATGTGCAGTGGGATATAACTGTGACATATGTAGCTCAGCATTAAATGTCAAACATCTGATCCATGTTATCTATGTTCTGTACAGTAGTGTGTACAATGGCTGTTTGGCGGAGTAGCACATACAGCTATATAAACATGGATGTGACAGAGTAACAAATGCATGATAGACATATTAACATGTAGCTTAGCATTGGCAACTGCTGTACCAGGCTAGTATGCTAATCTAGCATTTGCAGCTATATATACACCCTCTAATATTATTGTGTGCTCACATGTGACACCCGTTCATGTTGCAGCAAGGCCCAACAGGTCAGCCATGAGGTCCACAGACTTACAACAGTGTGGACCTTGTGTGTGTATGGCACACATATATGGAGAGATCTGTCTGTGTCAGATATATTAGCATCTGTACATGTGCATAGAGCAAGAGACATACTGCAACTGTTTGTGAAGGGTGGACATATATATGTTGGTGAAGGTTGTTATGTGCATATTTCTATGTAGGTTGCAGTGCATGGCAAACAAGACAGCATACTATGCTGGTATATGACATGTGGTGGTTAAACACTGTGGGTATGATTTGTCAGGTTTGCAGTGTTGCACCCAGTGAGGCCTACTAACGCTACATGGGCTGAGAACACCTTCAATGCATTCCGCACAAGACTGTGCAATATTATTACAGTATGAACTGTAGTACTACCTGAAGTTGTAGGCCTAAACAGCACAATATGGTGTATGTCCACATTGCTTGGAACCATTGTTTTATGTGTTCCCTGTAGTCCTCACAGATTACATACCTCAGGCATAAGGTTTTGTAAATACTGACACACAGTACTGTATAGTACACAGGTAAAGCTCATCTGGGTTGTCATACCTTTGTGTCTTGTATGTATGTCTGATGTGTGTGTGGGTATGCCTGTACCATGCCCTCAGTCATATGTGTGTTACAGGATATAAGTGCATATCTAGCAACATGTATAGTCTAGTACAGCAGTATGCCACCTATATTAACGAATGTGCACATATGTTAGGCAGGGGTTTGCCATCAACAACTAGTGTGGTATACTGGTAATACTGTAAATGGACTTTACAATCATTGCAATGGATGACATATTTCTTTATGCATTAGCTTGATATATACCTCCTGTGGCTAGGTGGTGCATTGTGTCACATACAGTGTGCCATGTACTGTTGTATAGTCTTACATACTGGTTTCTCTTTGTTGCTGTGCAGAACATGGTTTGATATATAGAGTGTGCCAGGCACTGTCAGGCAGTTGTGGGTTGAGCACTGATATGTGGTATTGAAAGTGTGTATCCTCTGACAGCCAATAGGTTGCTATATATGGCTGTTAATTGATATCTGTACCTTAGAATGTTAACTGTACCACATGACTTGCTCACACATATTGTTTTATTGTTTTCCAGGGTCATGGCCCACCATCGTAACCCTACCTATAGCCCAGCAGAAGATGAGCAGATAACAACCAGCCTGGATCAGCACTACACCCTGCTGTTCTCAAGAACCAGCCAGGACCAGCATGAGCGGACTGCACTGTGGCAAGATGTTGTCCGTAGGGTAAATGACATAGGCATGCATAACATGACATATGAGCAGATACGCCATCACTGCAGTGATTTACATAGACATGTCCCGGCAGCGTGCATCTGATATCTGTAGACAACAGCTTGCCACAGGTGGTGGGATAGCCATCCACCCACCCCCCTCACCAGAGTGGAGAAGCTGCTCCTGAGCCTGGTGGCTCCTGGCCAACAACAACAACAATAAACATGTATCATCATGGAGGCCGGAGCCACCCAGCAAGTTGACACTGAGCGTGCAGGTAACATGGCATATCTGTAGACTACTGTTACCTCTATTGGTAAATCATGCATATGTGAGATGTGTACTGTGTAGTTAGAAGATGTGGAGTCTACTGATAATTTGGAATATAATCTGTAGGCCTGTGACTGTCAGCAGTTGTATTACTGTAAGATTGCAATCCCACAGTTGCAATGCCACAGTTGTTGCCACTGACAAACTGTCTCATATCCTTGTAGGTCCCTCTGATGTGACAGCAAGGTAGCAGACCCATGCTGGTGAGTGTGTTCTACATTTAATATTGCAAATTAAATGTGCATGTCATAGGTGAGGTGTAGGCCATGTACATGTAACACACCTATGCATAATGCATGCTGTGCATGTTTGCTGTGAGACTATGCACATCTCAGTAACGTGAGTAGCTGCCTCAAACACATGCAATACACAGAGCATCCCACACAATTGTGGCAACACTGTAGTGGACATTGGATAGGCAGAGTCGATACACATGCACACAACATACAACTTTGTCATATGCAGTATACGTTAACATGCTACACATGGTGTATTCAGACACCCGCTGTAAGGTCACACTCCAGTATCCCAAATGTCATCCACACAGCACACATAATATACCTGAGGGGTAAAGGCCCATCATGGGGCTGTGCGACACTCTTCAACACATAACACATTCATGTTAGACAATGCTCCCTATTGGGCACCTTACAAACCCATGTAACAACTGGCTGTGAAATGGTGAATGTAGCCATGATACTGCAGTTCAGGTACAGCATGCTAGGTGCCAGTCTGGCACACATTAGTAGCCTTGAGTGACAACATGATGCTGCATGATGATGGCTCATGGTACTACACCCCATCCAGTTACAGTGACCACAGTACTACACATAGCATTCATTGCTATGCACCTCAATGTTGTGTGTGTGTGTGCAAACATATGCACCTATATACAATATGCATAGCAATCACCATTTGTACAAAGTGACACATATATGTCTTGTAATGCTATTGAGTGTATAGGTCACATGACACACATTAGGTATGTGTGATGTTTAATGTTGCAGTTGTGTTGTAACATGCTATGTCATGGCTGGCACTGGCATGTCCACAATATGTCCTACACTCACCATAACCACTGTACAATGGCTATGTTGAACAATGGTATTCCATCAGGTATACATGCACCACTCATCCTGTGTGTATACATAGCATGCATGTGCTAAACCTGTGTCCACAATTATCTGCTAAAGACACAGATGCTCTAATCAGAAATGGATATCTATGTGACACACAGATACACATCCAGCCATGGTATGTATACCTGTGAGTGATGGTGCACAGGACATTGCAGAGCTTTTAATACTTGCATAGCAATGTTGTGTCCATGTACACATTGCGTTCCAGGGTGAGGCCAATCACTGAACAACAACACACATGCATCAAAGCCATGTATACTGTTATTAGCAAGGGCTGTCTACACTCACACTGCATGCTGTTGAGCAACACATGTCCTGCATGCTGACACGTGTGATATGACTGTTTGGCTTGTGACACTGTACCTCACCATCAACCGCTATTGAGTATGTTTAGGATTGTTGGTGGTGTGTGTGTGTGTGTGTGTGTGTGTGTGTGTGTCTGCTTTAGTGAGGAGTGTATTTGTGTGCATGTGTGCATGTGTGCATTTGTGCATGCATGCATGTGTTCATGTGTGCATGTGTACATGTGTTCATGTGTTCAGGTGTTCATGTGTGCATGTGTGCATGTGTTCTGACATCATGTACAGGTCGTAAAGTGTGTTTCCTGTCTTACTCTCACAGGTGCTGAGTTTGGGCTGGTTCATTGCTGCAGGGAACCTGATGTCACTGAGCCAAATAGTGATAATGAGAATAGGTGTGTTGAGGCACAGGCATGTTTGCCAGGGTCTGTCGTTGGGCCACCAATCGACAGTACACAAGTGTCCACCCCATCCATGCACACAGTCATACTGCCAATACATCCATCACCAATGCCCTTAGCTGAGGGACAGTGTACAGTCGGCATTGGTCAGGACAGTGTGGTATCTATGGCACATGCATCCCAACACAGCAACCATACTCAGATGTCTGGAAGGGTACCACATAGGCAGATGTCCAGGGGTTCTCGTCGGAGCACTGCTGCTCATCATGCCCCTGGCAGACATGCCACAGGACTTACAACCTCACGCATGTTCCAGGCTGTCATGGAAGCACAGGCACGTATGGGACGGTACACCAGATGGGGACTAAGGGCACAGAGGGCGCGTAACACTGCTGGAATTGATGGTATCCATGATCTAGCAGGTGCCATCCATGATTACACTGAGGTCACTGATAGACGTTGGGGTGAGACATTTGATGTCCTCCGCAATGTCATGTCCATGTGTCAGGACAGTGCAGGATGGTAGAGACATCGACGTGGACGTATGCCAGAAACATCAGCAGCTGGCAGTCACCACGGATGTCCCTCAAGTCACAGCCGCTCCCGTAGTGCCAGAACCAGCCCCAGAAATGTTGGGGGTGGGCTGTCCATAGACCGCCGGCTATGGACAGTCCCAGCAGGGACCTGGGTCCAGTGTACATCCTTCTACCTCTGAGGATAGTACCCAGTCTGGCTTAGTACCTGATACTGTCAGTAGCACCCCTGCCAGGCACAGGTACCGTATCTGTGGCCAAAGACAGTGATCTGTAAAGCCTGGCAGGTACAGTCTGTGGCTGTCCCACAAATCCCAGTATATGGCAGCCACATGGTGGAACTGTGTGCATGCAGACACACACACACATAAACCAGACACCTAGGGCTAACACATACCTGCACACATTACATCAACATTGGCCCATAGCAGTACTCTTGGCCCTCACATACATACACACACACACACACACACACACACACACACACACACACACACACACACACACACATACATGTTGATTGCATGGCTCAATGAAGGCCTCTGACAAACCAACATCACACCTTGTGCATATGATGAAACCTGTGCCACCTCCTGTCATCTGTAACATTGATGCAGGAACAGGCTACCATGGTGCTGATGCACAGGGTGACTTTATAGCAGTATAGCAATGTTAGCATGTTGTCAGCAGTAGAGTGTAATGATATCCTTGCAGGTGTAGCTGAGCAGGCATGATGCATTAAAGCTATGATTGTCAATGTAGTATTGTTTACACCAGTGTTAGTTCCAATAGTGTATTGTCTGCCCACGTGCCACTTGGCTGATGTGTGTAGTATTGGCAGCATGTGTTAGAGAGTGGACAGTACATGTGGAATGTGTGTAGCACAGAATTGCAGGTGTACATTTGTGAACATGGTGGAGGTGCACTGTCTGTACGTACATGCATAGTGGACACATGGGCAGGGTGACATGCCCTGTATTACACAGTAACACTCCATAGTTTCTATTGGTGGCCAGTATGCATTGTACTACACACATTTTGGAACTTGAGTACACATGTGTGTATGACATGGTTTGACACTGTGAAGTGGGTGATACTGTTACTAACGGGCATTGTTTTGCATTTTGGTAGTATACATAACCTCAACAGCCTGACCATAACCAATCATTAGATGATGTCTTGACATCTGACACACAGATGTAGGATACACAGTAACATTTGGATCCTTCAGGTACTATACTATGCCAGTAACCAGTGGTATTCACCTGCACCCATTCCTAAGACCACTCCTGTTTGGCATATAGCTCTTTTAGGTACAAGCAATCACAGTAGGGATATGTCCGTCCACGTCAGGTAATGCATACTGTGTCCTATAATGCATTCTCCAGATGACACGCACATCCTCCACAAGGGTATCATACAGACAGATACCTGTTGTCAAATCCATGCTGTAAAGCTATAAGCCAACCAAAGCATAGTCATCCACCTTTATGAAACATAGTATCCCCACAGTACCACATAGGTAGTAGCCACCAACATGTTGAACAGGTACCGATGTGTACATGCAGCTAAGTGTTACGTCATCTCTCCTTTGGTAATCACATTTCCAAAGGTATTTTGAAATCCCTCGGTGGATCACATAAGCAATAAGGGATCTGCATGCATATCCACAAAGGTTGTTGTACACCTATAATGAATAGCCATCATTGACAGACTTTGCTGTGTTTGAACAGGTCTGAAATATACCTCAGCCATAAACCCTCACTCACACAATTCAATAGAAACCGTAATGAGTGTGCGTGACACAGATGACCTAGGCCAGGGATCACTGCAGTGGCTGGCCTTGTCACAAGCATACAGATGTGACCTAACATCTGTAAAGCAGCAGCACACTCTGGCAAATATGACAGATGTGTTCATGGAGAAAGCAGGGTTCCCACCCATGAAATAATTGAGGTCACATGCACATATATGTATTTGCCACACGGCTATCTGACGTGCAATGCACATACTGTTGTCATACTGATATGTCATACAGTAGTAAAAGCAAAACCCACAACACATTGACCAACAGTGTCACACACATAGAGCACACACACACTCACCAAGTGCAGGATTCAAACCCCCTACCTTACTACTTTATGATAATAGAGCAGTACACATTAACATGACATGCTATACACATTACTGGACATTTTCCTTTCCACAGGTATATTTGTAGGATGGTGACATCATCAGACTTGACAAAGATAAGTATACCACTTTTAAGATATTTTAGTACTCTCCAAAAAGGTTGCTCCTCTCCAAGGAGAGCACACACAAATGCACACACAGTTGTCAAGTGCAGGATTCAAACCCCTACCTAACTACTTTATGATACTACAGGAGTACGCACAAACACGACCCGCTATACACATTACTGGGAAGTCTCTTTTCCACAGGTATATTTGTAGGATGGTGACATCATCAGACTTGACAAAGATAAGTATACCACTTTTAAGGTGTTTTACTACTCTCCAAAAAGTTTGCTCCTCTCTAAGGAGATCACACACAAGCAGACACACGCACAGTTGTCAAGTGCAGGATTCAAAACCCTACCTCACTACTTCATGATACTAGAAGAATACGCATTACTGGGAGTTCTTTTTTCTACAGGTATATTTGTAGGATGGTGACATCATCAGACTTGACAAAGATTAGTATACCACTTTTAAGGTGTTTTACTACTCTCCAGTAAGGTTGCTCCTCTCCAAGGAGATCACACACAAACAGACACACACACAGCTGTCAAGTGTAGGATTCAAACCCCTACCTAACTACTTCTTGATATTAGAGGAGTACGCATTAACATGACATGCTATACACATTACTGAGAGTTCTCTTTTCCACAGGTATATTTGTAGGATGGTGACATCATCAGACTTGACAGAGATTAGTATACCACTTTTAAGGTGGTTTACTACTGTCCAAAAAGGTTGCTTCCCTCCAAGGGAGATCACACACAAGCACACACTTGTCAAGTGCAGGATTCAAACCCCTGCCTAACTACTTTATGATACTACAGGAGTACACATTTACACGACGCACTATACACATTACTGTGAGTTTTCTTTTCCACAGGTATATTTGTAGAATGGTGACATCATCAGACTAGACAAAGTTGGTTACATTAGGTGACATTAGGTGGGCTACATAGAAGGAATGGCTAAACACTTTGGCCATGTGATCATCAAAGCAGAGTTTACTATCTACCTGTGTCCCCAGGGCCATAATGACTTTCTCCGTACATACTGGATTACCACCCATGTGGTAATTTGTGTGCACTTTGTTTTATCCAAAGAGGATGACTATGCATTCTTTGGCATTCTGCTTGAGGGCATTGTTTTGACACCAGGTATCTGTCTCTGTAAGACCCTTCTGGAGGATGTCTGTGTCAGCCATAGAGTCGATTATGGACCACAGTTAGCAGTCATCTGCAAACCTGTTCAGCCATACTCCTCCCATGCTTGCCCGTACCTCTGAGTAGTATCTACTGAACAGGTGGGGTCCCAGGACCAAGACCTGTGAGATGCCATTTGTGACTGGTTTAGAGTCAGACATGGCAAGTGCAACTCTGAACATGTGTGTTTGATCTGTGAGCCACTTAGCCACCCATCCTGTGACATAGCTGTTAATGTTCAAGCTGGTAAGCTTGTCCATGATGATAGAGTGGGGAATGGTGTAGAACGTCCTTAGTGAGGTCCAGGTGGGCTGTGTGGACTACTTTCACCTCCATCTATGTCCTTGGCAACTGTTTCAAATAAGTCAACTAAGTTTAGGAGACAGGATCTGCCTTTAACAAGGCCAAGTTGGGTAGAGTCCAGTGTCTGGAGGTCCATAATGTCTCTGTTTATGGGTTCCATGACAATTTGCTCCATAGCTTTGCAGACCAGGCTGAGTAGACATATAGGGCAATGGTTTCCAGGTTCTGTTGTGGCACCCCCTTTGTGGAGCTGGATGACTGTTGGTGTATGCTATTCTTTGGGTACATAGCCTGTGGTACGATTGAGTCTAGACAGTGAATGTAGGTGAGGGTGTAGTTCCTTTTGGGCCTGGTGTAAGACGCAGCCTGGGACACCATCCAGTCTCATTGATGCTGTGTTCTTAGCTTTGGGAGGGCTGTCTTTACCTGCATGTTCATGAAGTCTGGGGCTCTGCATTCTTCTGGGATGGACACAGGCCCTTTTGGGGGTGATGGGGGGGAGTTTGCACTGAACTTGTCTTCCAGGATGTGGGCAATGTAAGTTGGTTGACTGTATTTCTTGCCATTTTTCAGTAGCTGACAGCATATTTGGAGGTTGCCACCTACATGTTTGGTATAGCTAACGAAGGCTTTGTGGTTGTTATTCTTACATTCCTTGGCAATTTGTCTTTAGAACCTGGCCTTGGATTATTTTATAAGCGATCATTGTTTCTCCCTAATAATGATCAGTGATTCCTTTCCTTTTGTGAAGTTTGCTCTATCATGTGTTTGTTTCCTCATTATGTTGTCTAGCTTATTTATGGGCGACAACCACCAGATTGGTTTCTTATTTTTGGAGGAGTGCATCTTGGTTTTATTTGGGATATCTCAATCCATGCATCCCTGTAGATGCTCATAGGATGCACTTGTAAATGATTCGCCAGGTTGTATACCATTATCCTATAGCAAGGGGGCTTTGGAACTTTCCACTTTGGTCTTGGGAAGTACGCAGTTTGCTTTTGAAAATGTCTTCACAATGGTTTCATTGACTGGGGGGGGGGGGTGGGATGTGAATGTCCAGTGTGATTACTTTATGATCTGATATTACCAGCGAGGGGTTTATCTCTGTTGTGGAACACTGGTAACCCATGTTGGTAATGATCAGGTCCAGTATGTTGTCACCTCTAGTGGGCATGGTGACCAGCTGTTCCAGGGTGTTAGAGTTTTTAAACTCTAGGAAACATTGGGCAAAGGACGTTGTACACGAGTAATTCTCCAACTCAATGTTTGGCTAGTTGTAATCTCCTCATATAATGGTGTTTGATTGGACCTTTGTATTTTCCACTGTTCTCAGGAATACTGAGTGAGGTTCCTGGGACAAGGTAGGTGATCTATAGCAGGCTGCAATCTGATAAGTAGCTTTGCCCATGTTTAGTTGCACTTGCATGGTCTCCAAGGCCTCATGCTGTGCCACTAACCTGAAGGTGTGGGTATCCATAAGGTAAATGGATACACCCCTTCCTTTGGTATTTCACTCGTGGTTTTGGGTCCGAAGATCAGAGGGAATGTGAGTGTTTTACGTGGAGCATGTCCAACAGCTCTGGGTTTGACATAGCTTTGTATGTTAGGCAGAGAACACCTCTGAGTAGGTGATATGCGAGGGAGTACGGCTGGAGCATTTTGAGATGGTCTGTGTATGGCATGTATTTCAGGTCACTAATGCTCTTTGTGAGGTATTGCTGCAGGCTTTCCAGTTGTTGTAGTTGTCTTGTGAGGTACATAGCAAAAGGGGCGTTGTACTCTATTATGGTTCTAGTGAGTGATGAGTAAAGGGGAACAATGTCCTCTTCTATTCTGCATGAGACACCTTTTGTGATGAGGTGTGCCACATAGGAGGATTTCCTGACTACTGTGGGGATGTGATTATCACAGTTGTGTCCACTGTCCACCTGTGACCCAAGGTCTCTTGTCACACTTTCAGTGTTAAGTATACTACTGCCTATGTTGTAGTTCATGGCTACAGAGTTTTTAACAAATGGGATGACAATGCACCTTTTGGCATTGAGCTTGAGCCCATGGCTTTGCCAACTGCCATCTGTCTCAGTGAGGCCCTTTTGTAGGATGTCCACATCTTTAGTGTTTACAATTATGGCTCCTAGTTTGCAGTCATCTGGAAACTTCAGTAGCCACAGACCTTCTATGTTAAAGTTTTCTTCAGGGAAGTAGATACTAAACAGGACAAGACCCAGGACTTGACCCTGTGGTACTGCACTCGTCACTGGTCCAAAGTCATACTTGGAGTCTGCTACTTTCACAGTGTGTGTTCTGTCAGTAAGCCAGTTGGCAACCCATCTTGTGACATAGCAATTTATACCTAGATTAGTGGGTTCATCTATATTTCCAGAGTGTGGGGTGGTGTTGTAAGCCATGGCAGGATCTGCATAGGCTGTGCGAACCACCTTACCCTTGTCTACGGTTCTGGTGACTGCTTCAATGTCATCTATCAGGTTTAGGGGACATGATCTGCATTTTATAAACCCAACATGGTTGTGGTCCAGCGTTTGGGGATTACCAATGTATTTTTTTATAAGTTGTATGATGATACATTCCATGGTCTTGAAGAGTAGGCTCATCAGGCTAATGGGGTGCTAGTTCCTGGGGTCCATGGTGTCCCCACCCTTGTGTAGTGGGATAACCGTCGCTGTGCACCATTCAGCAGGCACAAAGCCTGAGGTGAGGCTATGACTGAACATGGTACGTAGGTGTGGTGCCTGTTCATTCTGTGGTTTGTGTAGAACACAGCCTGGGAAGTTATCTGGTCCCTTGGCTGCTGTGATACTGGCTTTGGAGAGTGTTTTTTACATGTGCAGTCGTGATGACAGCAACTTTGCAGTCTTCCGTTATAGAGATGTGTTCTTTCATGAGTGAGAGGGGGTTAAAGTTAACACTGATCCTATCTGCCAGGATGTTGGCAATATCAGTTGGGTCTGTATGTTTAGTGCCATTGAGCTGTAACTCAGAACAGATCTGAGTGTTGCCATGACATGGACCTGTCTGTTGGGCAGAGATCTCCTGAGTAGACAGTATGCATGAGAGTACAGATTGGGTTAAATTCAGTCTTGTTGCATGGGGCAATTGTTTGAGGCCAGTAATCCCCTTGTTGAGGTACTCCAGTGGTCTTTCCAGCTGCTGAAGGTGCCTAGTCAGATTCATTGCAAGTGTGTTGTGGTACTCTCTGATGGGTCTGATGACTGATGAGTAGAGGGAACCTCCTTTGACCTACATGCACAGACCTTGGCAGTTTGTGGGAATACATAGCATGATTTTCTGACCACTTTGTGAATGTGTTTCTGGAAGTAGTGATGACTATCTACATTTGTCCATAGATCCCTTATTATCATCTCTGTATTTAGTCTAAGTGTGTGAGCATGCCCAGTATGACCTTTCAGTATGTTGTTGCCTGACATTTGCTTCGTTTATTTAAGTGTGTGAGCATGCCCAGTATGACCTTTCAGTGTGATGCTGAATGAAATCCACTACATTTGTTGAAGTGTGTGAGCACGCCCGGTATAGACATTTATACTATATGTGTGTGGAAATTCAAGTTGTATTTTTACAGGAGGGCTCACCTTTGTGTCATAAATCAACAGGGATCATGCTGTGCCTGCAGGGCTTCCATGAGACACTTTGCATAGACTTATCAACATTTCTACATACAGGGGGGACAGCTATTCTTTGTACATTTCTACCTGGGGGCACACCTGATTGTTATTGAGGGTGTACATAGGATGAGGGTTTCACCTGACACATCCACATTTGCTAGGCCTGCACTGCTATGTAAGGTACACCATTTCAGTCTGTACTGTTGTGTAATGTCACGTATATTAGATTGCGACTTCATAGCCTACCCAACCCACATCACAACACCTGGCCTACTGTTCTCTGTCTGCATAGGCCTGTGGGGGAGGTTACCCAAATGCCTCTTTAGGGGCATGATACAGCATTTCTTTGTGTTTGCATTAGTGTACAATTGTCCTGCTGTGTCTGTGACAGTGAAATGCTGTCATGGCTTAGTGGTTCAGTACTGTGACTATAGTGAACAATATCCTGGGTTCGAGCCCTGTCACTGCCTTTTATTTTTATGCTGGGCAGACCAGACTGCTTAAGGAACAGTAAAGCAAATATGAGCATGTTTACTTGACTTTGCTCAACTTTGCCTGACTTTGCCCGACCTTACCCAACATTGCTCAACGTTGCCTGACGTTGCGCTAGTTAGTGCAGGCAATTTTGTTTACATATACTAATTAGTGGTAAAAGCTGCTTAGCACTGCTTTATATTGCTTAAAACATGGCAATCATGCCTCAGGTGGTGCTGCAGGGCTGCTTATGTCGGATGCACATAGTACACTCCCTATACATGTTTGAAAACAGGTAGTGTCACGTTAGGCATCTCTTTTATTTTATGTGCGAGTCAGAGAGAGGTATCATTTCCAGGGTTCCTACTGTGCCAGTGTATGTGCTATGCGTTGCCTCTTTGCCATGGCCAAGGCATACTGGGCATGCCTTCTTCTGCCTACTGGGGCAGGCACAGGTTGTTCCTCCTCTGAGTCACGGTGTGCCTGTGCAGGCCTTGGCAATGGTGGGGGGGCTGTTTGGTCCTGCCCCATGCTGTTCCTGCTGCAGCTGTTTTTGCAGGATCATATTGTGTAGCATGGCACATGCCATGACAATTTGGGTATATGTAGTTAGTGAGTACTACAAAGCTCCACCAGATGTGTCCAGGCACCGGAACCGTGACTTGAGCATCCCAAACACACGCTCGATTACATTTCGTGTTTGTGCATGTGCCTCATTATGGAGTTCTTGTTCAGGTGTGTGTGCATTTCTGATGGGTGTCATCAGCCACAGCTCCAGTGCATATCCAGCATCCCCCACTAGGTGACCATCAGGGATGTCCCCATTGGCAAATGTCTGGTACAGCTGCGTCAAATGCCAGATATGGGAATCGTGGTAGCTTCCAGGGCAGCCAGCACACACATTCAGTATTATGCCCTGGGCATCGCACATGACCTGGCAGTTGATGGAGTGGAAGCCCTTGCGGTTGATGTAGGCCCTACCCCACTCACCGGCTGGTGCTTTGATGTGTATGTGCGTGCAGTCAATTGCACCCACTACCTCAGGGTATTCCGCTATTTGTGGAAGAGATGCATATTGCTGGCCAATGCCTCACGGGAACTGGGGAAATATACATGATCACCGACATATGCTGTTTATGGCATTCAGGAACTGGTGCAGTACCCTGGATGCTGATGCCTGTAAAATCCCCATCATATCACCAGTTGGTCTCTGGAAGGTACCTGTTGCTAGTATTCTTAGGTCAACACATACCTTGGTTTCCACTGGGATGGGTTCCCCTCTGTTGATTCTGTGTGTAAGGCGTGGCCTGCACAGCTCAACAATTTGCTGCAGGAGTTCTCTGTCCACTCTATAGCGCTCCACTATCTCCAGCTCATGTAGCCCCTGGTAGATAACCTGGGTCTGTACACTCTTCTCTGTCTCCTCACTGTGGGTTGCTCAGCAGTATTCACAATGGCACCACCCTCAGCATCTTGCACATGTTGCCTTATAATAACAATGGCAGCCCCTAACATTTTTTGTCTGAGTTAAGCTTTTTAAGTTTTCACTCTCTTTGTATACTGCAGTGTTGCAGTGTTTCTGAGAAAAACATGGGGGAATGTTGTTTGCAGAGTTCTAAGTGCTGGGCTGGGCTAGTGTACTGCCTATGTAATCGGCTGATTCTGATTGATTTCACCTGGCAGCTCTGCTAGTTCTCCTTGGTTAACTTCCTACTACTTATTTTCCTTCCTTTTCCCTTTTGTTTCCACAGGGGGCTGCGACGTGCAAACAAGCGCAAACACATGCACATGAGTGCACACGTGCGCACACAGGCTTAGGCAGGCGCACATCCATGCACACAGGCTTAGTCAGCCTTACACAGGCTTACACGGGCGCACACAGGCTTAGACGGGTTTACAGGCACGCACACGCGCGCACAGTGTAAGCACCTTTGCAAGAAATTTTAGTGATATCCATGGCGTACACCTTTGGTTTCTGGGTTTCAGTTAAGACAACTGTAGACACGCCTCTTCCAATCCTGAGTAACTCACAGCAAACACATGCCACTCTGCTCCAATAAGCTTACAGTCTTTCATACATGCCCCCTCATGATGTCACCTATCTTCTACTCTACTACTCCCCTACTCCTACACTTACACTCTAGGGATATGGCTCACATGCCAGGGAAAATTAGGATTCACTATCCATATCCTCATTTGCATAGGATTGCCTACTAATGCTTGGTTACATCTCTCAAACGGAGCTTCCCCCCTTAGCAACCACTGCTCAGTAGCCATGTTGTCTTCTGCCTGCCATTCACCTGCATGGCAGAGGAATATTTTTAATAAGAATGCCTATTTTTGGCTTTTTTTTAAATTTTTTGGCTTTTATAGCACCGCACGTTTGCGCAGTGCTGGGCTACGCTTAAACATTGGAGATTGGGAAAAAAATGATTTTTATTAATTTGCAACAGATAAAAATGCCAATGACCTTATATTTGGCCATTGGCATGCTTCCTCAACTGGATGCATCCTTTATTTGGAGCTGTCATAGCTCCATTTTGCTATTTGCAGAATGGTACTCCGTTACCAATGGAGTACATTTCTGCAAATAACTCTACTCTTACTCGGGCAGGTTAGTGTTTCCTGGATCGCAAATTTACCTCATTTGCATAGCTTTCAGCAGCAAATGAGGTAATTTGCATAACATAAGACTGTCCATGCAAGATAAGTTTTAGGAGCTCTCATGCACCCCCTGCCGGCTGTTGCTGGATCGCTCGGCAGACATATTGGCTGTCTGCCGGCTTACTCTACTCTTAGACTCAGTGCAAGCCTTCGTGAATCTGGCCCACTGTATTTTTGCACCCTGGGTCTAAAGGCATCTCTAGCTTGTACCCCATAGCTTTCTGGCTCCCTCTAAATAAATAAACCCAGGGAACTGCCCTAGCATTCTAGAATGCTATTACTTAACCCAATTTAATCTCTTGCGCATAGTATTTACCCTAGGCTCTCCCTCACTATAGAGTTTAAAACCCATGCACCATTTCAACTAAAAATCAGGTTAAGAATATAGTTCCACTTTAACTTATATTTTATTTAAAAAAAATAAATACATAAATAATACAGAAATAAGTAAACATATTTTTATTTAACACAATTGCATTTAGCCTACCACTTGTTTGAATGTGTGAGCGCCCCTCTTTCTTAATCCTTCCCTGTTTCACTACATAACAGAAGAAATAGGTATAGAAACCAGCAATTCAAAACCTCCAGTGCTTTCAGACCCAGTCGACATCCTTCTTTCTTCATCTGGCATGTTATTTTTAATTAATATAGCTGTCTAAACTATCTATGTCTCAGTATCTGGTCTACTTAGTAATCTACAATACAGTGAAAGTTTACACAGTTTGTTTTACTATATGTAACGACGTTTATGTGTAACGTGAGCCGTAAATGTAAGGGATTTATGTGTCTCTGTGTTGAACTGCACTAGGAATGTGTACTTTAATGAAGCACATGATTACTCTGTTTCACTTTGTTTCGTTTGCCTTCTATCTGAATTGGTCAACTGTTTTCAGTGTGTTTATAAGGATATTTACTCTTGAAGGATCCTAGATCAATAGTTGTTGCTAATCTGTAAAACAGTTTGTTGTTGACTAAAAAGCAGCACTTCACTGCTCTTTGGATAGTTCGCTTTTCAGCAGAAAGTGCAACTCCATTTAAATCATGCTGGTAAACTCCAGTTCCTTGCACTAGTTTGTTTGCTTTTTTACTATAGTATGTAGAATAAGTACAGTCTAATATTTTTAACTATTTTACAGCTACTGCTGGACCTATAGTAAGATCCAACTGTAACTTAGACTGATATTATTTGCATTAATGTTATGCTGTATAAAGAAGCTAAACTACTACTTATAGCACCTCGAGCTGTTTTTCTCAAAGTGGAGTGCATGCTAAAACTGCTTGTCTGGTGGTCATAACCTTATTCCTGCACGTGACTCACTCTGATTGTATGCTTATTTCTAGGAAGCTTCCCCTCTAAATCATAAATAAAGAATCTTCAACCAGAAAGAAGAAACTCTGAACTCTGTGCCCACAGACCACCTACCCGGGGACTGATCCACCTCGCTTAAGGTTAAGACCTGAAAACTGTATTTAAGTTATACATACTGTATTTTTACGCCCTGGGTCTAAAGGCTTCTGTAGTTTGTACCCCATAGCTTTCTGGCTCCCTCTAAATAACTAAACCCAGGGAACTGCCCTAGCATTCTAGAATGCTATTACTTAACCCAATTTAATCTCTTGCGCATAGTATTTTCCCTAGGCTCTCCCTCACTATAGAGTTTAAAACCCATGCACCATTTCAACTAAAAATCAGGTTAAGAATATAGTTCCACTTTAACTTATATTTTATTTAAAAAAAATAAATACATAAATAATACAGAAATAAGTAAACATATTTTTATTTAACACAATTACTTACCTTAGCCTACCACTTGTTTGAATGTGTGAGCCCTGCTCCGCTCGCCCTCACTGCATTTGGGCTCGCTCCGCACCCCTCCCTGCCCCCAATTTCCAACCGCCCCCAGTACCCCTACATTTATAGGTACTTAGCCACACCCCTATTACTATAGCGTATCAACTTTTCCATCTTTCCTCCCTCTCTCCTGACCTTACTCCCTATCAGCTTTCAACTATCACTACCTCTCCACCCACCTTACTTCTTTTATACTTATCCAATCTTCTTCTGTTCTCTTATTTAACAATAGTTAACCACCTAACTACTCACTGCCATAATGTTACACTACTCCTTACTACCCACCCTCCTTGCAACCTATGTCCTTACTTTGTATGGAAACCATCAGCTCACTGGGTGTCAGTTCCCTGTAGGACACACTACGTCCCTAGCTGAAAAACTATCCACCTTCAGTTATACATTAAACCAGGGACACAGTTTAACATCATTCTCACTCTTACAGCGTAATAACCCCCAGCACATCAGTAATAAATCCAAATTATATGACAAACTTTTAAACAAACTCAAGAGGCTCATTGCTGAGTACAGACTTAGCCTTATACTCAGTGAAGACATACACCCTAACCCAGGCCCAACTACCCCCTACTCACCTTCTTCTAACTGTGACTTAAACCACAAGAACATAATCAGTAGACCAACTAACTCCTTCTTGGTATGTCATCTTAATATTAGGAGTATTAACAATAAGGTACATGAACTGCATACCCTCCTAGCTGGCTATTCCCCTGAGATAATATGTCTATCTGAGACCTGGCTAAAACCTTCCACTACTGACATTGAAATTCCACTACCCGGGTACAATCTACACAGGTGGGATCGGGCTTCCAGGAATGGGGGTGTAGATGTCCCCTATAAATCTGAGCTGAATGTGACTACAGAAGTAATTCAACCATCTCAGATCAATAACTCTGAAATACTAGCTACCAAATTTCAACTCAACCAAAATAAAAGCATTAACATCATTTGCATGTACATTCCCCCAGGTAACAATGTAGTCACATTTGAAGACACTCTTCACTGGCTATCCTCTCACTACCCCCAAGAAACCCTAGTCCTGGGAGACTTTAATATTGACTGGGGTTCCTGTTTCTCAAAATCCCCCTCCACCCATATCAACCTCCATGCATTTACTCAAACCATAGCCACCCCTACCAGATTAAGTAAACACACCCAAAAAGGAAGTATATTGGATTGGATACTTGTAAATAGTAACCCCCAAATGTACACTGCAGGTACCCTCCCCAATGATCTAAGTGATCACCTTCTCACTTACATAGTTAAACAAAAAGCCATTATCCCACAACAACCCCTGCTCAGGAAAGTTAGAAGCAAAAGACACCTTGACCCTACCAAATTTCAACTGGAACTTAACTCTTGCAACTGGTCTAAACAAAAGCATCTCCCTTTAGAGGAGGCTGTCACCTATTTTAACAATAAATGTCTTGAAATTCTAGACTCACATGCTCCTGCCCACCTAAAGCGAACAAAAGGTAAAAATGTACCTTGGCTTTCTAAAGAGACAAGACTAAAAATAACCTGCAGAAATAAACTCTGGGCAACCTTACCAAAGACCCCCATGATCATAATAAATACAGGCGTGCTAGGAATAAAACTAAAACACTTGTCTTACAAGATAAAAAAACAATACTATTGTAGGTTACAGATGGCTAATCAGAACAATCCTCAAAAGTTCTGGGCTGGGCTCAACAAGTTACTTCATCCTCGTAAAACATCTACACCTAGCCCCACTGCCACCACTAATAAACCCCCAGAAGAGGTTGCAGATAGTTTCAACCATTTCTTTAGTGAAACTATTCAAGCTCTTGCCACCCAACTACCTCCTAGTTCCCCTGACTCTAATACCACTACCTCTAATAGCCAAAGCTTGTTCAGCTTTAGGTCCATGTCAACTTCTTTTATCCGCAGTCTGATCAAAAAACTAAAACCCACCACACACTCTGCTGACCAACTCCCAGCTGAATACCTGCAAATGTCAGCAAATGCCATTGCCTATCCAATCTCAATTCTAATCAATCGCACCATATCAGAAGTCAAAATTCCTATTGTCTGGAAAACGTCCTATGTTATTCCCTTACATAAATGAGGTTCCTCTACTGAATACTCAAATTATAAGCCCATAGCCATACTCTCTCCACTTGCATAAACAGTTCATGCAACACTTAATCCAGAATCACCTTATGGCTGATACCTAGCACGGCCTTAGCCCACATCATAGTACTACCACAGTCCTATTGTCTTTCACTAACACCATAAACAATAACCGCAACTGTAATCGCACTTCCACTGCCCTCTTCTTGGATCTTTCCAAGGCATTTGATATGGCTGATCACCAACTTATGATTCATACCCTGCAAACCCTCTACCTAGATCCTAAAGCCCTCCTTTGGTTTACATCCTATCTTAATGACAGACAACAGGCTGTCCTCTGGCAGAATAAGCTCCCTAATCTATTACCAAACACTCTTGGAGTACCACAAGGCTCCATATTAGGACCACTACTGTTTTCCATCTTTATTAATGACCTGCCTATTATCATACCAAACATCAGCTGCATCCAATAATCTGACGACTCCAGTCTGATCTGTTCAGCTCTATCTCCCATTGACATAAAGACTGATACCCAGTCTACATTCACTACCATAGAAAACTGGCTCTCCAAGCGTCGTCTACCACTTAATCCCAAAAAAATGAAAATGCTCATATTCCCACCAACCCAAAGGTCTGTACCCTTCTCCTTCACCATAAATGCAAAAGACGGGACAGTCATCTTCCCCAACCCCAATACAAAATTACTGGGTGTCATTATAGACAATAACGTAAAATTTAACCACCATGTAAATCAAACAATCAAGAACATCAGTAAAAAACTTGGGTCACTCTATAGAATCAAAGCTTTCCTCACCCCTCCAGCTAAAATAGCCATTGCTCGCTCCCACCTACTTTCAACACTCCTATATGCCTCCCCCCTTCTCACCAATATAAATAAAACTGAACTTAATAGACTAACAACCTGTTATAATCACATTGCCAGGTTTGCAACAGGCCTGCCTTTCAGAACCCATCACTGCCTCAACCTCAAACAGCTTGGATGGCTGGAATTTCCTAATCTAATCCAGTTCAATCTGCTGATAATGGCTAACAAAATCCTCTACAACCCAGATAATACACCAGCCCTTAGAAATACTATCCTCCCCCATAACAACACAAGACTGCTCTGTTCCTCTAATAAGCTACAAATCCAGACAATTAAAATTAACAATGCAGCTGGCATGGCCCTATTTGCAAACTCGGTAGGTAGAATCTGGAACATACTTCCAGCTGGCATGACCATGCTCTCCTCCCTATGCCAAATTAAGGCCACAATTAAACAACATCTGGCATTAAATTGGCTATGCCACTGTGACAAGCCTGGCTAAGCCATCAACATGAATGTAATTTACCTATCTAATAGCTATTGTTAATTTCTCCTGACTACAACCAGGGTAATTTCTATCCTGTAAACTTGTCTATTCAATGCTTAAGTATGCACTTTTGGAAATAAACTACATGTAAATTTGTACTATTTAGTCTGAATATATTTTCTATCTGCATTTTTATTTTATCTGCATTTTTATTTTATTTTTATTATTTTCTTAATTTGTATTGGTACTTGTATATGTTTGGAGCTTATCTCCCTGGGCCTCTGCTGTAAATGGACTTTGATCCAGTCAGACTATCCCGGTCAACAAATGTAAAATAAATAAATAAATAAATTGTTGTTTGTGCATTGTTGCCTGGTCACCTCCTGTTGCATAATCTCTCCGACCTGCGAGGCAAGTCCCGTTCTAAAGCGAATTTATTATTAGCATAGTCAGAATGCTTCCCGCCATCAGTAATGATGTCATCATGAGAATGAAAGCCATGGGAGGTCTTTGGTGAAGTTGTAGGTAGCTTAGGATAAGCCGTACCTAAAGCATAAGCTTTTTTGTCCCTTTCTAGCTTTTTTTCTTTTTGGGACATAACTTCATCAACAATTCTGTTTGTCTTAATGAAAACCTCCCTATAAACAGGAACAGAAGGTTCAAAAAGTAGATCATTGTGCAAAAACTTATCCAAGTCGATTTCATTACGCAAAGTCTCAGTTTCTTTCAAATGAAATTTAATAAAGGTTTCCATCAGTTCAAACCCCTGCTGGTCGAAAAGTTCAATGAGTTCTTTATGCATAGGGGAATCAGTAGTCAGCCCAGTGGGATAAGTCCAGCGTCTTAACCCCTTATGAACAACTTTGTTTTTAATACATTCCACAAAATACAAGTTTTCTAATTCAAGTTTTTTGGACTCAATCATCTTTTTTTTCTAAGCAAGTTAAGGACTGATAAAATGTTTGGATGTCAGACATTGAACTAAGATTCCCATTAAAGCCAACATCTTGTTTTAACCACAAATGAATATTAAATTCATTGTTAACCACCAATGGGGTGGAGGAACAGTTAACAATCCGCTCTGAAGTAACATTATGAGAATCAGGCTGGGCAGAAGACATTAAACCCACCTGAGACACTGCTTGTTGAGAAACAGTCATACTGGAAGACGAACCAGCTACTTGTTGAGAAAACTGTTGAATAATCTGGGTTAGAAGCCCAATGTTCTCCACAGGATCACTTCCAAGGTAATGGTTCTAGTAGACTCCATTCGGTGGATGGTCCCAACAAACTCAGAAACCAAGAACCAAAACGCAAAGGACTACAACACCAGTATGAACCAGTCCAAGAATGAAGTTCCACAAAAAAAACACCACATTGATAGAACGCAGGTTTATTTAGCGCTTTCATCTGATTATATTCACTGACTTCATCAGAATAATTTACAACAAATTCCACACCTATTTAAAGAGAAGCACAAGATAAAACACATGACTGTGTCAACCAATTAAATATACAAATTAATATATAAAAGCTGATATTCCCAGTAAAAACCCAACTAGCGAAACTGTTATATAAAACACATTGGTAAAAAAACATCTGTAATAAACAAAATAGTACAGCCTGCCACATAAAAATGGTGCACAAATTCCGCACACATTTGATTTTGAGTGGTTTGAGGAAATTTTGTTTGACAGTCATTTATTTAACAACAATGAAGTTTCAGTTTTGGTGACACTTATGGAGATGTTATTAAGAAACAACTTTGTCTTTTTTGAAGGGCAGTACGTTCTACAAAAGACTGGCATTGCTATGGGAGCCATTTGTGCTCCCATCTTTGCAAACATCATCATGCTTATGTGGGAGAGAAAGTACTTATTTAATTCTGAGTTCTCCAATAAGTGGACAGTATATTTGCATTGGAATGATGCTGATGAAGATGTTACATCGTTTATTGGTTATCTTAATAACACAACTGAGTTTCTGAAATTTACTTTTGTTCACAATGTTTCTGGCATCAATTATTTGGATGTGGACATCAGAAAAGATTTAAGAAAAAAATGTTTTGTTAGCAATTTGTACAGGAGAGCAACCATCCAATACACCTCAAGAAAGGTATTATAAAAGGACAATTCGTAAAGATTGCCAGGATGGTCAGTACAGATGGAGATTTTTTACAGCAGTGTGAGATACTTACTGGTATGTTTATGGCTAGAGGATATCCTAGGTGCTTGGTAACACAAATATATAAGGAGGTTGCCCTTAAGAGAAGCAATCAAAGTATTGCGCCTATTTCAGGGGGTAACCCCAATAGAGTTGATAGGAGTGTTTTTCACCAAAACACCAAAACTGACCCCTCCCGAATTTTGTGCTCCTTTGTGACTGCGTTTTCTAACGACCATAGTAGCCTTTTCAATATTTTGAAGAAAAACTGGCAGATTTTTTGTAATGACCCAGACTTAATGGAAGAAGTGGGGTCCAGGCCAGAAATAGTGTTTAAAGGAAGTATTAGTATTAAACATCTTGAAAGTGAGGTTGTTAATCGAAGCAGTGACGGCAGGTGTGGGACTAAATAATGTAGCTGTTGTTCACAATGACATCTTATTCTGAATAGTGCTTGCATTAAAATAAATCAGATTCCTATTAAACCTAATAGGATATTTTCCTGTAATTCAGTAGGGGTGGTTTATGCTGCTCTGTGCCATCACTGTAGTTGCTTCTATATAGTCAAGAATAAGAGGAGGTTCAAGGATAGAATCTACGAGCATTACAGGGACATCACAAATGGTAATGGTAATAATGCTCTACTTAGGCATATTTAAAAATATTCCTCAAACTCTTTTCACTTTTTAGTTGTGGAAGGGGTAAAAAAAGACCCAAGGGGAAGCCCTTGGGAAGATTATTTAGAGTTTAGGGAACTTTGTTGGCAGGTTCGATTAAATGCCTGTGTTCCCCCAGGTCTCAATGACAGTATAAGCATTGGTAGCCTTCTCAGGTTACATTCATATGTCATTTAGTTTTGGAAAGTACTGTGGTTGTTTGCACCATTATTTATGTGGCAGGCTGTACTATTTTGTTTTTGTACAGATTTTTTTTACAAATGTGTTTTTTTACCAATGTGTTTTTTATAGCAGTTTGGCTAGTTAGGTTTTTTACTGGGAATATCAGCTTTTGTATAGTTAATTAATTTTTATATTTAATTGGTTGACACAGTCATGTGTTTTATCTTGTACTTCTATTTAAATAGGTATGGAATTTATAGAAAGCAAATAAAGCACACACCAAAGCAACGGAGCAGGGACCCAGCTATAGCAATGGATATAAAAGCAACAACAAGAACAAAAAACGATACCATGCGCTGGGTCAAATGATTGAGAATAGAAAGTAGAACTATAAAAGTATCGCAGTCCAACAAACAGTACACTTAGCACAATCACGAACACTGCAGAAAAGGTAAAAAACAGGTAGTTTAATGGTCAAAAACTGTAAGCACTTTCACCCGTAGGCTTCCTCAGACAGTATTTGGAATGGAATATATGGAATTTGTTGTAAATTATTCTGATGAAATCAATGGATATAATCCGGTGAAAGCGCTAAATAAACCTGTGTTCTATCAACATGGTGCTTTTTTGTGGAACTTCATACTTATCTAAAACACATACCTTAATTCCCACTGGGATGGGTCCCCTCAATCTGGCTATGCCTATACAACAAAGCTGCCACACGTCCAACACTTACTTTTAAAACTTGTTGTCGTGCAAAGTGTTCACCCTCTCTACCTATGCCTATTGCCTGCAGCAGCATCACCTTCAGCCTGTAGCACACACATTTGTATGTAAAAAGTAGCTGCTGCAGACATTCTCTCTGCCATGACATAATATCTGTACCCCAGAAATTTCCAACCCAACATACTATGAGAAAGGGGCTGTGATCTACATTGAGGCCTTATATCTTGTTCAGTGGTTGCACGGGATTGGCTGATTATACTGCAAATCAACTGTGTTGGCTGCAATTATCATTTCAGAAGCACAGACTGGATCAGAGGCAATCAATTGCTAATGAGAACCATGCTAAAAAGGTGAACAGCTAGCTATGGGAGCCATTGTGTATGAGAGTTACTCCGCAGGGTGCATTCATCAGCACAACATTTATATATCTGTACCTTTAGGCAGAAGAGTATTGTACTCCATCAGGTATATAACCGTTTTGTTTCCAACAGGCATTAGAACGCATTTTAGTAATACCAAGAATTTGTTGTGTTATTTTGTACTTTATGGTCATTTTACATTTTAATTAATTGTATGATGTCATTAATTGATCTAATTTTTAAAGAGGGAATGTTGGAAACAATTTGTCTGAAGAAGTTCATTGTATTTTATGGACGAAAGCGCTTACATTAAATTTGTTTGAAGTAAGAGTGTTACTCAGTCTGCTGTCTTTTTACTTTATTTTCAACATGATGCATATGTTTGAATATACTTTGGGGGAATGGAGATTAGTTCATTAAGCCTTTCTTAGAACTGTAATGTTGACATGACATTGACCTCCAGATGTGTTACACCTACAGAGTAACTAGAGTACAGTAAGGGTAGAATGTTTTTTGTTAATTAGGTACACCAGTCTCCTGGAAGTTTCCCTTCATAGCAGTTGTAATACTACACTACTATTTGTTTGCCACTATTGTTTTTATATATCATAAGGGGAGGGTTTAAACCTGGGGTCCAGAATTTAATGGACTCCTGTGTTAGGTGTGTGATCATACATCAGTATCTGTCATGGTACAAACAGGAATAGCTGTCTATTGGTACTATCCTAGTTGCATCCACACCCTTAGTATGTTTGTATATTGTTGAAAATGAGATGCATAATCAAGCAGTGAATACTGGCAGCCAAACGTTATTGTGGTATCTATACATACTGTTCTCCCACGTATGTGATCCTGACATGTGTTCCTATTTTGTTGTCTTTCAGGAAATATGTGTCCCTGATGCCAGGGCCCTTTTACAGGTGCTGAAAATGACATCATCCTGGAGGCCTTGTGTCAATACCATCAACTCCTATTGCCCAGGTGGAGGCCAAACAAGGAAGAGTGGGCAGCATTGTGAGCTGACCTGGTCCAGGATGTGAATGCTGTTGGTCACCACAGCAGAAGATATGAGCAGGTGCGACACTGTGTCATCAATATGATCACCGCCATATGGAAAAGAGCACCAGATGTGGCCAGGGATTGTGGGGTCACTGGTGGATGGCCTGCAGTGGAACAACCACTGTCAAACACTGAGGAATTCCTGGTGATCCTAGTAACACAGAACAGCTCTCAGGCATCTATGCATGGTATGTCATGGATGTGGATGCCATTGTTTCCATGCAAGAGGAGTGGCCAGGTATGTTTAGTTGGATCAGCATTGGAATACTGTAGCATTCAGTGTGTCAGGGTGTACATAGTTTTATGTGGGTGCCAGTTTTTTTTTTGGGGGGGTTAGTTGCACTTTGAATCTCACACTCAGATTGTGACAAACGTACCAATTAACATAGCAGCTATGGTAAATGTGAAATATTTGGACGTATTACCCTGTTATAGTGCAACATGTGGTGGTGTTTACGTTACCTCTCCCTCAAATTTTCACAGGACCATCAGGAATCAGATGTGGCCATGCTCCTGCTCCTGGTAAGCACAACACTATTCTGTTAGAGATGCAGATTTAGTGCAATGTATTTGCTAAAGTATTATCACAGGCCTGCCGGCTGGATTGATGCACTGTCTGCATGATTGCCAACTGCACAGATATTTTCCAACTGAACACAGTTTAGAGTCATACCAATGCCTTGTAGGTGTGACCACACTGACAGATTTGACAGTACTTTCAGGACATTACAGATTGCTATATGTGTCAACTGTGCAGAGTTTTGCCAAATGTCAACAGTGTACATTATTGTTGCTCATGAGATTCTTGATTAAAGAGCTTTTTATTTACAAGTAACTACAGATGTTTGTTAGAAAATGATGTCCACATGTCCAAGTATGTGAGGTTGGGGGTTAAGCAAGTCTGTAATACTGACAGCATTGTATACAGCTTAACATATATTACAAGATAGTACTGCAGAGCATAGTAGTGCAGGTATTAATGTACCACTTTTCCCTTTTTATCACAGGTGACCAGGGGGTTGGTCTCTGTCCCCTTCACAACCTGATGTTAGTGTCTCTTCAGACTCTGATGATGGTGGCCAAAGTGAGGCACAGGTGGGGATTGCAGGAGCTGAGTCCAGGTTGACATCCCTCTTCTGCCCTCATTATCACCATACACAGTCAGTATGCCTATGCATACCCAGTCACCTGAGGCCACAGATATTGGACAGTCAGGGGGTGGGGACATTGAACAGGAAAGTGTGGCTACAATGACTGCCGTGAGTGTCGATACTGGGCCTAGCCAAAGAGATGGTGAGGTTCCACACAGGTGGATTTATAGGAGTGCTCGTAGGAGGCCTGCTGTCCTTCCACCGCCTGTTGCAGGTGTCTCATCCTGTGTCACTCAGAGTATGTTTAGGGCCGTCATGGAGACACCAGCACATTCTGAAAGGAACTCCAGATTAATACATAGGGTTATGGATGCAGCACAGTCTGACATCCATGATGGCCTCCACCACATTGCTGATACCCTGGATCGGTTCACTGACACAGTGGAAAGATGCTGGTCTAAGACAGATCACAAATATTAGTCTTGGAATGCACATTGTCTGTGATGGAACATCTGGTTAGAGTTGAGAGATGGACATAGGTCAGCAATTATCTCTGCTGAATGTCCACGTGGCCATACACAATCACACTCCTGTAGTGGCAGTGCATCCAGTGCTCCAGAGGGGATTATGCTGTCCACACCAAGACATTATAGGCAATGGGCTCATGGGCTCACGGTGCTGGGTGTTCCGGTGGAGGACACAGTCCCAGCAGACAGCAGTCACCCTTGGGTAGTAGCCCCTCTTCTGACCTTGGGCAAGGAGGTGCCTGTGCAACTCCTGGCAGAGCCATTTCCTGTGTTTGGGGGCAGAGATGGTAAACTGTCATCTCTACCATGCATGGTTCAAAGCTGTCCAACATACAGACACATGGGGCTAGCACTGAGCTTGACTGTGTTCATGCAGACGCTCATGCACCACTGTTACAATCAGGTCACCTACAGACACACATGGCACATTTCCATGTTCATCTTGCCTGCTTCCCTTCCTGACTCACACAAACCCTTGCCAATGTATTGGGTCAGCCTAGGCCTCCTGCACCCCTACACAACACCCTGTGTAAGTAATGATACCTGTGCCACATCCCTGTCATCCTTGTCATCGATGCAGTGAAATGAACCTATATGTCTGATGCACAGGGTGACTATATAAATTGCTAAGTATTTGCTTCATCCATTGTTGCCTTTGACATGCCACTTGTACTGGTCACTGACAGATATTGTATGCTGCCATTTGTAATGAGTAAGGCACATTATTTTGTGTACATTATGTTGGATGATGTTGTAATGGCTGTATACTTACACAATGAAAGGTGTCTCATGGAACTGCTTATGTTTCAGTTTCAGGATTGTGTAGGACACACCTATGGGTACACAGCTACAATAAACCCATAAACATCAGAGCACAGGATGCAACATCAGCACAGAAGAAAAATTTCTTCAGAAAGGTAACGCAGTATAGGTGCATGGCTCCATAGGTTCATATATGTATAACAAGCTAACAAGAACAATGGCTTCTTTTAGCCTAGTCATGCGTTCCTAATCTCTGACAAGGTCTGGTACCCTTAATAAGTGCAAGCAGGTTTTTGGGAGCTGACAGAGGTACAAGTTGTGGCATATAAGATGACCTATCTACAATTTCCCTGTGTCATTACAGATATTTGTCTTAAACCACCTATGATTGTCTTGTTCCGTATCCCATTATGTAACTTGCACATGATGTGTGTTACTGCGGAAGTGTGCCACACATAGATGGGGAGCCAGTTACATATAGGGTGTAGTGTCTGGGTTACATACCTGTTTCTCAAGCATGTCCTATTTATATCACAGTCAATGTGTAGCTGTAAAGAAGAGGTAATTCTCGTGCTAGTCCTTTCTTGGGTATGCAGGAGGTACACAATGTCTGACACCTCCCTGTATGGCAGCCATACACCTCCCCTCCAAAGCATGTAAGAGACAGAATACACAGTTATGGCCTTGACATGGTCTGCAGAGGACATGCTATGTACACTGGGTAATGATTTACCATGGAACCTCTGTGGCTCTTACAGTTGTCGGATATGCCTGTGCAGTTAAATACCAAAGGTGACATTGCACACAATGATAGGGATGATTTATTTATTTATTTTATTTTATTTTACATTTGTTGACCGGGCTAGTCTAGCTGGACATATTTCCATTTTCAGTAGAGGCCCGAGGAGAAAAGCTCCACAGAAGTAAAAATGTATACATACATAAAAATCAAACATAGATGATAAGCCATTTAGGAAAAGGTTAGTAAAAACAGCAAAAATTCCAAAAATCTTCAAATAAGTTAGTCTAAAATTAATTACTTAGTACCACACACAGAGAAATTCCATACAACATCATACAGGAAATTAAACATACTTAGAGATCAGGATGCAAAGATAATAAGTAAAGAAAGTGGAACAATAGGAGTGGGGTAGGGAGAAAAGGGCAAGAGGTGGAGAAAGTAGGTTAAGAAAGTTAGCAGGAAAGAAGCAGGGTGGGGATGAAAAGGGAGAAGAGAAAAGATAAGAGGAGAAAAGAGTAATAGAAGAGTAAGAGAGATGGTTTGAGATAAGAAGTAGTAGTGCAAGGGTAATCAGGTTTACTACAAGGTTAATCAGGTTTACTACAGGAACAAAGCCAGTGGTTTTGGAGGTGTCGTTTAATGTTTTGTTTGAAAAGAGGCAGTGAAGAAATCATTGTTATGCTAGTAGGTAACAAATTCCATTTAGTACCAACAGAATTGGTGAAGAGGGAGTTACCAGCAGTATTATTAGATTTTATAGAAGTAGTCAATAGTTTACTTGAAGAGCGGAGAGAGTTAAGATTGCTATAAGGGATTAAGAGTTGTGAGAGTACAGGAGTGTTATTTGGTTGGTACAGTATTTTATGGGCCAGAAATAGTTTTGAATTTCAAACCAGCCTAGTTGTTTCAAGTTAAGACAATGATGGGTTCTATAGGGGTTACCAGTACAATGCTATTGTAGCAGCTAGCTAATTTGTTAAGGTTGTTTTTCTTGAGGTTTGTAAAGATGGGTGAGGCATAAAGAAGAGTAGAAATAAGATGGGAACGAGCAATCTTAGTTCTAGTAGCTGGTGTAAGAAATGGTCTAATTCGATACAAAGATCCTATTTTTCTGTTGACTAGTTTTATAGAATTGTTAATGTGTTGGTCAAAGAGATTATTATCAATGGTAATACCTAACAGTTTAGTTGTAGTGGCAGGTGAGATGACAGTAGCACTGTTAGAGGAGATATTAAAGTTTAAGGGTGAGGTCCTGGAAGTGGGGGTAAAGAGAAGAAGTTTAGTTTTTGGCATTTAGTAAGAGGCGACTGGAGAACCATGTTTCTACAGTATTAAAGACATTTTTGAGATTAGTTCTGAAGTAGAAGATGCTGAGCAGATGAGTGTAGAATCATCAGCATATTGAATACATGTAGCTTGAGGGATTGTTGTTTGCAGATCATTAATGAAGAGGGAAAAAGTGGGCCAAGGATAGAGCCTTGAAGAACTCCAATGGAAACAGGCAAGTAAGAGGAAATATGGTTATCCCATAGAACTGCCTGTTTTCTATTTGTGAATAGGAATTGAACCATGTAATGGCTGAGGAATCGAAAGAGTGATTCAAGAGTCTTAAGTAATAAAGTGTGGTTCACCATATCAAATGCTTTAGAGAGGTCAATGAAGAGGGCAGAAGAGAGTAAGTTGTTATTATGGTTCTGATTAATGGTATCTACAAAGGAGAGCAAGGCAGTAGTAGTACTGTGATATGGCCTAAAACCATGTTGACAGTCTGCTATAATATTGTGGAGAGAGATATTGTACAAGTTGATGATGAATACATTTTTCTAGAATTTTTGCCAAGGGTGAGAGGAGAGCAATTGGTCTATAATTTGAATAGTCTTTGGAATTTCCACCTTTATGAAGTGGGATGATATGAGATGCTTTCCAGATATCAGGGATGATTTCTTCTTTGATGGTCCTATTTATGAGAATAGATATAGGATATGCGATAACTTTGGCAGCCTTTTGTAGAAATAGTGAAGGGAGCTTGTCAGCAGAGGGGTGCAAGGTTTTAGTTTAAGAAGGAGTCTATAAATGACGTTGTAGAGATAGGTTGTAGTGAGAATTTAGAGGAGGTGTTAGTTATGTTGCTTGGTAGGCAGAAGTTGTTGGCATTTAGCTGTTTAGCTAGAGCTTGTATAGTATCAGTGAAGAAAGAGTTAAAAGCATCTGCAGTTTGTTGAAACAGGGTCAGCATTGATTGGGGAAGGTGTTTTAGAGGTTCCTGGGAGAGGAGCTTATTGACTGAGGACCAAAGAGTTTAGAATTATTTAGGTGTTTTTGCTGTAGTTCAAGGTAGAATTTCTTTTGTCAGCTATTACTGCCTTTTAGTTAAATTTCTAAGCTGACGGAAGTGTAGAAGGTCAGGGTTGTTTCTGTGGGATCTCCATGAGGCCCAGACTTTATTTCTAGTAAGAATAAGTTTTTTGTTTCACGGGAGAGCCAGGGGGTTGAATTGGATTTAATTCTAATGCTAAGTTCTGGAGCATAATTATCAAGAATAGTTAAAAAGTTGTATTAAAGTGGATAACTGCATTTTCAAGAGGAAGCATTTTAAGCGTTCCAGTTACATGAACCAAGTTCCGTCTGAAATAGGTCAGGATTAAAATTTTTGATGGAGCGTACTTTCCTTGTAATATGGGGTATAGTACAATCAGTCTTTTCCTAGTTATGAAGGTTAAGAGTGATCACTAACATCATCAGGCAGGGTTCCTGTTTTATAGTTGTGTTCAACTCTGTTTATAAGTATCCAGTCTAGGATGCTTTCTCTATTACTATGTTTATTATGCCTGGTTGTACAGGTTATAGTTTGGGTAAAGCTATGTAGGTTGATATGAGATGAAGGGTTTTCAGCATTTATGCTATTCCAGTCTATGTTAAGGTCGCCTAGTATAATAGTTTCTTGTGGATAAGTAGCTGATACCCAACTGAGATAATTCTCAAGGATAGGTATGTTGTTACCAGGAGGCAGGTACATGCAGATGATATAAAGGATTTTTGGAATTTAATTGAAGTTTAGCTATGATTGCTTCTATTTTGTTGTCTTGAGTTGGAGAGTTTGGAAGGGTAGTGATATTTAGATGATTTTTATAAAGGATGGCAACACCACCACCTTTACGGTTGGAGTCTTACTATATTATAGCCCTGGGGAATAATTTCAGTGTCTTTGGTAGTAGGTTTTAACCAGGTTTCTGAGGCAGAGAATATCAAATGATTGAGTATGTAGGAGGGCATGCAGGTGTGGTATTTTATTGTTTATGCTTTGGATATTAAGATGGCCTATTAAGAAGGTGTTATTAGGTTTAGGTGTAGACACTAGGGAGAAGGGGAAGTAGGACCAGGGTTAGGGTGGATATCTCCATCTAGGAGGGAAGGATTAGTAGGTTTGTTAAAGAGGTTAATCATTAGAAGGGTTTGAATTTTAGTTTTGTTCTCAGAATGCACTGCATAGTTGAGGTGTGAGAGTCTATGGAATTTAGGTAAATGATAATTAGGGGTAGAAGAAATATTTGGGAATGGTCTAATTGGAAGGAGAAATCTTGTTGTGTGTTTGCTAGGGTGGCAGTGTTGTACATAAAGTGGTTTTTCAAAGTAGGACAGGAGGTACATTGAGCATAGGGTGGAAAGAAGTAGAAGTGAGATTAAGAGCTGGGTAGTATGGTAGGAAGCCATTGTAAGAGGAGTAGGAGTATAATAGACAGAATATGAGAAAGTATGAGTTGAGATAGTATAGAGGGTTGTATTTCTGAAAGGTTAGAATTAGAACCAGGAGAAATAAAGAGAGGATAGGAATAACACAGAAGAGGGAGTTAGATAAGGGGAGGTTAAGATAAAAGGAAATAATAACACAGAAAGAGGAGTTAGATAAGGTGAGATTGAGGTGGGCTGGAGAAGTGAAAGGAAATAGGAAAGGAGAAGTAAAGAGATGAGTGGGAGTGAAGAGTTGGATGGCTAGGATAGGGTGTGTCAAAGTAGCTTTAAGTTGAGGACCCTGGGGTGGGTGGGTGAAGGTGGACTAGAAAGGAGACAATCAGAAATGCAGGTGAATTTGAAGGGAATAGAAAGATAGCTTTCAGCAGTGGGATGAAAGAAGTTATGTAAACATACAGTAGGAGAGAAGGAAGAAATAGATGATAGTGTAGCAGGTGAGGATTTGGCAGGTTACAGCAGTAAACTACAGTTAGCAGGGAGCTGGATAGACAGCAAGGTAGGTACAGAGACTAAGGGGGATCAGAAGACCAAAACCCTAACCTTGCAGGCTTAAACAGGGATAGTCAGAGGCAGTAGAAGCAATAGAGAAATAACCAGTGAGAGTAGACTGCGATCTACTGGAAAGTGTAGGTAGTTGAAAAGTGATAGGGGCAGCAGAAATAGGATAAAAAGTAAGGGTGAGAAGGAGTAATGATGAGTGCCAAATACAGTGTAACAATGAAATTCTGGGATTTACATGCCATACCTTTCCCTATAGGTTGTGCAACATTGAATGACTATCCACATCTTACCGACCAGTGAAAGTGAAAGGCTAGATCACTCTCTATGTCCATAAGGCCCTGACTAATGGGTCAACTGTTGGAGGTGTGTGGACAATACAGTATTCCCAAGGGTGGATGACTTCCAAAAGTATAGTATTGTACATTCCTTGGCATTTAGTATTTGTCATTGGCTCTGACAACAACTGAATGTGTGTGTCAGCCCATCCTGGATATCTCTTGGTTCTGTGTGGGATTCAGTGACAGCTCCTAATTTGCAATCATCTGCAAATGTAATCATTCTGGGATCACTGACAGTGGCCATGACTGCAGAGAAGAAAATGGCTGGGAGGGGTAGTCCCAGGAATGATTTGTGAGGGAAGTCCACTGGTGACTGGCCTCATTGTAGCAGTGGACTACCCAATGCTATCTTCCTGGATAATGTCTGTCAGATACTTGGCTATCCACTGGCTGACATATTAGTTTGTAAATAACCTGTACAGTGTTTCAACAATGCCTGATGGCCTAATCTTCTCAAATGCCTTCACAGACCATAGTAAGTGGAGTGAGTCATTTTCCCTTCATCCATTGTATAGTTTAACACTCAATAAGATCCACTGGTTCTGGTAGGCATGATCTGACCTTGAACAAAGCAACCTGGGTTTGGGCTAGTGTCTGCAGGTGTACTACATTGTTACTGATTATTTCCATAAGTTTTTTCATGGCATTAAATATAAGAATACTGAGACATCTGGGGAGAGTGCTGGTCACTGCATGCTAGCTGCCCTGTCTGCAACTAAGTATTGCAGTTAATTCCATCATGGTTTCCAAGAAGATAGTCATCCAAGATGTCTGTGTTTATACAGAGCACAGGCAAACAATGGAGGGAAAGTCATACATACACCCTGTGAAGGTAAGGATGGAGGGTTTACACAGTTATTCTGCAGTTGGACATTACTCAAGCAGTGTGTACTGAAATGACACAATTACCTTGTGAGGAATGCTGACAAAAGGGGAGTCCCCTGAATTGTTGGTACCTGGCTTACTATTACTGCAGGTCTCACCACAACCACTGTCTTCTTGGATACCATGATCCTATACTTGTCTCGCACCAGAAGCAAAAATGTTAGTACCAACCTCAACCTGAGGAGCAGGCCACAGCCTGTTTGTTCATCCACGTAGTTGTTCCACATCGTGCAAGGCTCTGTAGGCTTGACATACCCTTTTTCAGATAGATGCCCTGACTGGCAACCAGAGAAATCATTTGAGTTTGGTATGTATTATGCCTTGTAGTCCAGGGTTGTTAGGATTTCACTAGGGTACTGACCAAATGGTGAGTCGAAGCACAACTGCAGCATCACAATATGTTTGATGACTGGTGACATAGACATCCAAGGTTGCTCGAACAAGCACCACAGCAGCAGTGATTCCTGTTAGGTGATAAGTTCACAGCAATTTATGCAGCCTGACCTTCAACAGCTTCATGGTGCACATCTGCATGAAATGGATCTGAGGCCAACTGCAGACGAGTGGCCATCTTTGGCCAAAGTGTGTCTACCTCCAGCATGTCCTAGATATGTCATACTGTAAATTTATGTTACCGGAACACATGCCTGTGTTCCCACATCATGTCACACAATGTCCAGTTTGCTGTCTGGTTGCTTGACAGGCAGTGTAGACTAGTAAGGCCAAAGTAATGACTGCAAAGTTGAACAAGTTCTCTGGGCATGCATGGGCATCCACATCTTCACTGCAAGGAGTGCCTACATACAGTGTGTT
Source organism: Protopterus annectens (assembly GCF_019279795.1). Lineage (NCBI taxonomy): Eukaryota > Metazoa > Chordata > Ceratodontiformes > Protopteridae > Protopterus > Protopterus annectens. The sequence continues at coordinate 1,311,557,503 of NC_056726.1, forward strand.
TGAGACTATAAACCCCAAGGGTGTATCAGCATGACTCTAACTGTGCTGGAATTGTACATTGTCACATCTGTGGGTATGCTATTGTTACCATGCCTAATAACACAATGATGGTTAATCCAAGCGCCAAATACCTTTCAAAGCATTCTACTTACTCAACCATGTTATGGCACACTGACAGATGCTGTGTTACCTTAGGAGAATTACATAAAGGTGATAACATGTTACATTCCAGCATCTGTCAGGCCACTGCCTAATGATGGCCTGCTGTGACATACACACAAGCAAGACTCTATTACAAATGGCAATATCAATGACCGCTGTTGAGATGTGGAAGGTGTCCCCACCCCCATACTCCTATGCAACACAAACACAATGTGTGAGGGATATGACTATATTAAAAACCTTGATTCCATGCTGTCTCACACACTGGTCAGTACATATTTTATTTATTTATTTTATTTTATTTATTTTCCATTTGCTTACCGGGTTAGTCCGACTGGACACAAGGTGACCATTTTCAGTGGAGGCCCGGGGAGAAAAGGTCCAGATACATAGTAAAAAATTATAAAAAAAAATAATAACAAATTATACAAACATAGCTATTTTGTACAAAGAGCATAGAACATATAAAAAGAGTAAAATCAGAGTTTTACAAATTATGCAGCATACATTGGTTAGAATATTGAGAAACAATTAAACAAGATATATTACAAATATACAATTGCTTGAACATAAATTCAAAAAGAGGTTTACATAGCCAAACAGGGTCATAAACTAGAAATCATAACTATAAAGGTGGCCTAAACACCTGGTTCACAGTACTATGCATTAAGTGAAACTACACAGTACATCAGTGATTTACGGATGCTGAAAGTCAGGAACAGATGAAATTAGTCTGGTTCTGCACAGGAACATATCCAAGTTTTGAATAGGAGATCTTTTAGTACGGATTTGAAAGGATGTTTACTATTTAGACATCTAATGTTGGGGGGTAGAGAGTTCCAGGCCTTAGCAACTGCATAGGAATAAAGGGAATGGCCTAAGCTATGTAAGCAAATGGTAACAGTCGGTAGGGTGGTATTGGAAGATCTTAGTTGATGTTCAGTATTATGGAAGATGAACAGACCAGAGAGGGCAGGTATTTTATTGATTGGAATAGCAGTTGATGGGTCAGGAGAAGTTGATTGTATTTTAGTAGGTTAGGGAGTTCTAACCATCCTAGTTGTCTTAGGGAGAGGCAATGGTGATAATGAAACTTAGCACTGTTTGCAAATTTTGAGATTTTATTGTAGCAGCTAGATAGTTTCAGAAGGTCAGATTTGCTTAGGTTAGTTAGAACTGAGGAAGCATATAGTAAGGGGGAGAGTAGATGAGTATGAGAGATCGTGATTCGGGATTCCTGTATGAGGAAGCTCTTGCAGCGGTGGAGTGAACCTAGTTTTTTTTATGAACTTTGGCAATTATTAGTGCTATATGTTTGTTGAATTTTAGGTTTTGGTCAATAGTTACACCTAGTAGCTTGGCTTGAGTTCCTGGTGTGATAAGGGTATTGTTGGAGGATGTTACTGAGAATGGTGAGGTGGGGGTGAAAGTTTTGGATGGATGGAAGATCATGAATTGGGTCTTAGATGGGTTTAGTATGAGCTGGTTGGAATTTAGCCATTTTTCTATAGTAGTGAAGGCTTCATGGGTTCTGTCTTGGAGTAATTGTAGAGAGGGGGCTGAGCAAATAAGGGTGGTGCCATCAGCATACTGTACTATATTAGTTTGTTGGGTAGCCGAGGGGAGGTTATTGGTAAAGATGGAAAATAGTAAGGGACCAAGAATGGATCCTTGTGGAACACCTTGTCTCACTGGGAGGATAAGGGAGAGAAAGTTATGCCATTTAACAGCTTGTTGCCGGAGGGGCAGATAATTTTTAAACCACAGTAGAGAGGAGTTATCCAGATTGAGCTCAGACAGAGTTGATAGTAATTTGCAGTGGGATACCATGTCAAATGCCTTTGACAGGTCTAGGAAGACAACAGATACTAAGTTACCGAGATTTCTTTGTTGGTTGATGTGGTCAGTAAAAGATATAAGGACAGAGGTGATACTATGGTTTGGCCGAAATCTATGTTGGGAATTTGGTAGCAGGTTATATATTGAAGAAGGTGATTCAGTAGTTGGGTGTGTACACATTTTTCTAAGATTTTTGATAGGGGAGATAGTATAGCTATGGGGCGATAATTGCTAAGTTCTGTCAAGGAACCACCTTTGTGTAGGGGGATGACGTAATAAATTTTCCAGAGAGAGGGGACAGTGTGTTCAGCTATGGATCTATTGATGAGTATGGTAATAGGGTAGGTGATGACAGAGGTGGCAATCCTGTGGAAATCAGCGGGGAGTTTATCAGCAGGCAGCAGCGAGAGTGGTGGGTTTCAATTTGGCAAGGTTTTTATGAATTAGATGAGTTGGAACTAGTTTAAGAGAGAATTGGCTGTTGGTCTTATGGTGACAGTTTTGTATTTTGGGGGTATTTGTAGTAGTAGTAAGGAAATTGTTGAATAACTTTTGGATGGAGGAGGTGAAATAGTCATTAAACTGGGTGGCAATATCATTTTTATTACCTTCAACGTTAGGGTTTGGGGAGGTGATTTTGCCTGGTTGGAAATGTGGTTGATTGCGGACCAGAAATTTTGTGGATTGTTGTGATGAGTTTTTGTAGCTGGATATAACTTTTGTGTCATTATGTATTTTTTTGATTTGTTTCTGAGGTCTACAAAGTATTGTCGATTTGTACTTGTTTTGTTGGTATGCCAGGTTACCCAAGCTATGTCTCCTTATTTGAGTAGGGATCTTGTATCCTTTGAGATCCAGGGGGCAGGGTTGGTTTTAGTACAAATTATAACTTGTGGGGCCATAAGATTAAGGATATCTAAGAAGGTAGTATTAAAGTACTCCACGGCTTCATCTAATGGTAGAGTTTTAAGAGGTGACCAATTTATTTTTTGAAGGTGTTGATGAATTCATTGGTCTGGTAGGAAATTTTTTTGAACTACAGATAGAAAGTAGGATGGGGAGTTTTACAGATTTTGTGTGCTGTCTTAGTATGAATGTGAGTAGATGATCACTGAGCGAGTCACGACATACCAGATATATTGGCAGATGAAGGCTTGTTGGTTAGGATCCAGCCTAATACGGATTCCTTTTTGATGAATTTGTCTATACGGGTGGGGGGTTGAATAAGCTGTGTGAAGTTAAATAGGTATAAGTAGTACTTGGGGAGGTGCCATAATCGAGGCCCAATGAGTGCTGAAGTCCTCCGGGGTAAGTGTCTCCTGGGGGAGGGTGGTGGAAGTCCAATGTAAAATGGACTCTAGAGTGGGAATATTGTAGCCTGGTGGTAAGTAAACACATATAATGTTGAGTTGTTTCTGCTGGTTTAATTTTATATTTGCAAACAGGGTTTCTGCATAGCTGAAAGTGGGGATATCTTTGCGTATTTGTTGGAGAGTAAGGTTGTGCCTGTAAAGTAGGACAATGCCCCTGCCTCTTTTAGTTATTTGATCACATCTAAGGATGTTGTAGCCAGGAGGGGCTATGGTGGTCTCTTTGAAGTGTGGCTTCAGCCAGGTCTCGGTTAGGAGTACAATGTCAGAATTATAGAAGGATATAGATTCATGTAACTCTTCAATTTTATTCATGGTGCTGTGGATGTTTATATGGAGAATAAAGAGGTCAGAGGGTTTTTGCTTGCAAGGGATATTAGGTCCATGTAGGTTTGTAGCCGTGGGTGTAGTAGTGGAGGGGCCTGGGTTAGGTTGAATGCAAATTGGTTAGTAGCAGTGGTCAGTGTGTATAGGTAACTGGTGATCATATTGTGAATGAGTAAACTGGGTAGTTTTTTCTAATTAGTTTCTTTGTAGCTGAGCTTGGTGAGCTCAAAGGGGATGTGGTTGAAGATGGTAGGTGAAATGTATATGTGATTATGGTGGTGAGTATTTGAAAAGGTTATCGTGGGGAAGTTTAGGTGATTGTGGTTAGTGATAGTGGAGTGGTAGGAAGTTAGGGGGTAGCCTAGGGAGAGGAGAACTGCTAAGAAAATAGAAGGTGCAAGCATGGTGAGTGTTGAAGGGGGTGGTTGTAGTATATGTGGAGTTAAGGTATCTGATTTAGGAGTTATTAGATGGAGAAAGGATAGTGTGATGTCTCAAAGCACCACAAAACAAATTAATGAGCAGGTGGTGAAAGGAGAGAGAGGACAGTGGTTGGAGGATGATGTGATAGGTTGGTAGGAGGTGTTAGCAAAGTCAGGTGATAGTGTTTATGAATAAAGTTGGATATAGGCAGGGTGGGGAGTGAAGTGAGCCTGAGCATTTGACAACATGCACACCTCATCACATACTCCACCCAGAATCACATCACACACATCCGTATGTGTGGAGCTCCTTACCAGATACATAAGCAAACAACAGACACCTCAAAAAAACCAATTGCAAGCTCACTACACATAATCTTACCTCTGCAGAGCACAGTACACATAATAGCGCAAAACACAAACTCAAACCTATTATTCCTATGTGATTATATCATGGGACACATTGATGTCCCTCTCACCAGGCTACATAAGGGAAAGGTCACAGTTAGCTGTCTGTGAGGTGCCAGCATATGCCATACCACACCTGCATGCAGGTCTATCAACATCAGGTAATGTTATGTTGACTTCATAGTTCCTGTTGTTGTGTAACTTCAGAAATACCTCAATGGACTGCATGCAGACCCATGACTGAGCTTACATACTCTGTGTCTCCGATGGATATGCTCATAGTCTTCAGCTGCATTTCACCTACATCTAGGATGATGGCTCAATACACATGGAAACTGACTGAAGTCAATAATTGGCTTATTGTGTGGTGTCATTGTAAGGGGATCCAGTACATGTCAGCTGGGGATGACTTTCTCAACAGACCTCAATGCTTTGCCAGAGATAGTGTTCATCTGTCACCCCTGGGAGTTTATGTACTGGCCAAGGCTGCTGGCATCCCCATAGTGTCTCTTATAGATGGTGTCTCAATGGAAAACTTTCGAATGAGGAAACACCATCTTCAAACAACATCACTATTATGCTGTTAGATGCTAGGAATGTAAACACTAAACTCCATTCACTGGAAGGTGCCCCCACCTTGGAAGATGCAGACATTTGCACAGTCACATACACCTGCTTCAAGGCTGTGGACAGCAATACAACCATACCAGGCTACACGTCCTTCCATATGTTCAGACCTCAACCTGAAAATGTGCCAGGTAATGCAGATGGTGTATCCATATTCATTAAAGATAGATATACATCCAGATTGGTTAAACAGTGTGATTCCCTGGAGACACTGCAGGTGCTATTCACTGCTGGTAGGGCACCTAATCAAGCCATTGCCAGCTACAGAAGCAACTCCATGAATCAGGACACCTATTGTGATTATTTGAATCTACATGTGTCTATCAAGATACATCACAACACCACAGACTGGGGTGACTTTCGCTAACCAACTGTGTTGGTTACTCATGCTCAAACTCACTCCAAAGGTTAGTTAGTCCACATTCTTAACTACAATGCCCTGAACCAGTGGAGTGACATCCCCATACGAGGAGCTGATGTACTGCATCAGGGGCTTACCAGTATGGGTGACCACTGTAGTACCTCCACTGTGAGGTCCCCCTTGGTGAGATCTGACCACAAATCGGTCTCCTTAAAATTAAGACTCACACCTGAACCCCTCTTGCATTAAACACAGTAATAAACTTCAACAAAGCAAATAATAACCTCCTATGGGATGGCATAAATAGCTTGACTGCACATCCCCACTCAGATGGGAAAGGCAACTATGGCAAGCTCCTCACCAATGCTTTATGCAAGCACCCGTACAACTACATAGACTCAGCTGTACCTGACAGGAGGAAAACAAGCTCCACATGGCACAGCAAACTGGGAGCAGTCATACAATCCCCCAGTTATATCAATCTCCTACAAGAGGGTCATCATGAACAAATGCTTGTTGACATACTCATGGCTGTAAACCCCATACAAATGTGTATGTAGTATCATTTCCATCGATAACACCAGTGTTCCTGGTAAGTAGCACATCAGTAGCAACACCTGATGTACACACTCAGGGGTGATAGACCTGGACACACAGGCCTGACCACACAGGTTTACACTTACTTTACCATAAATCACCATGTCTCCCCAGTGGTAAAAAGGAAAGTGTATCATGCTCATGTCATTACTGAGGGAACTGTCACCCAATAATGAAGTAGTTATAACCTCTGTGTACTCTTCCCTCAGCATGTCATTATTTGAGTGCAATGGCCATTTTGTCATGTAGCTTTCCAAGCACCAGTAGCAATTACACACAACACAAAGTTTCCTCACAAGGGTACTCTATGTCCCCAATATTTGTCCAATGGGGATCATCTGAAATAACTGTCATTATAGCTTGTGTCATATGGGCTACTCAGAAGTGATCTCTGCCTTACATACAGGGCAATGTCTCACCCTGCTGTATTGGAAATGCTGCATATCTGTAGGTGTAATGGTACATGGACTACTCACTGTAAGGACATTAACCTGGTATGTGACATTACTAATACATGATGGTGGGGGAGATATGTCTACCAGACTTTAACAAACCTTTAAAACAGACTCCCACCTAATGGCAAACAGTCCACCTCACTGGCCCCTTTCAGATGCAATCTGTATGATTGGATGGCTGTCATTTCACTACAAAGCTTCTGCTTGTGTTCCTTGTGGACAGGGGCAATATGTGATGATCATGCAAATAAAGGTAAGAACTTGACTAGGATTTTAAGGGAGCTAGGGCCATTAGACTACTAAAACCTAATGATCCCATGATCATATAAGCTGATGTAAAATGTTCTAACATTAACAAACCTGGCTACAGTGAGAATAGCACCACTACCAATTAATGTTTACAGAACACTGCACAGTACACACACTCCAGGTTGGCTACAATTAGATTAGAATCCCAACCTATCTAATGGTACACACTACAGATCACAGTACTTAATGCATGCACCACAGCTTAAGTCTGTTATTAACATCTCTTTGGTAATGTTATGCTAGATGACATCAGCAGGCCTTGAGGTCAGAAATTTGCAGGCCCACATCACCTGCTACAACCAAAATACAATAAAACCCTACTTCTTTCTAAGTCAGTGTGATGATCATATTTATTTAACAGGGAGACCCATGCCACACACACACACACACACACACACACACACACACACACACACACACACACACACACACACACACACACAGACGCACACGTCGCATGGAGTGAGATTAGAACCCCTACCTATCTAGTCTTACACACTACAGATCACAGTACTTATCACATGTGGCACGGCTAAAGTCTAGCATTAAAATGGTGGTTAGTAGTCTTAAGATACATGACATCAGCAGGCTTTGTGGCAGACAAGAGTTTGGAGGCCAGCATTACCTGCAAGGGCCAAAAAGTGCAGAACCATTACAGTTTGGTAGTGAAGATGAGATTCGCATTTGTTTTGCAGGGAGATGCACAAACACAAACACACACACACGCACACACACACACACACACACACACACACACACACACACACACACACACACACACACACACACACACACACACACACACCAAGTGGTCTAGAGTGAGATTAGAACCCCTACTTACAGTGGATATAAAAAGTGTACACACCCCTGTTAAAATGCCAGGTTTTTGTGATATAAAAAAGAGACCATGCGGTATCTAGTCTTACACACTACAGATCACATTATTTATCACACATGCCATGGCTGAAGTCTGTTATAAATTTGACTGCAGGCGACTACTTGTGGAGTATATAAACTAGGCTTGTGATGAACAGAGTGTGGCCTGTAGAGTGAAATTGCATCCTACTGTTCTCTGCATCTAGTAGCCTAGCAGTTAGATAATTGTTTTTTTTATCCTAGCTATGTGACTTCAGTCGCCTTTTGGCCATATGTGGCTGCCTGCATTTATATGGGCAAGCCTGTGGGCAAAAACAATGTGCTGTGTCAATGCGTCAATGTGTGTACACAACATGATACATACAGCATGTTCACCTGTTGGTGTATGTGTGGTGACATCCAGCAGGCACAGGGGGCTGTAAGTAAGTGCATTATCTACTGTTGAGCCCTTACCTTTGTTCCTTTGAACAACTATATATATGTGTCATAGTGCAGCTTTAATCACCATTATCAGGGTATGCAGGACAATACAGACATACACACACACATATAAACATATATACTTATGTCTATAACAGGGATGTATATATAAATGGACATGTGTATGTGTGTGTGTGTGTGTGTGTGTGTGTGTGTGTGTGTGTGTGTGTGTGTGTGTGTGTATGTGTGTGTGTGTGTGTGTGTGTGTGTGTATGTGTGCTTGATATATATATATGTATATATATAGAGATATATATATATGTATATATTATATCAAACGAACCGGCACCCCACCTAAGTACCATGTTCAATCAATCATAGCCTCATCTCAGGCTTTTTGCCCACTGAATGGCGCACAGTCTGCAAGGTTATGGAACATATCATGTAATATACAAACAATGACATTGGTAATCTCCAAACTCTGGACCCCACCCAGTTCAGGCTTGTAAAAGGCAGATCCTGTCTCCTAAAACTGATAGACTTCTTTAAAGTGGTCACCAAGGACATAGATGAGGGTAAGGTGATTCACACAGCCTATCTAGATCTCGCCAAGGCTTTCAACACCATCCCCCACTCTGGAATTATAGATAAATTCACTAAACTAGGTATAAATCCCTATGTCACAATATGGGTTGCCAACTGGCTCACTGACAGAATCCACACTGTGAAAGTAGCAGACTCCAAATCTGACTTCAGACCAGTGACAAGTGGAGTACCGCAGGGTTCAGTCCTGGGTCCTCTCCTGTTTGGTATCTACTCCTCTGAAGTACAGGCTAACACAGAAGGTCTTTGGCTAATGAAGTTTGCAGATCACTGCAAACTAGGAGCCATAACAGAAACTCCTAATGATGTGGACATCCTACAAAAGGGTCTCACTGAGACAGATGCCTGGTGTCAAAGCCATGGCCTCATGCTCAATGCCAAAAAGTGCATTGCCATCCCCTTTGGTAAAACCACTGTACCCATGAACTACCACATAGGTGGTAGTCTACTTAACACTAAAAGTGTGATAAGAGACCTTGGGACACAGGTGGACAGTAGTCTCTCCTTTGATAATCACATCGCCACAGTAGTCAGGAAATCCTTCTACATGGCACACCTCATCACAAAAGGTTTCTCATCCAGGAAAAAAGAGGTAATTGTTCCCCTCTACTCATCACTCATTAGACCCATTATAGAGTACAATACCCCTTTTGGTATGTACCCCACAAGACATCTACAACAACTGGAAAGGCCGCAGAAATACCTCACAAAGAGGATTACCGGCCTCAAACAGATGTGCAGACCCTCTCAAAAAACTCCAGCTGTACTCCATTGCATATCGCCTACTCAGAGGCAATCTCTGCCTAACATACAAAGCTATGTCAAACCCTGAGCTGTTGGACATGCTCCACTTAAAAAAAACCCAACCCCTCCGAGCTACATGCTCTAGGGACCTAAGCCTTGTCATCACAATAAACAGAACATGCTGGAGGGATAGATTCCTGTCCCAGAGACTTCCCATACTCTGGAACAAACTACCTGTCTATATCAAACAAAGCTCCTCATTAGCACTCTTCAAGAAAAATATTGATGATTGGATGGGAGATAGGAAATTTACCCCGGGGATCACTTCTGTGGCTCTGCTTGACAGGGGCACAGGAAAATAATTTTCTTGGGTGGCAAAAGCCAGGGTACCTTTTTGGATAGGCTTATATAGGCCCTAGGGTCAATAGCCTAGTACCTACCTGTGAACCTATGAACGAATGGAGATGATGGGCAGAAGGTAATCAGTTTGACAGACCATGTTATCAGTACAGGGAAGTGGAAACAGCAATTGAAAAAGGCTACAGGTACACCTCTACCTGACATAAAAACTGGGGAGCAACTACCAGACAAATTTGTAAGAGTGTATCAGTTTGACAAACATCAAAGGAATTTTAGGAAACCCCACAGGTATAAAGCATAAAAATGGTTACAGAGAGAAGAAAATCAGGAACATTTCCAAACAAAAAAATAAAACAAACAAACAAAAGAAAGACAAAAATAAAAACAATTAAAGAGATATGGAACCTTATATCTATGGAAAGAACTAGAAGTAAGGGACTAACCTGCTGCTTAATACTACTGGAAACCAGGGAAATAAAATAACTAGTGGAAATGAAGAGAAATAATCAGTCACTGGAAGGGTACTTTGCAAATGACTGAAGATAAAAGGTATGAAAAATGCACACCTCGAGCAGAATTCTAAACTTTCTAGGCAAAACAGAAAGCCCCCAAAATAAAGAATTCTATGCAATGGGGGAATGTTGAGGAGGATAAACTTCACAATAAGAAAGGCTTCACTAGTAGAGTAAAAGAGGAAGAAACTTCTTGGTCAGAGATCGAACCTGGCTCTGTCTGTATAAGATAGAAAACTCAAGTAAGAGAATATTCAAGGCAATAGGTATTTGTAAATAAGGAAAAAGTAAATTTGAAGAGAAATTTTATTCTAAGCAACCTCGCAGAAGGAGATCAACATAGGCAGTAAAAAGAAAGTGAGACCGTGGTGCTTACTGTCAATAAAAAGAGACATCTAAAAATGAACATACAAAATAGAGTGTGGTGCATAACAAGAAAGAAGATACCCTTGAACAAAGCCATAATGATATTTCTGTTGAAAAAAAATACAGGCACCCTAAACAGAAGAAAGCAAGTTCTATGTATCAGGATTATAACGGAAATAACAAGAAAGCTAAGTAAGACAGTGATAGCAACTAATACTAAAAAGTATTTACTTGATCTGCCTTTCTTAGAAGACTTGAATACTGATACTCAAGTGCCTCTATTGGTAGGAGAGGAGGCAGTACATTTATGTCATGACTGACTGTCCCTGAGGAAATTGTAGAGGTCAATGAACTTCAGGTGAGCTGGCTACACTTGAGACAATGAGAAGATGGCACTTGGAGGCAAACAAGGGAAATATAGCTAGACTGCAGGGGAGGAAGATTAGCAAAATATTTTTAGGTCTTGTGTATACATTGACATACAAAATTACTTATTTTACAGATAAGTAAAGGGTGGGAGGAAACATTATGTCAACTATTAGTGCCACTTCAAAAATCAATCTTTGAGGTTAACACATAGTTGTGTACTAGTAGGACATATAGGCGTGGGCAAGACTAAAGCATGGATCCTAGAGTAACTGTCCAGGAATAATGGAAAAATTGAGAACTTCTGTGCTGGATGCCTTGAATGCCAGAAAGAAGTCCCTCACTTAGGCTTCAGTAATCCTTTGATTCCAATATCTACTATTGAGGTGACATTCAGATATGTTTTTTTTTATTTCAGAAGTAGCACCTGTGATTCTAACCATATAGGTTCTCTCAGACAACCAGTTAGCTATCCACTGCAGAACATAAGGATTTATATTCAGATTTACAAGTCTGGCAATAATGCCTCCATGAGGCATAGTGTCAAAGGCTTTGGCCAGGTCCAGATATGCTGCATGTGCTGCAAATCTGCTATCCATTGCTGCAGTTAGTTTTCAAACAAATTAAAGAGGTTAAAGAGGCAGGACCTTCCTGGAATAATACCAAATTGTTGAGGGTCCAGGACTGAAATATTGTCAATGTCCAAATTAATGAGGTCCAAGATAATACACCCAATAGTTTAACATGTATGAAGCTAGTGAGACTAATAGAACTATAATTACCAGGGTCCATGGTTGCGTCACCCTTGTGTAATGGCATAACAGTGGCTATTTTCCAGGCTTCAGGAATGTAAACAGTGGAAAGGTTTAATTACAGAGGTTTAGTAGGTGTCAAGATAGCCCATATTGGACCTTGATAGTCAAGCAAACTGGTATAATGTCAGGGGCCATGAATGAGGTGAACTTAGCTTTTGAGAGGTCTGAGAGAACTTATTCTTTAATAACCAAAGGGCATGGCTTGGATAGTGGAAGGTGTGGAATAGTTATAACTATGTCATCTAGAGATTAGCAATTTATTTTTTGTCATAATGTGCAGTATTATTGCAGACCAGCTTCAGACATTGTTGGGTGTTAGCTCTTAACTTCTGAGTTAAGAATATATAAGGCATATGTTATTTTTGTACTCTCTGTAAACTATGTTTCTCTTGCACATGATATTAATATAACAATAGGGTTCTAAACCAAACCTACTCCATTTGCAACATGCCAGGTTTACCAGCACTAATGCAGAAAATAAAGATCATTTACAAATGTTCATAAATGTTAAGCTTTAATAGTACAGTGAATGGTGAGAAGTTAAGTGGGTGCTTTAGTAGAGCTTACTCAGTTTATTAAAATGCAATTTATAAATGACACAGTATGCTTTCTACCATTTTCTGGTAATTAGTGCAATCAATATCAGGGGTTAAGCTGGACAGTTGTAATGGGAACTAGTACCACAAAATTAATTTTACTAGCGAATGGCCCCTGCAACTTCTTTTTTTGGCTTTTCCCGGTTAGAGGTCGCCACAGCGGAACTCCAGTCCACTAATGCTTGGCAGTAGATTTTTGCAGTGCCGAGGTGCCAGCTCAACGCCCAACCTTCAACGAAGGCACGTCCATTCACGCATGTCTTTGGAATGCCACTCAACCACTGGGAGGACATGCAGACTCCACACAGAAGGCGCTCCAGTCGAGAATCAAATGGGAGAACCTCTTGCTGTGAGGTGACAACGCTACCGCCCCTGCCAACAGCTCCTGAATATTGCTTAAGAAATATATTAGTAATATTACTACTTCATACCCTACTTTATAGAAATGTTCAGGTTCCAGAAGGGCATGATAAAGGTAACAAACTTTCTATATAGTACTCAAAAGAAAACCAGGTAACAAATACACTGTATAGTACTCAGAAGTAAACCAGGGAAAACATAACTCTGTTTAGTATTCAGAAGTAAACTAGGTAATATATACCCTGTTTAGTACTCAGAAGTAAACCAGGTAACATATCCTCTGTTTAGTACTCAGAAGTAAACCAGGTAACATATATTCTGTTTAGTACTCAGAAGTAAACAAACAATATTTAATAACACCATTTATTAGTGTATTAGTTCTAATGCCTACTGTTGCACTTCTTACACAACTGTAAACAAAGAAAGGCAAAAACGGAACTCCAAACTCCAAAAAACAAGTAAAAAAACACTTTTAATGAAGCACTTTTCTTTCAGTAGTCTCACTTGAAGTTCATCAGATGTAAAACCATTACAAAAAAATAATTTTAAATACCCCTCCTTACTAAGTCATATGATCTATACAATTCATTCTTAAAGGACACTATGATAATAAAGGGAGAGGAAACTACAGCTACTGAATTAGTTAATTTTCTGAATAATACCACCAAAATTCTTACATTTTGCATACAAATTTCATAGGCAGGTGATTTCTTATCTAGATGTGGAATTGACTAAAAATGGACATGAGAAGTATATTGCAAAAATCCTTAGGAAAAGTTCATATTCAAACACCTTCCTGCACTATTCCAGTGCTCACTCGCACTACTAAAAATGTTCTGCAGAGAAGGGACAACTCGTTAGAGCTACAAGGATGGTGTCTACTGAAAATTATTTTTACAAAGAATGTGACAATTTCAGACAAATGTTTTTGAAGTGGTCTTATCCAGCTATAGGGTCAAAGGTTCATAGGTAGGTACTATGCTATCTGCCCAAAGCATTTATAAGCCTAGTCGTAATGTGTTGGTTTTCACTGCCCCCTTAGATTAGTTCCCTGTGCCTCTGTCCAGCAAAGCCACTGAAGTGATCCCCAGGGTAAACTTCCTGTTTCCCATCCACTCATCAAGGTTTCTCTTGAAGAGTGTTAGTGAGGAGCTCTGCTTAATGTGGATTGGAATCTTGGTCCAGAGCATGGGAAGTCTTTGAGACAGAAATCTATCTCTCCAGCATGTCCTATTTATTGTTGTGGTGAGGTTTAGATCCCTAGAGTGTGTGGCTCGTGGGGATATGGTTTTCTTTAGGTGGAACATGTCCATCAATTCTGGGTTGGACATGGCCTTGTATGTCAGGCAGAGATCACCTCTGAGTAGGCGCTATGCAATCGAGTACAGCTGGAGTTTCTTCAGTCGAGCTGCATAGGGCATCTGTTTGAGGCCAGTGATCCTCTTGGTGAGGTACTTCTGTGGTCTTTCCAGCTGTTGCAGGTGTCTTGTAAGGTACATCCCAAATGGAGCGTTGTACTCTATGATGGGTCTGATGAGTGATGCGTAGAGGGGCACAATTACCTCTTTTGATCTGGATGCAAACCCTTTTGTGATTAGGTGGGCCACATAGAAGGATTTTCTAACCACTTTGGCAATGTGATTATCAAAGGAGAGATTACTATCTATTTGGGTCCCCAGATCCCTTATTTCATCTTCTGTATTTAGGGGGCTACCACCTATGTGGTAGTTTGTGGGTACTTTGTTTTTTCCAAAGGGGATGACTATGCACTTTTTGGCATTTAGGTTGAGGCCATGGTTTTAACACCAGGTATCTGTCTCAGAGAGACCCTTTTGAAGGATGTCAGCCGGAGAGTCAATTATAGCCACTAGTTTGCAGTCATCTGTGAACTTGGTCAGCCATAGTCCTCCTGTGCTTGCCTGTACCTCTAAGAAGTATATGCCGAACAGGAGGGGTCCTTGAACTGAGCCCTGGGGAATGCCACTTGTAACCGATTTAGAGTCAGACCTAGCTCCCGTAACTCTTACCATGTGGGTTCTGTCCGTGAGCTGGCAACCCATCTCATGATGTAGGGGTTTATGTTCAGGCTGGTGAGCTTGTCTAGAATACCAAAATGGGGAATGGTGTCAAAGGCCTTTGCAAGGTCTAGCTAGGCTGTGTGGACCACCTTTCCCTTGTCTATAGCCTTGGTAACTGTCTCAAAGAAGTCCACCAGGTTTAAGAGGCATGATCTGCCCTTAACAAAGCCGAACTGGGTAGTGTCCAGTATTTGGAGGTTCCCACTGTCTCTGTTAATGAGATCCATGATGATGTGCTCCATAGCCTTGCAGACCAAGGGCAAAAAACACAGCATCAATGGGACCAGATGGTGTCCCAGTGTCCTACATGAACTCCAAGAAGAGCTAAACCCAAACATAAAACTACTGTTCAATCTCAGCCTTACTACAGGATATGTACCCAAAGAGTGGTGTACAGCAACAGTGGTCCCTCTCCACAAAGGTGGTGCCTCAACAGATCCTGGAAACTATTGCCCATAAGCCTGACTAGCTTGGTCTGCAAAGCTATGGAAAGGATCATCATGGACCTTATAAATAAAGATATTGGGGACCTACAGACACTGGATCCTACCCAGTTGGGCTTTGTTAAGGGCATCTCCTGCCTCTTAAACCTGGTCGATTTCTTTGAAACAGTCACCAAGGCCATTGACGAGGGGAAGGTGGTCCACACAGCCTACCTGGACCTCGCAAAAGCCTTCGATACAATACCCCACTTGGGCATTATAGATAAGCTCACCAGCTTAAATATAAACCCCTATGTCACTAAATGAGTTGCAAACTGGCTCAAGGACAGAACCCACATGGTTAGAATTGCTGGAGCCATGTCAGACTCCAAACCAGTTACAAGTGGCGTCCCACAAGGCTCAGTCCTGGGACCTCTCTTGTTCAGTATGTATTTCTCAGAGGTACAGGCCAACACGGAAGGACTGTGGCTGACCAAGTTCGCAGATGACTGCAAACAGGGCGCCATAATCGACTCTCCAGCTGACACAAGCATCCTCCAAAAGGGCCTCATAGAAACAGACAACTGGTGCCAGAGCCATGGCCTCAAGCTAAATGCCAAAAAGTGTATAGTCATCCCCTTTGGCAAAAACAAAGTGCCCACAAATTACCACATAGGTGGTAATCCATTAAGTACGGAAGAAGTAATTAGGGACCTGGGGACCCAAGCTGATAGCAATCTCTCATTTGACAATCACATGGCCAAAGTGGTTAGAAAAACATTTTATATAGCCCACCTAATCATGAAGGGATTCACATCTAGATCAGGGGAGGTCATCGTGCCTCTTTTCTCATCCCTCATCAGGCACATAATTGAGCACAATGCCCCTTTTGGGATGTACCTTACCAGACACATGCAGCAACTGTACCTCACCAAGAGGATCCAAGGGTTCAAACAGATGCCATATGCTGCCCGGTTAAAGAAACTCCAGCTCTACTCAGTGGCATACCGCCTGCTCAGAGGCGATCTGTGCCTGACGTATAAAGCCATGTCCAACCCAGAATTAATGGACATGCTGCACCTCAGAAAATCCAAATCCCATCGAGCTACGTGCTCGAGAGACTTGAACCTCAGCACTGAAATAAATAGGACATGCTGGAGGGACAGATTCATAACCCAGAGGCTCCCTTCACTCTGGAATAAAATCCCAGTCCAGGTTAGGCAGAGTCCCTCATTGACTCTCTTCAAGAGGAATCTTGATGAGTGGATGGGGGATCATAGGTTTACCCTGGGTATCACTTCTGTGTCACTGTTAGACAGAGGCACAGTATACTAACGTCAAAAAAGGGCATAGCAAAATTAATTTAAAATGGGTGTCGAAAGCCAAACACACTCTGGCTAGGCTTATAAATGCCCTAGGGCAGATAGCCTAGTATGAACCTATGAACCTATGAAGTTCCTGGGGTCTGTTGTGGCTCCACCTTTGTGGAGTGGAATAACCATTGCTGTGCACCACTCTATGGACACGTAGCCTGTGGAGAGGCTGAGTTTGAACAGTGTGTTTAGGTGAGGGGTTAGTTCATCTTTGAGCTCATGTAGGACACAGCCTGGGACACCATCTCTTCCCATTGATGCTGTGTTTTTGGCTTTGGAGAGGGCTATTTTAACCTGAGTGTCTGTGATTTCAGGGGCACTACATTCTTCTGGTATGGTTATGGGCCCTTTTGGGGATGAGAGGGAGGTGAAGTTTCTGTCTGCCAGGATGTTGGCGATATTGGTCAGTTCAGTGTATTTTGTGCCATTCTGCACTAACTCCGAGCAGATCTGGGAACTGCCACTTAGATTCTTGACATAGATAAAGAATGCCTTGTGGTTTTCTTTGGAGTCCTTGGCAATTTTTCTTTTGAAGCTAGCCTTGGATGATTTTATGAGGGATTGTAGTTTCTTGCTGATACTGATCAGGGATGTCTTCCCCTCTTGAGATTTTACTCTTTTCTGTACTAGTTTCCTCCTTCTATTGTATAGCTTTTTTATGGCAGGGGTCCACCAGATTGGTTTCCTTTTCCTAGAGGAGTGAGTCTTGGTTTTGCTTGGGATAGCACGATCCATGCATTCTTGTAGGTACCCGTAGAGTGCATTAGTAAAGGATTTTGCAGCTTGGGCAGCGTTATCCTTTAGCATGGGGGGTTTGAAATTTTCCACCTCGGTCTTAAGTAACGTAAAGTTTGCATTTGAAAAGTTTTTCACGGTGGTTTCTTTGACCGGGGTGGGGGTGGAATGTGGATATCCAGAGTGATTAGTTTATGGTCAGATCTAACCAGCAAGGGGTTGACCTCCTGTGTGGGGTTGACCTCCTGTGTGGAACACCAGTCGCCAATGTTGGTGATGACCAGGTCCAATATGTTGTCACCTCTGGTGGGGGTGTTGACCAGTTGATCCAGGGCATTTAAGTTTATAAATTCTAGGAAATGTTGGGCAAGGGAGTTAGTACTTGAGTAGTTCTCCCATTTAATGTTTGGGTAATTGAAATCACCCAATATCAGGGTGTGTGGTAGGACCTTTATGTTTCCCAGTGTTTCCAGAAATTCGGAATGGGGGTCCTGGGACATGGTGGGTGATCTGTAGCAAGCTACAATTTGAATTGGAGTTCTTCCTGTTGTTAGTTGCACGTGGATGATCTTTGAAGCATCGTGCTGTGCCACTAACCTGGAGGTGTGGGTATCCTTGGTGAATATGGATACACCCCCACCTTTTGTATTTCGGTCTGGGTTTTGGGGCCGAAATGTATTGTATGAGTTGTAGCCTGGTAGTGCTGGGGTGCTCTCTGGAGCCTTAAACCAGGTTTCTGTTACTGCACATATCTCGATTTTCTCCATACTGAGGAGTGCCTCGCGTGTGTGCATTTTGAGGTTTAGACTTCTGGCATTGAGTAGCATTACCCTCAGCTGTTTGTTACTTGTGCTATTTACAACGGTGGGTTTGTCTTTTGAGCCTTGCCTAAAAAAGGCACTATGGGGTGGCAACAGCCTTGGCCAGTATTCGAAAGCCTAAGGGTGACAGGTGCAAGCCATCTCTAGTGAAGCAGCGTGGCTTGTCGAGCATGTCATCCCAGACTGACAGACACTGGATCCCCTTTGAATGACACCAAAAGCTTAGCCAATTGTTTAAATTTATAATTTTTTCTTTATACCATGGTATCATTCTTGGTGAGGGCAGGATGCTACTTAGGGTCAGGGTCATACCAGCCTGGGCTATGTGATCAGAGAGCTCTTCCAATGCTCAGGTCATTCACACAAACATGGACAATGACAGAGTCATATTTGTACTTGTTCTTGAGTGATCTGAGTGCTTGTGTTATGTGGCGGATCCTGGCACCTAACAGTAACCTTCTCCTTGTTCAGCCTAGTGAGTGGGATGTCAGTGTGCTACTATAGAGTCACCTATTACTAGTGTGTTGGGTATGTTATTTTGCCTTAAGGGCTGTGATTGCATGGCACACTGGTTTTGTGAACTATGTGGTTCATGGCTTGTGTTGGGGGTGCAGGTTGCTTGGAAGTCTGATTTGGAGGTCTCTGTTGCTTTTGCAGATTTTTATTTAGAGCCTCCGAGTATGTTTTTGTGTATTTATGTGTGAATTTTGCAGGGTTGGGAGGGTGGCCTAATGGTTAAAGTGTTTGCCTTACAAACACAAGGTGCAGGGTTTGAGTCTCACAAGGGATAATTGTCTAGGCTTAAAATTGCTCGCAAGGGCAGTTAGCTTAGTACTAATCTATGACCATTTAATATCACACCTTCACTGGTGGAAAACATAGATTGTGGCCCACAGAAACTGCCTTACTTTCACTCACAGCTTAAACAAAACAGCAGTTTAATAAAACTTGTGTCAGTGCTATTTTCCTTTATCTGAAAAAACTTCTTCATGTGGTTACTCACAACCTTAGATCCAGATTATCAGAAACACACTGTGATCTGTTTACACTTAACTGGTTTAGAGGTAATCTCAATAATTATGCACAAGCAATAAAATTAAGTAACCTGACTGCTTTTCCACTACCTGTTCAGCTGGAAGCACCTTAGAATTGAGTCCCAAGTCTGCTACTATTTGTTATCTTTGTGAATGACATAATCAGTGCTTGTCATCCAGGTGACATCATTCAATTTGCTGATAACACCACTCCATCTTTCAAGTTAACCAGTCCCTACAAAATGTTTTCAGCTTCATTTAAAAATGGACAGAATTCTATCTTACAAACTAAATGCCAAAAAAATCATGCTGTTTCATCCATACTTCTCAACCACTTCCAACTCAACAGATGTGTAAATATATACCCCAAATGTGCCAAGAGTGACTACAAAACCCAAACAACACACAAACAGGTCTTGGCAACCACACGTACAAATACATTCAAGCACATATGGCATCTTGTCATATTTATGAGGCAGACACAATGTGCTGCATGCAGGCAGTGTCATCCTGCTGACTAATACAGGTGAGGTTGGTGCTCACATGGATGTGAAGGTGGCTGACAAATACCAAGAAAGTAGCATGGGGTTACAGGTATAGAAGTGGTGCATGTGTTCTCAGACACCAGACCATCAAAGGAGAGGAGTAGCATCTATAATGAAAGTAAGGTGTATAATGACTAGCTGCAGCACCTGACAAGGCAGTAGCTCTGAGCAGACCTCTGATGTGGAGAGACCTTGCAAAAACTGATCACTACTGTATGGTCATGAGCCAACATGAAACACAGTGGTACAAAGTGAGGGTTGGGATCAGAACATTGCCATATTAGTGACTGTATGTTTGACAGATGAAGGCTAGGAGAGCTCATGCTGCATATAACACATGTGTGTATCATCTCTAATGGCACCAGGTGCACTGACCAGAGCAAAAGAAGCAAGAAATGTGAATCAGGTATCGACACGGTGGTTATACTACCAATGGATGAGGAACAGAGGTGTCTGAAGCTGTTGAGGGGCAATTTTTATAAAGCTATTTACTATTATAACAAAATCATCTAAGTCATGCATTCTAAGCTACATTAAAATGACTGCACAGAAATGTCTTACAAAATTTGCAGTCAGCCTGTATTGAACCTAGCAGGTATATGACACAGTAGGAACACAGGTCTGCTAATCTGGCTTACAATTCTGAGCTATCTACCGCCTTTTCAGAGAGAAATATACTTTTTCTGGAATGCATGTTTTTGTGCCTGTGACGTTCATGCACTAACCCAGTAATCAAGGAGTTTCAGTCCTCACCACTAACACCAGTGAGGGGTGTCCACACTGGGAAGGATAACAAATATGCACACATTAAATTACAATTTCCCTTAAGAGCCCACAGAGATCACATTCAGTCTGGGGCTAGTTTCTCCCTTTCCCTCCAGATCTCCAATAAAACTCCCCACTGGCACAGCTATAGAGTGGGGTCCTTAGCCAGGGTTCCAAGCCAAGTCCTCCCAGCACTCTCTCTGTCCAATCAGTGCTATGTGTACCTGCCCAAGGAGCTGACACACACACACACACACACACACACACACACACACACACACACACACACACACACACACACACACACACACACACACTTTGAGATATGAGTTATTTACAAACACACAGACACTCCTGGGGAAGGCTGGCACAGATTCACTAGCTGTGCCCCTTCTGTCCAGGCTATAAGGTAGTAATCCACTGCCACCAGAAGCCCTATTTATCAGCTACCCATAAGGCCCTTCCCAAAGGGTGTCCAATTATTAGTGTGCAATATTATTATATTGCATAATAATAATATTATTATTATCCAGTTAGTAAGTGTGACCAGAACTTTTAAGGCTTATTGGAGTGGCTTTGCACAGTATCACTATATACATGCAATGTACTCTAAATACTTCTTACTACACAGTGCTAGTCAAGAGTTCAGACATCACAGGAAAATGCTTAAAATAATGCTGTAGAGTAGTTTTGACATAAATATAGAAAACCGCTAGACTAAACTTACTATTTTCTATTTTTTTCTAAGAGCAATCACAGTTCTAAATAAACTTAAATATAGAGAAAAAGCAGAGTACTGGTGAGTTGTCAGCTTTAGACAAAATCCAAAATGCTCTCTCTCTCTATCTCTCTCTCTCTGAGACAGTCTTTTAAATTGATAATACATCACTGCTGACTCATTTTAGATTACATCATTCTTCTCTGGTTCCCAGGCTAACAGAAACTCAGAGTTTAACATATCCTTGATCTTGCACTTGGTCAGGAAACCATAGCAATTAAAGACATTATATATGTAAAACTATCAATTAACTCTGTTCTCAAAACAATAGAAAGAATCTGCTGGTCCAGACATCATGGCTCCGAGTTTGAGATCAAACAGTCATACAATGCTTGACTTATCTGCTTTCGTCCAGCAGAGTGCTCTGTGGTTACATTTTTGAAGTTCAACATTTAACACAGTTTTCTTTACATTTTAAGAGGACAAGCCTGTGGATTCTATTCATATTTACAATGACACAAAATTATCTACAAAATTCTATCTAGCTAGGATGGCAACCTTCACATACCCCCCCCCCCGTAGAACTCAAGCTAGTTTTTCAAGTGACCCTTGAGAAATATTGCTTGTGAGGGTTAGGTATATCTGAGTATACCTTACCCCATTCCCTCTCTTGAGAGCCCATCTGTGTTGGTATTGCTGATCTCACTACGGTCCTGCAGTGACATATCATATGCCTACAACCCTAGCAACTTGGCATTTTGCTGGATGGCTTGGTGTAACCAGGTTAGGGGATTGTGATCTGTAACTACAGTGAATTTTCTTCCATACAGATAAGGCTGAAGTTTCTGCAGTGCCCATACTATGGCTAGACATTCCTTTTCTACAGCGGCATAGCTTTCCTCCCTGGGTTGAAGCCTATGACTGAGATAAACCACTGGGTGCTCTTCTCCCTCTGAAGAAATCTGGCTAAGTACAGCCCCCACCCCATGGTTCGAAGCATCCACCTGCACAACAAATTATTTGCTGTAATCTGGACTGGCTAACACAGGGGCCCCTTCCAAACCTTCTTTAAGCTTCTGGAATGCCGGGGTCCACACTACCTTATATGGCCTGTTTTTCCTTGTCAGGTCTGTGAGGGGAGCAGCTATGGTACTATAACTGGGGACCTTCTTTCTGTAGTACCCTGCTGTTCCTTAAGAATGCTCTCACCTGCTTTTTGGTAACAGGTGCAGGCCATGCCTGAATGGCTTCCACTTTGGCAGGTCCTGACCTGATCATACCACTCTCCACTCTATGTCCGAGGTAGGAGACCTCTGCCATATCCACCTGACATTTGCTCGGCTTAATGATCAATCCTGCCCTCTGTAATCTGCCCAGCATCTCCCTGACATGTCGAAGTTGCTCTTGCCAGGAATGGCTGTAGATGGCAATATCATCTAGGTAAGCAAGGCCAAACCCTCCTGCTCCTGATAGGATATGATCTACCAGCCTTTGGAAAGTCGCTGGGGCATTTTTCATCCCAAAAGGTATCTTTGTGAACTTATACAAGCCAAGAGGAGTCACAAAGACTGACCTCTCTCTAGCAACGGAAGTCAAGGGTACCTGCCAGTAATCCTTGGTAAGATCAATGGTGGTAAGATACTTAGCCCCAACCAGCTCCTCTATGGCCTTATCTGTCCTAAGCATGGGGTAAGCATCTGACTCTGTGTGACTATTTAATTTCTTGTAGTCTACACAGAACCTGGTGCTGCCATCCTCATTTGGCCCCAGCACTACTTTGGGAGGCCCAGGGACTGTTGGACTCTTGAATTACCCTTAGTTCCAACATCTCCTGTATCTCCTCCCTCAGAAACTGTTTGACTCTCTCAGGCACCCTATATGAAGCCTGCCTAATAGGCCTTTGGGGTCCTGTATCCATCTGGTCCTGCATCAGGTGGGTTCACCCTGGTTTCCCAGTGAACATGTCCACAAACTCTTCTAACACTGCTCGGATTTCTCGAACCTTGGTAGAAGATATCTGCTGGATATTGCTACCCCTTCCACTGAGGTGTCAGTCCAAGCCTCACTGAGGAGATCAGTCACCAGATCTCCCTCAAACTCCTGCTGCAATCCACTGCAAATACTCAGCACAAGGACCTCCCTATAATGGTAAGGTTTCATCATGTTAGCATGGTACAGTTTGTGTGCCTGCCTCATGCCTAGCAGTTCCACCATGTAGTTAACATCACTTACCTTTCTTGCCACCTTGTAGGGTCCCTCTCAGGCTGCTTGCAGCTTGTTGTGTCTGACAGGAATGAGATCCATTACCTTCTTCCCTAGAGCATACTCTCTAGCTCGAGCATTCCTGTCATACCATACCTTTTTCTGTTGTTGGGCTTCTGCCAGGTTCTCCTGGGCCAAGCCCATGAGTTCCTTGAGCCTTGCCCTGAGGTTTAGGACATATTCCACAACAGACTCCTTGTGAGATTCACACTCACCTTCCCACTCATCTTGAATTAAATCTAGAGGTTCCCTCACCCTATGCCAATACAGCAACTCAAAGGGTGAAAACCCTGTGGATTCCTGGGGAACCTATCTGTAAGAAAACAAGAGATGGGGCAAATATTTGTCCCACTCCCTCTTAAACTGGTCTCCAAATGCCTGTAGCATGGACTTGACTGTAGAGTTTAACCTCTCAACAAGACCATTAGTCTGGGGATGGTAGGATGTGGTCTTCAGGTGTTTCACCCCACAGTACTTCCACAGACAAGCCAGCAGGTCTGACATGAAATTGACACCTCTGCCAGTCAGTATTTCTTTTGGTAACCCTACCCCACTGAAAATCTCTAACAAAGCATTTGCCACCTTTTCTGCCTCAATGGTGGACAAAGCTACTGCCTCAGGGTATCTTGTAGCATAATCTATTACCACTAGGATATACTTTTTCCCTGTGGAATTTGGGGTACTCAGAAGCCCCACAATATCCATAGCTACCCTCTGAAATGGCTCTTTAATCACAGGCAAAGGCATTAAAGGGGCTCTCACCTTGTCTTCTGCCTTGCCTACCTTTTGGCACTGCTCACAGGTCCTGCAATACCCTGTTACATCTCTGGAAATTCCAGGCCAATAGAACTTTTGCATAATATGTCTATTTGTACGTTTTATGCCCATATGACCTGCAAAGGGAATATCATGGGCTATGGCTAGAAGCACCAGATGGTGGGCTCTAGGCAGTACCAACTGCTGTATTCTCTCACCTTATGGTCCTTCCTCAGGGGTCACTCTCCATACAGTAACCCTTTGTCCCACTATACAGATTCCCCCTTCCCTTGAGAATCAGGTGCCTCACTAGCTACCTGCCTCAGGCCTTGCAATGTAGGGTCTGAGAGCTGAGCCTGTCTCAACTCTCTCTTTGTAACCCTTCCCAGTTCCCCTTCCACAGGAAGTCTGGCATCTTCTGACAGTGGTGCCTCACTGTCAGCCTGGGTACTACTACTCACCTCTACCTTTGCAGTCACTCTGTCCAAGGGAACATCAGTACTCACAAGCAGCTGTGGCTCACCTTCAGTCTCACTGCTACAGAGTAGCTCCCTTCCTGAAGTAACCACCTCACAAGTCCTGGCTGCAAGTATGTGGTCTGTCTGGGTCTTCCCCAGGCTACCAGACCCACATGCTTTTCTCAAAGCCTGACTGCATGTAACTACATAAACACATGGTACTGCATCATCAAAATCCTTCCCTGTCAGGACATCTGCAGGATGGTAGTTCAGTACCCCTGTTGTCTCAAGACAACCTACTATTGGCATTTTGTCTCTCGCACTTACTGGCTCTCTCATCTTTTGTTCTCCACCTTGCCTCCATGGACATCTGTATGACACATTTATTTTTATTTATTTTTTTTTATTTTTTATTTTACATTTGTTGACCGGGCTAGTCTAACTGGATATATGTCCATTTTCAGCAGAGGCCTGGGGAGAAGAGCTCCAAACATGAATAGTGACAATGTTAAACATATATAAAAAAGCCATGTAAAATCACATAAAGTGAAAGCACTGGTAAAAAAAAATATAATACTCAGGTTATAAACTCTAAAAATATTACTCTAAAAATTATACTAAAAAAAAATTATTAGAGTAAAAAAGCTTATACTAAATACAATAGTGGGTAAGAGTAAAACCCAATTAAGAGAGAAAGGCCTTTATGTTTTATAGAATTACTAAGAAGAAAAGAGTAGCACCTAGATTAGGTGGAATAGGATAGAGGAGTAGGGAAAGGAGTAAGAGAAGGAAGGGGGAAAGATATCAGTCTGGGTTAGCACATGGACAAAGCCAATGAGTTTTAAGATGTTCTTTGAGGTGTGTTTTAAATAGGGAAGTAGAAGCTAAGATTGATAGTTCAGAAGGAAGTTGATTCCAGTTTTTACCTGCTGTGTTAGAGAAAAGTGAGTCACCAGCTTTGTTGTTGGATTTAATTGTGGAAACTAGGAGCTTGTTAGCAGAGCGTAGTGTAGCAAGATTTTTATATGGTGTAATCAGATTAGAGAGGATAGGGGTGTTGTTAGGGTGGTATAGGATCTTTTGAGTGATAAGTAATTGTTGACAGAGTATATGGTTTTCCAGTTCTAGCTATCCAAGTTGTTTGAGGTTGAGGCAGTGGTGAGTTTTGAAGGGGGAGCATGTAATGAATCTAGCTATGCTATTATAACAGGTGACAAGTTTGGAGAGGTTATTTTTTGATAGGTTAGTATATATAGCAGAGGCATAGAAAAGGGTAGAAATGAGGTGGGTTTGTGCAATAGTTTTCCTGGCAGAAGGGGTAAGGAAGGGTTTAATTCTATAGAGGGTACCGAGTTTTTTGTTAATGGACTTTATGGTGGTGTTGATGTGGTCATCGAAGTTGAGACGATTATCAATTGTAACACCTAGTAGGCGGGTTGTAGAGTCTGGGGTTATGTTGGCAGCATTGTTAGAGGTTACAGAGAAGGATGGAGTAGGTGATTTATGAGTAGGGGTAAAAAGTAGTAGTTTTGTTTTTTTGGGATTTAAGAGGGACAGTGTTGCATAAACCAGTTTTCAACATTATGAAGAACAGTTTGGGTGAGGGACTGGAGAGAGTCTAAGTTCTTGGCTGAAGAAATTAAGGTGGAATCATCTGCATATTGAATGCAGGTGGCTTGAGGAATATTTATGTGTAGATCGTTAATAAATAAGGAAAAAAGAAGGGGACCTAAGATAGAGCCTTGGGGTACCCCAATATTTACAGGAAGTAGTGAAGACAGATTGTTATCCCAAAGGACTGCTTGCTGTCTATTATCCAGATAAGACCTAAACCATTGTAATGCTTGTGGTTCAAGAGAAAAGATCTTTAGTTTGTCTAAGAGTAAGCTATGGCTAACCATATCAAAGGCTTTTGACAGGTCAATAAATAGTGCAGATGAAAAGGAGTTATTGTTGCAATTTTTATTTATAGAGTCTGTGAAGGATAGTAGGGCAGTTGTAGTGCTATGGAATGGTCTGAAGCCATGTTGGCAATTGGCTAGTTGGTTATTTTGTAGTAGGTAGTTAAGTAGTTGTTTGTGAATACATTTTTCCATAATCTTAGCTATTGGGGAGAGTAAGGCAATAGGTCGAAAGTTAGACAGCTCAATAGAAGACCCTCCTTTATGTAGAGGGATGATGTGGGATACTTTCCATATGGATGGAATTTTGCCTTCTGAGATGGTTCTGTTAATAAGGATAGAGATGGGATAGTCTATAGCTTTTGTGGCAATTTGTAGATATTCAGATAGGAGACTGTCAGCAGAAGGGGTACAAGGTTTTAGTTTTTGAAGTAGCTTACAGATGAGAGAAGTAGGTACATGTTGTATTTGAAAGGTAGGTGATGTAGTCTTGGAGGAATTTAGTGGAGAAGCAGTAAAGGGAGGTAAAGAATTGGCTAGGGTTTGAATGGCTTCTGTAAAGTAAGTGTTAAAGGCATCAGGGATCTGGTTGGAGTTATTATGGTTAAAACCTACAGGGGCAGGGGTAGCAGAGTGACCTGGACAAAGAAGTTTGTTAATCCCTGACCAACATTTTTGTGGAGTTTGTTGACTGGTTTGTTGGAGGTGAAGGTAGAAGTTTTTTTTGTCTTTGAGAATATCTTTCTTGGTGGCATTTCTTAACTGCTTAAAGTGGAGCTGATCTGATGGACATTTGGTAGCTTTCCATTTAGCCCAGATTTTATTTCTAAGGAGCATCTTTTATCTAGTTTGTTTTGTGAGCCATGGGGCAGATTTGGATCTTATTCTAGTAGAACGAAGAGGTGCATGGTAATCTAGGATTTGAAGAAATTTGGTGTTGAAATAGATAACTGCTTTGTCAAGTTCAAGATGGGTTAGTGGTGACCAGTCACATGCTTGCAGTTCATTTAGGAAGTTGTGTGGATTAAAGAATTTTTTTGAGCGGGAGGTTTTAAGATTATGAGTAGTTGGGATATGTACTTTTTGTCTAATAATGTAGGTAAGCATGTGGTCACTGATATCGTCGGGAAGGGTTCCTGGAGTATAAGTTTCAGGGTGGCTATTAATAAGGATCCAGTCAAGAGTAGATTCCTTACTGGTGGGTTTGTGAATTCTAGTAGGAGTTGATATTAATTGTGAGAATCCAAAGAGATTTATGTGGTTAGTAGGGTTAGGGGAGCTGCAGGAGGACCAGTCAATGTTAAAGTCACCAAGTATAATGGTCTCCTGGGGTAGTTGGGTAGAAAAATAGCTAAGTAAGTTTTCAAGAGTATTAGTATTGTTACCTGGGGGGAGATACATTCAGATTAGATAGATAGATTTGGTTTTATTGATTTGGAGTTTGGTAGTCAGGAGTTCGGCTTTGGTGTCCAATGAAGGATGCACATTGAAAGGGGAAATTTGGAGATTAAATTTATAGAGAATGGCTATACCTCCACCTTTTTTGGTTATACGGTCACATCTAAGGATATTATAGCCAGGAGTGCTAATTTCCTGGTCTAGTGTAGATTGTTTTAGCCAAGTCTCTGTAAGGCATAGGATATCAAATGAGTGCACATCAAGGAGTGCATGCAGGTGGGAAATTTGTTGTTGATACTTCTAACATTAAGGTGAGCTATCAGGAGGGAGTTAGGTGGTTTAGTTAATGAAGAAATCATAGGCACTGTTAAGTTGTTAAGGTTATTGGTATAGTCAGTATTGGTGCCTGGGTTTGGATGAATATCACCATCTAGGAGGGGGTGTTGCTGGGGATTTTTTAGGAATTTAAGAATTTTGAAGAATTTATTAAACATTTTTTTGGAGGTGAAATAATTAAAATGAGATGTTCTATGAAATTTTGATAGTATATAAGTACTGGTTATGTTACAGTGGTTAAGGGAGTAGATAAAGGAAGATGGTAATGTTTGTTGTAAGTGATGTTTTTGTTCTGGTAGAGAAAGATTTTCAAAGAGGGTGAGTGAATAAGGCATGGTAAGAGAGGTTATTATAGTAGTTAAGAGTAGTATGTTTTTGAAAATGGTTTTGAGTGAAGGGGCCATATTTATAGGAAGTTATAAATTAAGAATAGGTAGTGTAAGTAGGAGAAGTAGAGAAAAGGAGAGAGAATTTTGAGTGATTGAGCTGGGTTAGAAATTATGCAGAGAAGAAATTAGCGGAGGATGTAAAGGGGAGGATAAGGGAATTGTTTAGTGTAGTAAAAGGTTAGGAAAGGTGAGGGAGTAGTTCAAAGAGAGTTAATTAGTACTAATTAGGAATGGAGGAGATGGGGGAGTGGTCTAGTGATGAGGAGGTTTATGATAGGCTGGAAAAAAGGAGGGGGAGTGGCTAGTGAAGTATAAGTGCATTGCTACTGAGCGTGGGTGGGAATTGGGGGTAGGGTAGGGGAGCGGAGTGAGCCCGCAGGGTGAACGGAGTGGGGCAGACCCAAGGAAGGTAAAAGTAGTGAGAAAAACAATCAGTAAGGTAGAAGGTAAGAACAGGGGGAGGTAGGTAAAAAGACAGAGGTTATGAGTGTAAGGAAGGGGGAAAGAAAATGACCGGGAACCTGGGGGACAGAGGGCTAAAAGGACTAGGAGTGGAAGAGAGGAGGGCATGTTACAGGGTTAAAATAGACTATGGAAGAGGATAGTAAGGAGAAAAGTGTTCCAAGAGTAGGAAGTTTAAATTGAGTGGTAAGAATAGAAATTGAGTGAAATCAGAGGTGGTTAAAGACTGCCATCTAGTGGTCAAAGTCTGGAAGTACACAGTGAGGAGTTCACAGAAGCTGGTTATAAGTAAAGAAAATAAAAGTATTGGAGAAGGGAGAGCTTTAAGGGCGGTCACAGAATAGAGGGTGGGGCTAGAAGAGTTTAGAGTCAGGAACAGTGGAGTTCAACAAGAGTAGGCATGGGGTATGGCTGCTGGCAGATATGGCACTGTAACTAGTATAGGTATAGTGGACTAGTATATACAAATATTGTATAAAAAAAAATAAAGTGTGACATACAATGTTAATTTAATTGGTATTCAGTCCAAGGGGTATTTTGATTACCCAGGTGAGGAAATACACAGGCAGGTTTAGGTAGGTGAATATTGCTGATGTTTGTAGTCCAATAGGGCACAGCCGGGAGTGGACAGAGTAAGTTTAGGGAGTATGCACAGCTGGAGAGAAATAAATATAAAGAGAGAAGAAGGTTATAATTGCCACTAGGAAAGCAAGAGGGAATTTACTTTAGCAGTACAAAATTAATAAAAACCAATATGCTAGCACAAATACCAAACAGCAGGACCAGGTGTAGAAACAACAAATGCTAGGTCAGGAGCACAGGAGCAAGCACCTAGTGCAAAATAACACAAATAGTTGGATCCCTGCAGTTGTAATTAGCTATTGAAATAGGACTAAAAACATGGCCCCACTACTTGCATTCAAAACATTTAACCCTAGTCCTGGATGTGTACCTGGACTAGTGGCTTTCCCTACCACTGGCAGATTCTGTTGGGGCAGACTGGGCTGCCCACTATGGGTTTGTTTAGATTCATGAGCAGTACTGGGGGTCCCTTTCCTGTGTAGGGATGCCCTGCTTGCTAGGTATAGATCTCCCTTCTTCCATAACTCATGTGAAATAGCACATTGTCTGTTAGCTAACCAGGTCCTCATGTCCTCAGACAAAGTGCTAAGGGCTTGTTCCCTCACCAAAAGGTCTGCCAGCTCTTCCAAAAGTGGTGACCCGATATCCACTCACCCACCTATGAAAAAAAGTGCTCAGTTTAGCAACATGTTCACACACACTTTCATCTGCCTTGCGTCTATGCTCATGAAACTTTTTCCTATAAGTTTCAGGTGCTTAAAAATTCTAACAGACAATTATTAACAGCAGTATAATTAAAAAAATCATGATCAGAAAGTTTAGACAACACAGTTACAGATTTACCATGGAGTAAGGGGGTCAGGAACCAGACCTAGAGCCTTTGGTCAACATCATCTTGTTTACATACCCTGTCAAACATATGAATTAAACTATCAAAATTATCCCCCTCTGTAAACTGCGGAAGAAATTTACTGACCTTTTGTGCTTCTGGGGTTCAGTTACTCCATTCCCCATTACCTCCATGACTCTGGTGAAAAGTCAGCATCAACTTTTCATGTTGCCTCTGCCTTTCCTTCTCCTCAGCTTCCAGGCATAGCAGTTTCTCATTCTCCTCAGCCTGTAGACATCTCAACCTCTCTGCTGCTTCTGTTTGCAAATGCCTGGCCTCCAACTCGAGTCTCTTTAGCTCCAGATGGATTTTTAAGTCCCCTGCAGAAATGTTGAGGTGTCCATTCTCTAAGTGTTGTACATCTCCACAGCCAGTCTGATCGTCCTCTTGATTGCTGTTTTCTGATGCAGCTGTGAACAAAGCTGCAATCATGTCTGTGTTAGTCAGGTTTCCATGCACCAGTCCCTTAGCCTGACACATATCCTTGTCAGTTTGCCATACTCCTCTGCTGTCATGCTTGCCTGCTCTCCCTGACTAAGGTAACAAAAGAAATAAAACAGTTGTGATCTGAACTCTGAATATTCACTGCATGGCTGATTTACAGTACAAAAACACCTTCAGTGATCACTGTACATAAGCTACAGGAATTCACTATCCACACCACTACAAGCCAATTGCCAACCAATTAATATGTGGTGTGGATATCCCACCACTGCCAACCAATTAATATGTGATGTGCGTGCAGTGGCCCAGTAATCAAGGAACCTCAATCCTCACCACTAACACCAGTGAGAGGCAAATACACACACACACACACACACACACACACACACACACACACACACACACACACACACACACACACACGCACGCACGCACACACACACACACACACACGCACACACACACACACACACACACACACACACACACACACACACACACACACACACACAGTAAAATACAATTTCCCTTAAGAGCACACAGAGATCACAGTCAGTCAGGGGCTGGTTTCTCTCTTTCCCTCCAGATCCCCAATAGGACAATACTTCTTACTACACAGTGCTAGTCAAGAGTTCAGACATCACAGGAAAATGCTTAAAATAATGCTGTAGAATAGTTCTGACATAAATATAGAAAACCGCTAGACTAAACTTACCATTTTCTATTTTTCTAAGAGCAGTCACAGCTCTAAATAAACCTAATTATAGAGAAAAGGCAGAGTACTGGTGAGTTGGTGTCGGCTTTAAACAAAATCCAAGATGATCTCTCTCTCTCCCTCTTTGAGACAGCCTTTTAAATTGATAATACATTACTGCTGACTCATTTTAGATTACATCATTCTTCTCTGGTTCCCAGGCTAACAAAAACTCAGAGGTTAACATATCTTTGATCTTTCACCTGGTCAGGAAACCACAGCAATTAAAGACATTATACATGTAAAATCTATCAATTAACTTTGGTCTCAAAACAATAGAAAGAAGCTGCTGGTCCAGACATCATGCCTCCGAGTTTGAGATCAAACAGTCATACAATGCTTGACTTATCCGCTTTCTTCCAGCAGAGTGCATTGTGGTTACATTTTTGAAGTTCAACATTTAACACAGTTTTCTTTACATTTTAAGAAGACAAGCCTGTGGATTATATTCATATTTACAATGACACAGAATTATCTACAAAATTCTATCTAGCTAGGCTGGCAGCCTTCACATCATCATTTACACCATTTGTAAAGAGGGTCTTTATCCTAGGAATCTGGATGACTACAAGAATGAGGGATAGAGGAATTAGCTGTCAAGAGGGGAGAAATAATTTCATTGCTGTGTGGTATTTGAGCTGCACAGAAAAAAAAAATAATTGTAATAGCAGTGAAAGCAGGGACTCCACAGTCCACACAGCATAACATATGCTTTATATTGCACAGCTAGAAATTCACAAGCTGTAGTACATCTAAAGCTTGGGTATCTTCTGCTTCACAATAAAGTGGATAGTGCCATCTCAGGACTATGGTTAGAAATACATAAACCACAAAATCCTACCTTATGGTTTGCTTGGCATACAGAAACTGAAGCTGTGGAGAATATATGTGGGTTTCTGAGCTTGGAGGCGTGTGCGCGTGTGCGCACACACACACAGACACACACACACACACACACACACACACACACACACACACACACACACACACACACACACACACACACACACACACACACACACACACACACACACACACACACTATTGGTACCTAATTCTCCATTATTGCTTTTCAGTCCATTTACTATCTATCTCTAGTATAAAAAAGCAGTAATGAAGTAAAATGTTAACTTGCGTACAAATATGTAGAAAGAAACAAATCAGCTACCATACATTGATATAATTAATGCCTCAACAGAGCTATATGACTAGAAGGATCAGACTACATCATACAGACTAGCAACATAAATAGGTACAATAGCAGGTGTGAGTGTGTGTGAGTGTGTGTGGGTGTGTGGTATGAAAGAACAACCAAGGCAGGGCTAGCCCCACCAGTAGTGTGAACACTGGCTCTAAATGATTATCACTGTTGAAGTGACACCATGACCCCTTGTGCAAAAATGGAAAAAAGGAGTTGTGGATGGATGGATCTGTTTATCCGTTACCAGAAGAACGTCAAAGCAGGTGTTCCATTTCCTACATCAGGTTGGGCCGGACAAATGACTACTCTTTTCTTGAACCGTTTATTCTGAAAAGCATACCTCTTTGCTGTCCCCTGATTTCACGGAATATCCACAATTTTTGCCTCATATTTCTGGTTTGTTCCTTATAATAGTGAAGCACATTAATGAGGACTCCACTTAACAGTTACTACACAATGACGGACATTTAAGTTTCAGGCAAGTTTTGTCTTTTATAAAACATGCATTAATGCCAAACTTATTATTCCAGTAATGTTCTAAACATATAGGAGTAATATTTAAATCTGCCCGTGATTGTTGCTCTAAGAGAATCAGATCTCAGAGCATATCTTTTGGCTATACCTGATTTTGTGTCATATATTTGGTTTATTTTATACAGTTACTAATAAAATGACAGACATTTGAGTTTTAGACATTCAAACTTCATATGCTTCAGAAGATGCATACTAAGGCAAAAATCGGTTATTCTAGCAGTTAAGTTATGTGTTATGTATTTAAAATATTTAAAATCTGTCCCTGATTTTGGACTTTTGCCAAATATCAATGAAACAAAAGTGCAACAAGAACTGGTCAGGTTGCAAAAATATAATAAGAAGTGACCAAGACTTCAGGGCATGTGAGAAAAGTTAATAACTTATTTAAATACACAATAATAGAGTGTTTAAAAGCACAATAAAAGTCACAACTGCATTTTTGTGGTACTTTTAAAGAAATTATTAACATTTCATGCATGTCTTTCAGCTTGGAACAAAACAAAACAAAAGAGGGGCATCTTGCAGTAATGAAAAACAAAGTCCATCTGCACATGCATGGACTACAGTGGATTACCACTCTGGGACAAAGCAATAAGTAAAAAGTTAGTTGAATAATCTTTTTACAGAGCAGCTTTTCTGAAAAATGCACCTCTTGATCTCTTAGCACAAGAGTTCTGGACAAAATCAAAAATAATCAGAGGACAAAGGCCTAAAAGTTTTAAATTCCTCATTCTTACAATCCTTTCACAGACACAGAACATTCTCAATACAACTATCATCACAACCCAGTACAACTCTAAGTGCAAACTGCTACCAACACAACAGTGCCACCACTCTACTCCAATGTGGGGACATCCAGCCCAACCCTGGACCTATGCCGTCTGCCACACACCCCCAAACCTCACAAATCCCTAAGACTCACCACCATTAACATGCAAAGTATTAGAAACAAAATCCCTGAATTACATGCTTGGATATCCCATTCTAGACCTGAAATAATTGCCGTAACCAAGACATGGCTAAAGCCATACTGTATATAAAAGACACCGAGTTCCTCCCGCCAGGTTTCTTCTGTTTAAGATTAGACAGACCCCACAAGAAAGGGGGAGGAGTTGCACTTCTCTACCCTAACACTTTTACTATCGTCGCCTACTCAAACTGTGTTCCCCAATTCTCCACAGCTAAACTCATTATAGCACATCTAAAAATGAATGAATTCAAAAGTCTCTGCTTGGTAGTCATATATTTCCTACCACGTAATAATATTCCTATATTAGAAGAAATCTTAACCTGGACCTCAAACACTATCCACAATGAAACAATAATTCTAGGTGATGTTAACACAAACTGGCTAGAACATATAACTCCCTCTCCAAATGTATGCATCAATTTCTATAACTTCACACAGCTCATTACTAATGTAACCTGGCATAGAAATAACAACAACAATGCTTCCATACTTGATTGGATTTTAGTATCTGACCCCAACAAAATTACATCATCAGGAACTCTGTCCTGCAATAGTAACCATCAACCTGCCTGCATAACACGCAATGCCTCCACGACATTACACCATTACCAATACAAACCCACCAAAAAACTAGCTAACTTTGACCCAACAAACTTCAGTGAAACACTGGGTAAGATTAACTAGAGCAGTCTGAAATCTTTACCCCTTGATGAAGCTGCTGAATTTTTCAATTCAGCATTCCTAAGTATACTCAATAGAATGGCCCAAATCATGCAATCTGGCTTTCTAGAGAAACCAAAAAACTTATGACTACCAGAGACAGAACATGAAAAAAAAATGGCAGAAAAGTAAAATCCCATCCAACTTCAGCTATTCAAACAGCTCCACAATCATGTAAAATGTCTAGTCATTAAGGATGAAAAACAATACTACCTCTGTCTCCAAAGCGACTGTAACCACGACCCACAAAGATTTTGGAATTCAGTCACTACTCTACTAAACCCCAGCACCAAAAGCAACCCTTGACCAAATCCTGCTGAAATAGCTTATCTTTTCAGTTCCTACTTTATATAGATTATATTCAAACTTGCTGCCACCTTTCCTCAAACTAGTCATAATAACCAGCCAACACCAACTCATTACTCCTCAAAAACTCTTCTCCCCAGCCTTTTTCATTTATTCCTACTTCCACTATAACTAAGCTTTTGCTAAAACTTAAACCATCTAGTACTGCCCCAGACAATTTACCCCCTGAATATAGACAGATTTCAGCCAGATCTATAGATCTATAGCTACCCCATCAGTATTCTCATAAACAGAACTATCCAAGAATCTTACGTACCTTCCATCTGGAAAAAAAGCCTACATCATTCCATTACACAAAGGCAGCAACAATACAGAATCAGTAATTTCCACCCTATTGCCATATTATCCCCCATTTCTAAAATAATGGAAAAATGTACTCAAACTCAACTTATGAATTATCTACTCCAAAACCGACTCTTTTCCACCACTCAGCATGGCTTTCGACCTGGACACAGCACTATAACTGCTCTCCTATCCTTCTTGATCACTGTTAACCACAATTGGAATGATGATAAACTTGTCTCTGCACTTTTCCTCAATCTCTCTAAGGCCTTTGACACCATCTCCCATTTGGAATGATGATAAACTTGTCTCCGCACTTTTCTCCAATCTCTCTAAGGCCTTTGACACAATCTCCCATTTGGAATGATGATAAACTTGTCTCTGCACTTTTCTCCAATCTCTCTAAGGCCTTTGACACCATCTCCCATTTGGAATGATGATAAACTTGTCTCCGCACTTTTCTCCAATCACTCTAAGGCCTTTGACACCATCTCCCATTTGGAATGATGATAAACTTGTCTCTGCACTTTTCTCCAATCTCTCTAAGGCCTTTGACACCATCTCCCATTTGGAATGATGATAAACTTGTCTCTGCACTTTTCTCCAATCTCTCTAAGGCCTTTGACACCATCTCCCATTTGGAATGATGATAAACTTGTCTCTGCACTTTTCTCCAATCTCTCTAAGGCCTTTGACACCATCTCCCATTTGGAATGATGATAAACTTGTCTCTGCACTTTTCTCCAATCTCTAAGGCCTTTGACACCATCTCCCATTTGGAATGATGATAAACTTGTCTCTGCACTTTTCTCCAATCTCTATAAGCCTTTGACACCATCTTCCATTTGGAATGATGATAAACTTGTCTCTGCACTTTTCTCCAATCTCTCTAAGGCCTTTGACACAATCTCCCATTTGGAATGATGATAAACTTGTCTCTGCACTTTTCTCCAATCTCTCTAAGGCCTTTGACACCATTTCCCATTTGGAATGATGATAAACTTGTCTCTGCACTTTTCCTCAATCTCTCTAAGGCCTTTGACACCATCTCCCATTTGGAATGATGATAAACTTGTCTCCGCACTTTTCTCCAATCTCTCTAAGGCCTTTGACACCATCTCCCATTTGGAATGATGATAAACTTGTCTTTGCACTTTTCTCCAATCTCCTAAGGCCTTTGACACCATCTCCCATTTGGAATGATGATAAAATTGTCTCTGCACTTTTCCTCAATCTCTCTAAGGCATTTGACACCATCTCCCATTTGGAATGATTATAAACTTGTCTCCACACTTTTCTCCAATCTCTCTAAGGCCTTTAACACCATCTCTCATTTGGAATGATGATAAACTTGTCTCTGCACTTTTCCTCAATCTCTCTAAGGCCTTTGACACAATCTCCCATTTGGAATGATGATAAACTTGTCTCCGCACTTTTCTCCAATCACTCTAAGGCCTTTGACACCATCTCCCATTTGGAATGATGATAAACTTGTCTCTGCACTTTTCTCCAATCTCTCTAAGGCCTTTGACACCATCTCCCATTTGGAATGATGATAAACTTGTCTCTGCACTTTTCTCCAATCTCTCTAAGGCCTTTGACACCATCTCCCATTTGGAATGATGATAAACTTGTCTCTGCACTTTTCTCCAATCTCTCTAAGGCCTTTGACACAATCTCCCATTGGTAATGATGATAAACTTGTCTCTGCACTTTTCTCAATCTCTCTAAGGCCTTTGACACCATCTCCCATTTGGAATGATGATAAACTTGTCTCTGCACTTTTCCTCAATCTCTCTAAGGCCTTTGACACCATCTCCCATTTGGAATGATGATAAACTTGTCTCCGCACTTTTCTCCAATCTCTCTAAGGCCTTTGACACCATCTCTCATTTGGAATGATGATAAACTTGTCTCTGCACTTTTCTCCAATCTTTCTAAGGCCTTTGACACCATCTCCCATTTGGAATGATGATAAACTTGTCTCTGCACTTTTCCTCAATCTCTCTAAGGCCTTTGACACCATCTCCCATTTGGAATGATGATAAACTTGTCTCCGCACTTTTCTCCAATCTCTCTAAGGCATTTGACACCATCTCCCATTCTTTCTCCTTTCTAAGCTCTCACACCTAGGCATGTCCATTCCCATCCTTGACTGGTTTACCAACTATGTTACAAACAGACAACAATCTACCAAATGGCTACACTTCCTCTCACCTTTTTTCACTACTTCCACCGGCGTTCCCCAGGGTCCATTTTAGGACCTCTTCTATTCAGTCTTTTCATTAATGACTTTCACTTTGCTCTCACTCATGGATCTGTAGTACAATATGCAGATGTTTTTACTATTATCTGCTCCAGCATCTCAGAAACAGAACTTCTGACCATGACCCAAAATGCATTCTCTGCCACCGAAATCTGGATGAGCAATAATCACTTCACCATTAACCGCTGAACAAAACACATCCCTGCTCTTTACACCCAAAAAATACCACTCATAATAAATCAGATTTATCATTTACTTTTGTAAGAAAGCTGCCATAGAAGTCCCCCATACCAAGCTACTCGACATTGCTATAGACGATAACTTAACATTTGACCTACACGTCCACAACAACATTAAAAAACTCACCAAAAACTTGACACCCTTTATAGACATAAACAATTTTTAAACTACTCTAATAGAAAAAACACTTGTCCTTACATTTCCCCTACCCTCTCTCCTCTATGATGTCCCCATTCTAACAAATATCCAGTCCTGTTTAAAAACTAAGATGGAGACCTGCTTTAACAAAATTGCTAAGTTTGTGACTAGTGCAAAATATTCTTCCCATGACTGTTATTCGTTACATTCCCTGAACTGGCTAGATCTCCCACAACACCTCACATGCATACAACTATCTACAGCACACAAAATTATCTATAAACCTCTCAAATGCCAAGCCCTTGCCTCTCTTCTGACTCTTTATCAACCAAACCGGCATCACAGATCTGAAAATCAATCTCTTATCCAAGTAAACAGACCGAAAATCCTGTAAATCAGTACCTCTGCTCTTTCACTGTATGCTGAACGCTCTTCCACCTCTTCTCGGGACCATTAATAGTGCCCCCTTATTTAAAAAGTCTCTGCATCAACATCTCTCTTCTCAGTGGCTCTGCCCATGCACCCTTACCAATATATCTATAACCTGATGTCCCAATTGACCCGTTCTATCCCTATATTCATCATTATTCTCCCGTCTTAAGTGCCAGCCTTGAAAAGCACCTTCTAGCTCATTCTGCCTCACATGGTATAAGAAGAATTATGTAGTTATCCCCACTTTGGTTTATGAATAGTGTATAAGTTAACCACATAGTCTTTACATACTGGATACCTTGGCATGAATCAAAGTTTCTTTCATAACTTCTAGCCATATAATTGTACAATATGCTGCACTTTGTAAACACTTGTTTAACACATTTCTATTATCTTTTTCCCCAGGCCTCCACTGAAAATGAGCTCATTTCAGCCCAGTGGACTTTCCTTGTCAAGAAAAGCAAATAAATAAATAAATAAACAAACAAATAAATAAATAAAGTAATACATAAATATTTATTTCATAACCTTAGTATGTTGATAGACTAACAGGGAAATGATTCAGAAAGGTTACTGTGAGGTGTGCACATGGTGTGCAGGTCATGGTAAACATTTCTGATTCAGAGACAGCCCTACCACTGTGCTGCAACATGAAGACAAACAGCACCATTGTAGGCTGTCTCCATGGCCATACTAAATGTTAATGAAGCCCTCCAGGAAAGAGGACATGTGCCCTCTCCTCAGAACTGCCTGTAGTGAGACACACACAGCTGAGTGATTAAGAGAATAGTTTGGTTAAATACATTTGCCTGTCCACTCCAAACTGCTCGTAGTCATTTGGCTGTGTTCATCCATGCGGTACAGGTAAGTGCTGGGGAGCCTAGTTGTCAGGTTGTGCAAAGGGTGTGTGCATGAGTGTACATGTGGGGCTGCATGTGGCTTATATGTGTGAGTGTCTGTCTTCCTGGTAGTCAGCAATAGAGTGAGGTTAGTGAGGAAGTAGGTTACATAGGTGTGTGTGTGTGTGTGTGTGTGTGTGTGTGTGTGTGTGTGTGTGTGTGTGTGTGTGTGTGTGTGTGTGTGTGTGTGTGTGTGTGGTGGGGGGGTGAGGTTTTGAAGTGACACTATGACCCCTTGTGTAAAAATGGGTAAAAGGTAACTCTGCAACACATACCCATAGACTAAAGAGCAAAGCCTGCCAAATTGGGTCAAGGGAATACTAGCCACCAGAACTGTTCTAACTATGTGGGTCAGGAGGAAGCCTAAATACTAGGGTTACCTTCTCATAATGGAGATGTGGGGAAACACTGGACAGCAGGGCTACCTTCTCATGTTATAATAACACAGACACATGATGGAGATGTGAGGAAACTCTGGACACCAGTGATACATTCTCATATTGTAGTGGCACATACACATAATAGGGATAGGGGAATCATTGCACACCAGGGATATATTTTCATGTTGTAATGGCATTATAGGGATAGGGTGAAAACATTACACACCATGGATACTCTCTATAGCATGCCCTAATGACACTTGTATTGAAGAGCCAGTAGGTACCAGGAATCCTACTATAAACAGCAGGTTGCAAAGGTACCAGAACGTATTCTAACCCTGTACCTTCCCAGAGGAGGAGCTTGTACACATGCTATTGATGAACATGCATGCTCAATCAATACACATGTTTGATGACAGTGTGCTCCGGAGCAGTGGGCTCCTATTAACTGGCACTCAAACACCATGTATATGACAAACCAAAAGACATGCCAACAGGCTGCTAGGGTGTGCCTGTGACTTTGACACTGCATTGACTTGTGCCATACTCTTGGTCTGTGGTAGTAATGGATATCCACCTGCAGTGCACACATACATGCCGCAACACATCTAGCATAGGTTGACAAATGTGTCCGTATCTCTGTCTACTATTAGTACAGCTGTTGATGTACATTATAATGTAGTCCAACATGGCACCAATGTCTTCTGGGGGCTCACAGCACAAATTGTCTGGCTAACATCATCATTTCAGCAATTTTCAACAGTGTTTAGTTCATGCTAGTAGTGTTTTTCTTTTCCTCTAGGTATATCACTACCGGTTTCTTGGGTTTAAATTTGGCTGAAGAATGAGCTAGCATGGCTCTAAATCATCCACCATCTAAAAAACATGTGACAGAGCATTATCACACTCATTTGCATGGCTTCTCTGTAATTATATTTACTCTTGTGGACTGTGCTTTGCTGTCTGATTATTGCACGTGCGGTGGTGGTGCTGCAGTAGCATTGTCGCCTCACAGTTAGACGTT
Source organism: Protopterus annectens (assembly GCF_019279795.1). Lineage (NCBI taxonomy): Eukaryota > Metazoa > Chordata > Ceratodontiformes > Protopteridae > Protopterus > Protopterus annectens. Next base: position 1,311,598,972 of record NC_056726.1, read on the forward strand.
GTCCGTTCGATTCTCAGTTAGAGCGTATTCTGTGTGGTGACATGCGTGAATGGGTGTTCCTTCATTGAAGGTTGTGCATTAGGCCCGGCAAGCCAGCATGTAAAAATTTACTGCCAATCATTAGCGGACCGGAGTTCCGCTGTGGCGACCCCTAACTGGGAAAAGCCGAAAGACAAATGAATCATGCTGATGTTGGAGCTTTTTTTCTGCAGACAAGTGCTGTGCATTGTGAAATCTGTCTCCACATCTTGACCTAAGATGATCCTTAAGGTGTAACATATCTTCTAATCAGGATACAAGTTATATTTTCCCCGCATCATTTCTTTTTCATGGTAGCTAAACCTTCTAATACTGAGTGTACAATTACCTTTAATGCCAGCTTAGACTGACATCTGATTCAATACCTCTCAACTGTCCAGATTTTCACAGAATGTCCAGATTTTTGCCTCATATTTTCAATCTGTTCTTCTTAAAATTTGTGAGTTTCTGGACTTTTTGAGGAAAATCAGTGCGGACTGAAGTCACTAAATAATGACAGGCATTTGAGTTTCAGACTTCATATCATTCAGAAAATGGATGTTGACACAAGACCTTTTATTCTAGCAAATTTCTAATTTTATAAGAGCAACATTTACAATTTGTCCCTATTTTTTGGACTTTTTCCCTCATTATTTTGGGCTATGTCTCTATTTTTTGTGCTAATGGGTTTAGAGCTATGTTCAAACCAACAGATCAGATGTCAGTGTTTACCCATAAGAAGATAATTAGTAGAGTACTCTGCAATCTGTAAGAAAAGACATGAGCTGGTATGAGTTTGACGACATCTGAAAAATGACCAGTTATGGCAGTTTCCAGAATCAACATGCATTCTATACAAGGCAGTAGGATGTTATGATTATCTGAGTGGTATAAAACAGCTTTTTTCAAAATTATTAAGTATTTGAGATATCGCTCTAATTCAGTTTTTTTATTAATAATTTATTGCCTAAGTTGTATAAATTAAACAGTTTGTTTGTTGTTTAAATAATAATCCTAAATAAATAAATTTTCTATTGTTTCTACATCCTACCCACATCCTTTGCAGTAGTCCCAGGAGATTTGTGGAGGAAGTAAATAAAAAATCTCTGATGCCAGACTATACAAGGTCTGAGAATGTTTATGCAGACATTATTCAGTGATTTTAGTGACCCATAAAGCAGCAGAAGACAGTTTCAGTACAAGTCACACCCAGTGCTGCAATTAGCTAGATATATGCTAGCAAAATATATATTCATATTTGACTGCTAGCACGGGACACAGAGAGGAACTGATTAGAGTAATGCAGATAGTTGAATGCACTGGTCAAGGAAAGCTGTATATAATATGCAGGCACCCCATCATGGGGGAGGTGTGGGGGGAGCCTGCAGTCTCTCATGTGGATGGTTTTACCCCACCCCCACCCCCTTACTGATATATGCTAACTCCATGATTGCACAACTATGGAAAAAAAATGTCTCTCACACACACACACACACACACGCACACATGCACACACACACACACACACACACACACACACACACACACACACACACACACACACACACACACACACACACACACACACACACAGTGAATTGGTGCTCAAGAGCAAACACAGGCAACTACAGATCTGGGAGTACAAAATCAGTTGTTAGTGAAAAGAGCTTTTAATGTAAGGGGTTTGACTATTTGAGTTTCAGTGAAATGATGTTTCAGTGTTATGATAGGTACCTGTCTATATATATATATATATATATATATATGTATATATATATATATATATATATATATATATATATATATATATATATATATATATATATGTGTGTGTGTGTGTGTGTGTGAGTGTGTGTGTACATATACATATATTTTTCAATTTAAGTTTAAGTTGTAGTTTTTATAGGTTCATAGGTTAATAGGAGGTTACTAGGCTATTGGCCCTATGGCCGGTATAAGCCTAGCCATGTTACACCCTTGTTCCCTTATTGAGCAAGTTTTATGGTCTGTATTTGCAGCATGAGTCTATGATCAGCACTGACTGCCCTTATCCAAGAGGGACATAGGTGACACCCCTGGGGTAAATTTATGGTCTCACATTCAGTTGTCTAAGTTATGCTTAAAAAGGGTCATTAAGGAGCTCTGTTTTATGTGAATTGGGGTGTGTTCTAGAGGAATGGGAATCTCTGGGAGACATATCTGTCTTTCCTCCATGTCCTGTTAATGTTGCAGGCTAGGTTAAGATCCCTAGAGTGAGTGAATCTTGTCCCATTTGACTTGCAGATGTGCAGCATTTAAATTAGGGCAGGGTCCAAAACTACTCCATAGGCCAGGCACAAGTTACCTCTCAGCAGCCTATAAGATACAGAGTACAGTGACAGGGCCGTCAGTCTGTCCATGTAGGCCATGTGTTGACGGTCCTGAATTTTCTTGGTATGAAATCTCTGAGGTCTCTCCAGCTGCTGCAGGTGTCTGTTGCGATACATACAGAAGGGAGCATTGTATTCTATTAGTGGTCTTATGAGGGATGACTACAGGGGAGTTATAACATCCTTAGTTTTGGATGTGATGCCCTTACTTATGAGATGTGCAACATAGAAGGCCTTCTGTTCCCAAACCACTCAGCACAGGGTTTGAGCTAAGGGAGTACTGTTAATATTATAATTTGCAGGGATGTCTTAGTGAGGTTTGTCCAAAATTTAGACAAATGGGTGTCACCAATGATATCCAGGTTATGTATTATATCTCCGAATAAGAATATATGGCTGGGTAAGTTTAAAATCTCTGTTCTAACTTTTGATATATGACATATATTTTTGCAACAGCACTCCCCAAAAGATCTAAATATAGACTGGAGATAGTTTTGAGATTCCATGTTGCTGCAAGTTCTGAAGTTGTGGCTAATTTGCTTCTACTCGGCACACAATGTATAAATGGTTTGTCACTAAGGATGGATAAAGATCTATGTTAGAGAGGCTGAGTATTAATAATAACATTCATATTTCATGATCCTGGCTGGTAGAGTTTGAAGTCTACTATTAGGCACATTTAAAGATACGTTTCTGAGACACTATTATTAACCACCTTACAATAAGAATAAGTATTTAAAAAAAGAGACCAATTTCCAAAAAGGAATGACTAGCAGGTTATTGTTATAGATTACAATTTGTGAGTTTAAAATTTTGACCCATGATGGTGTATTGGAGTGGTAGTGATGATCAAAAATAATTACAAATTTAAAAACATGTACCACATTATAGTATAGTCTGAGGATGAGGACTTGCATCCGTTGTTTATTTTTATTCAAATGTACTATTGTAGTCTTGGCACTCCATAAAAATGAGGTAAATAATTTAGCATTCATTTTAAAATATCTGATGGGATACGTAAGGTTGTGTTGTTACACAAGCAATAATGCCCAACAAGGGGTGTGTTACTGTACAAATAACACCCACCCAGGGGTGCTATGATGCCTGATGTCGCAGGTGGAGGACCTTTACAGCCCTGAAAGGGAATTATTTACACAGTAACACATACCCTGCAGAGCATTATTGTGCTTAAAGAATGGGCTGTATGTAATATTGTTTTGTTTTACTTACTTGTTTATCTTTTTTATTACTATATTATTTTTTATATATTTCTGATGTAATTAGTTCCTCCACCTAATGCCTTAAATTTACTATAGTATATGCAAATGGTGTTGGAAGAAATATTTTACATGTAAAATATAACATTTTCAAAAAATATCCAGATATTGACTTCAGTTTTTTATTGGTCCCTTACACCTAAAATTTGTTTTTTTGCCAGTCGTTGGGGATTGAAATCACTGAACAATAACATACATTTGAGTTTCAGACTTTATTTCCTTCATAAATTACATGCTAAAACAATTCCTGTTATTTAAGCAACTTTGTAATTTTATGAGCAGCATTTAAAATCTGTACACACACACAGACACACACAGAAACATACTTGCACTAAGGAAAATGCATGCTAACATAAATCCTGTTATTTAATCAACTTTGTAATTTTATAAGAACGATATTTAAAATTGAGCCTTTGTGCAGCCTTTATTTTAGGAGTTATCTTGATATCTTCAGCTAAGCGGTCGACAGGTATACAAACCTCTTAACTGTTGCAGCCACTGCTCATTTGCTCTCACTCTTCACGTACATACACACACACACACACACGCACACACACACACACACACACACACACACACACACACACACACACACACACACACACACACACACACACACACTTCTGCTGTCATGCTTGCAAACATGCATATGCTCACAAATGCAGATAGAAACATAAGCATGCGCACACACTTTCTTTTTTATGTTTCTTTTTTTACACTCATTAAACAGCAAAAGCACTGCTTAGCAAGTGTAAAATAATGGTGGCTGTTAGTTTCCTTACAGTCTGAGCTCCATGACAGCTTAATATGGTACTGTGAAGTGGCACAATTGTTTTTCAGTGGGCATTACCTGTACATTAACACCTTGCTGGAGAACTTTTGTTCTTCAGTCAGGGTGCCAATGTACAGGTCATCCATTCTCTAAGAAATATAATGGCCGGGGAAGATATTAATGTTGATAATCAAGATCTTTGTTAACACACCAGTTTTTAATTTCGCTGTACCCTTCTACGTCATTTTAATTAAATTTTTATTAAGATTCGTAGCTTGGAATTCATTGACGTCAGACTAGATACTTTGAGTATTCATAAATTTTGAATTACTCATTTTTGAGCTAAGGGGAAAAGTGTACATTTGTCAAGGTTAATTTTATAATTAACAAACGAGCTGGATAAGTGCAAACACAACGAACAACAAACAAGTGAAAATAAGTGCAAACGTCCAAAGTAGAACAACGTTTTTAAGTGTAAAAAAGTTTATTTACAACTTGAAATGCTTTTCTTCACCAAAAATATGGTAACTTCCTAAGAAGTAAATACCCAGTTAGTGCAACAGTTTTAAAATACACAGTACCAAATGGCACATGCTAAAATGAACCAATCAATGAAATATTTCATTTAAAGAAAAAGTCCATATTAAAACCAATGTGTCACATTAGTAACAATATAAAACTCTGTGCAGCCCACTCAAGTGTCTAAGATAAAAACTTGTTGGTAGAATGGGTAAAGTAATTTTATAATTAGAAAATTTACTATAATATTCAAACACTTTTAAAAGAGATTTTAAAGGCATGATGGGGTATTGAAGGTTGATGATGATGCAATCCATGAAATGAATGATTTTAACAGTGGATCATGCAAAAGAAATACATTTTATTAAGTGATTATGTCTAATGCTACTAAAGAAAGGGTCTGGTGAAAGAAAAAAAAAAGATATGAAAATAATGGGGAACCTTGTTTCATTCCTGAAAAAATCTTTGTAGGTGGTGAGATTAAACCACTAATTCCAAGACAGGTTAAAGCTGAGGTATATGATGCAGCAGAAATCTGTAAAATGGTGGCAGGAAATAATATTTAGACAAAAATGTAGCCCAAAATAGATAGACAAATAAATAAATAAAATAGAGAAAGAGAGTGAGACCTACACTTTGTTAAAAGCTTTGCTCATGCGTAGTACAAAAATGCATCTTTGATAAGTTTTCCATTATTTCTCTAAGTTCAAACTTCAAAAGTAATTTTCTTTCCAGTTTAAAACCTCATTGAAAATTGGCAATAATAAATGCCACAATACTTCTAAATCTTTTAACAAGTATAATGTTCTTAATTTTAAGATATGACTATATTAGTGAGGTAGACATTATTCTGAATTTGAGTAGAGACCTTATTTGGCCTATTAATAAAAATGTCTATACTAATTCAGTTAACCATGCATTGTGCCATGCTCTCTGATATACTTAAACATACTAGTAAGGACAGGAACAATTTGTACTTAAACTTTTATAAAACTTAGTATTAAACCCATTGGGACCAGGTGCTTTTCCATTAAAGTTTCTAGATGACACTCCCTACTTTTGCTTCATTAAAGTTTTTTTCTCTATGTCATTCTAATTAATGGATGTGAATTTTTTTGGTTGAAATAAATTTAAAAAATGATTAATTTTACTCCCAGTTATCTTTACATTAATAGATGAATAAATATTATCAGTTCAGTAAAAAGATTTAAGAATATCATTAGACTGTGTGAGAGTTTTATCTGCTTCACTGATATATGCAATATTATTACAATGATGTTTCAGTTTATGTATATTGGTTAGTGACTTGGACGGCGCAATACTCCATTCTGCACAGTTGGCATTTATTTGTATGTTCAAAGAAAGATAAACTGCTCACATGAAATTGTTTCAACTGATATTGAAAGATAAGCAAAGAGGTTCATTTATCAAGAAATTTTCAAACTCTAACTGTCCAACTGTAAGATTAAATCATCAAGGGCTACTGTTGATATACATCTTTTAATACAAGAGTTCCTGGTATATTTAAATGTATGGAGTGAATCAAAGCCATTATATCATACAGGTTACAATAATCACATTGTTATCTTGTGAGGAGTAATATATCAGGCCCACACCCTTTCCTAAGATAGAATATAAAGATTTGATACAACGGGACCTAACATAGTATGAATATAGTCACAAAACAGATGAACATTCTAATTGTCATACTCCATAAATTATTTCAACTAAAGAAAAGAAGATCATGAGTCCTAGCAGCTATAATTGAAATTTAGTCATTATTTCTGACATCCTAGTAGTAATGCCTGTTCTATAAATGTCACAATAAACATATAACAAATCAGGCATTTCTGCCTGTTTATAAGTACAAAGTAGATAATCACCCTAGTCATAAATTAGCAGAGCAAAATAAAGCAGCAGGCTATATAATCTGATATTTGACATCACCATTTCTGTTTGAAAAATTATACAGTTTAAAAAAGAACAATACCACTATTTTATTGTTTAGGTTTTGAATCATCCTATCCCATAACTTACCAGTAAATTATTCATACTAATAATTTATAATGATATTTAATTCTGAGCAATTACTAGGTTTATAGGAAAATACTAGACAGGGGTGGCTGTGGTGGTCCAGCGTTAGCGTTGCCGCCTCACAGCAAGAGGTTCTCTAGTTTGATCCTCAGCTAGGGTGCCTTCTGTGCGGAGTCTGCATGTCCTCCCTGTGGTTGTGTGGGTTTCCTCCAGGTGATCCAGTTTCCTCCCACACCCCAAAGACATGCTGTATGTGGATTGGCCACTATAAATTGGCCCTATGTGCATGTGTGTACCTTCTGTGGAAGGTTGGGCACCAGGCTGGCAACTCGTCACCATAAAACTCCACTGCCAATCATGAGCAAACAGGTGATCCACTGTGGCAACCCCTAACTGGGAAAAGATGAAAAAATAAGAATAGGAAAATACTAGACAAGAAATCACAGGAACCTTAAGATGCATTGACATATATACCTTTAAGCAGGCAACAATTAAAAGTTCTTGCCACCCTTTACAAACACTTAATAGTTTTCACCTCCAAATTAAGTAGGGCCATACATGATAACCCTAGTGTAAATCGATGTTTACCCCTCCGGTCATAGACTTTAGGTCACTGAGTAAAACTGTTAGGCAACCAAGTAAAATAAAACTTACTGAGGAAACCAGTTTAATACTTATGGCAATAATCAGCCTATGAAGACTTTGATTCATTCTGGTAATGTGAATATTTATACAACCAAGTGAGAGATAGCACACATTTATCACAAGACAGTTAACACCAGTAATGAACTACAAATAATACGATTGACTCTCCTCTACAATACCTGCTACAATATCCTCTAGCATCACAAATCATACTCGGGTATTTATTTTACTTCATTAAATTACCACCTATATTACACGTCACTGAGCCATCAACAGTCTCTTTAACTGGAGCGAAGAAGGAGTGAAATGGAAAGTAGATATAAAGATTTCAGGTACCAATTAAAAACAATTACATGTGGGAAGAAGTCCATCAAACTGGTGGATAATCATGAGGATCTAGCAAACCCCACACTCAGTAATCGGTACGTAAAAAGGATACTATGAAACAACTTATGCCCCACTCTGTCTCACCCAACAACTAGACATGCTTGCTTTCTTCACAGCCTTAATCATTGGCCATTTCTGCTCTTAGTAAATATATCATAAAAGTGTGATAAGTTTAAGGCTCAGTTACCATCTCCGTCTTCCCTTTTCTGTATTTTCCTCATGTGGTAGGAGGATGCAAAATGAGCCATGTTTTCCAGGTAAAAAGCCATTGGGGAAGTGAAGGAGTGCAACCTTTGGTGACTATAGTCAATTAACTTGGTAATGAATGATTTTAAGTATACCGTCTCTGGCTACTGTAGATAACCTAACCACTCTATTAAAACAGCTACTGAACTTAATCTAGCATTTCCATAATAATTGCTTGGATAATATTTTAAAATGTGTGGGTCCTGTCGGTCTTGAGTGCAAAACTCTCCTAATTGTAGAGTTAATGCAATACACTAATGACTAACTGATGCACCTATTATATAAAGATACCACAGCCTTATTATAAAAATATGCAGCTGAACTCAAAGTAACTAACTATCTGAAGATAACAGTAGCTTAAGCCAGCATTTTTGTTTACTCTTCGATGAATTAAGCATCAGGAAACAGTTTTACTTTGTTGATTACACTTCCTGAACTGTATTTATGGCTACAAGGTATTGCAGTGATCACATTTTATATATATCTTTTATGACCAAGCAGCTCTTTACAAATTTCCTTCAAAGCAGAAGAATTATCTGATTTGTAGTTTAGATCTTTCTCCAGAAATAAAAATAATTCACTCTTCTCTAATTTCATATCCAAAATGTGGAACTCCTTAGCAACAAAGATATCTTCTATCGTACGTACCATTAACACAGTTTAAAAATACACTAAGAACTCACTTTAATTCTAATTGGCTCTGTTCCTGTACTGGTCCAGGCTAGCTTCAATCTTCTGTCCGACTATACTCTGTACACAATGGTTACCAGGTCTTTGCTTGTTGTACAAAGGGCCACATCCTAGGACTACTACATTAACAGATGTAAAATAAATAAATAAAATAAAATTGTATTATGGAACATTTTAAATGATCATTTTCACATTTGGTGCCATGATTATCCTTGGTTGACATATATCACTGTGAATTCCCCAGCAATCCTCTGATTGCAACCATTCCAAGTGAATATTTTTTTCTTTCTTTGTATCCCGCAACACTTGATACTAGTAAGCTAAATTCAATAGTTTGATGTACATGGCTACTGGGGAGTTACCTTACAGGAATATTCAGTCCTGTGAGCTCTGTCAAATTCATGCTATAAAAGAGGCCTGGGAGGTTATATTTATAAAATAATTTTTATTTAATTTGTTTAACAGGATAGTCTGACTGGGCAACAACACATTTTCAGCAGACGCCTGGGGAGAAAAGCTCCAGAAGCACTTAACAACTTTATTTAACACTTGTTTATCAGGAAAGTCTAACTTGGAATGAAGCCAGTTTTCAGCAGAGGCCTAGGGAAAAATACTCCAGATGCATGTCTTTGTAACATGGGAGGAAACCCACATGCATGCAGGGAAGACATGCAAACTCCATACAGAAGGCACGCCATTGAAGATTCAAACCAGAGAACCTCTTGGCTGTGAGGCGACAATGCTACCGCTGCACCACTTTATACATGAGCTACACATATCACATAGTTAGATTGATCTACATTGACAAGGATATGACAAAAATGATGCAGGTTGGTAATAAAGTCAACCAAATTAATAAACAATATTTCAAACACTACAGCAGTAATGAGCACAGAACATCAGGTAAGGGAGTGACATAATTTCTCAAATATACAACGTGTATTTAGAATAAATATCGATGTAATGAAAAAACTAGGTAGTGAAGCAGATTTGGGAGGGATGTGAGAGGGGAGAAGAGAGCAGAGTAAGTATAAAGAATGATAGGGGAGAGGAAGAGACAATGATAGGGGAGAGGAAGAAATGTTAATGTAAAGTTAAGGCAAATAGGGGTGAGGACAGTGAGAGTTAATATGTACAAGTAAGAGGGCAGTAAGGGAAGAGAAGTTAAATGGTTAGATTAATAGTGAAGAGCAGGAGGGATGAGATAAGATGTAAAGTAATAAGTTATATATGGTGGACATAGAATGGGAGACAAATAGGTGGATGAGCAAGGAAGAACCCAGTTTATTTTGAAGATTCGTCTAAGAGCCCTTTGATGACAGTGCTGTTCATAGGTTTGTACTAGGCTAATTGCCATTGCCTTGTGTGAGAATAAAACCCTGCACCTTGTACTTATAAGGTAATCCCTCAAACATTATGCTAACCTCCCACCCCTCTAGGTCACTTATGGTGTTCTTTACTTTTCAAATGCATCAATTCACCAAGTTTGTGAACTGAATAATTTTCTGCATTAGTCAACTGTGTCTCATATTCTGCTATATTTCTGTTATGTGGCCAACAGCACCCTATATTTCATGTACTGTGCAGTGTGAAACTTCTTTTTTCAAAGCAGTGGTAATTAGCTACATAACAGTCCTCTGTGAATGGTGACTTAATTTTATGTTTAACATATCGAGTTCACAAAAACTGCTTGCTTCCACTTGATTCTGTGTTGTCCTCAGGCAAATAATTTGCAAATGGATAATTATCTTCAAAAAGCTGGGTATTTGTAGTCTTTTTTTTATTCTCATATTTCTGGTCTAGGGACCATAAAAAAGGATTTTGTCGTGCCTTACTTTGCCCTGAGGGCCTTGTCTATGTCTTTAGCCATTTAAAAATGATACCTCAATTAAGTTTGTCATCAAAGTATTACCTGAGGCTTCACATCATAATTTTTAAAGTGTTTTTTTACATGATATGTTCCCAGTCGGTCATTACGATTCAAGGACCAAAAACGCCTGTCTGTCCTTAAATCTGTCATATCTACTGGGCATTGTCTGTACTTGTACCATGTTGCTAAGGCCTGAAACTCCCTATCTCTATCCATCAGGTCAATAACCTTCCCTCTCATCCTTCAAAACCATTCTGAAAGATTTCTAGCCAAAAGCTGGCTCTGTTCTTGTTTAACACTTGGATAAACTATACCCCTGAATTAGAAGAAATATCTATATTTACCTTACACCTCCTTACTCTCCCTTCTTCACTCACTTCCTTACTTCTATCAGTTTTTCTCTACATCTTTCTCTCTAAATATACCACAAGGCTGCTTTTCCCTACTTCACACTACAATTCCTACTTGTATTATACTAACTTACCTTTAATTTCTCTTTGAACTGGCTAAGAATTCTCTAACTATTAAATCATTGTCATTTAACTTATATCTGTTCTTAACCAATGTTTTAATACTATGGTTAAATTTGATATAGTTATTTAAACTGTTGCCCTGGGATTCAAGAAGCTCGGCACAAGGATGGTTTTAGCCTTGCACCGACCATCCTCACTACAGATGGTGCAGCAACTTCATATGTATGAGGGTGAGCTGCCGCACCCTCGACGAGCACAGGAAATGTATATGAGTGCAGGAGGTGTGTACAAGTGTTCTACGGAGGTGTAAACATGCCCCGACAGTTGCAAAACCTACTATGTCTACTAGTAGAGCCCGCCTCTAATAGTAAGTCAGTAATTCAGTGTCCGTGGATATCGAAATGTATTTTAAGCATACAAGAGTGTCCATGAACAGTGAAATAAAATCAAAGTAGTCAACACACAAGCACGTAGTGGAATGTTGAGCCCTGTCTCTAGAACTTTCACAATTAGATTCCCCGTGTCCCTATTATACATTTGAATTGCTGCAATATCGAAGGTGTAAGCAAAGCGCAGTGTGTTTGCACGTTGCTGCCCTCTGCCGAGCATAGCTTACACATCAAATTCATTCAAATAGAGAAAAACATGCAGAATCCATGTAAATGTCAATAGTGTAGTGTTTAGAGCATCTGCCTAATGAACAGGCATTCATGGTTCAAGCCCAACAATAGCACATTTAATTTTCCATGTGGGATGAATGTCGTTTTGCTGTAAAACCAACATAAGAGTATCGCATGAGATATTTAACTTAAATATCATTCAAGCAAAGTGGTACTGTCATAATGAATAAGGCACTAGTAAGCAGGTGTAAGCACAAATAAGCAGCAGTAAACACATATAAGTACCAGTAAGCAAGTCTCTGTGCGCTTGCGTGGGTATAAGCAGTGCCCAGCAGATATATAATATATATACATATATATACATATATATATATATATATATATATATATATATATATATATATATGTATATATACATACTTAAATATATACATACATACATATATATATATATATATATATATATATATATATATATATATGAGGAAAGAATGACATAACAATAAAGCATACAAAAGGAATGAGAAGGGAATCAACAGCAACCCCAGTATTATATAGCGCTGTCGGCGTATGTCATATCAAGCTGGGCAGGAGTGAGCAAAACACTGCTACTCACACCACAGGCAGGATATTACCAGTGGGTGTAACATTGTTGATCTGCTAAGTATACATTACACACAGAGGGTAGTCCCTGGTGGGACTACCCAAATATTGATAGGCTATTTGGCCATCCGGCCATTACACAAGAAAGGGCAGGTATGTTCAAGGACTAACTGGTGGGAGAGCCTGAGAATACATGGGTTGGGACAACATACGTGTAGGGCCCCTAACGCTCAGGAGAGGGCAATGTGTGGAGGTGTGTCATCGCTGCGATAACAACTGGACAATAGATGGTATGCGTTTATGTTGAACTCGGGTGGGGTGGAGGAACTATGGGTATGAAATTATGGAGCCAGACGTGCTAGGGATGGATGGGCTGGCTCTAATTGGACAGCCCCGTGGAGGTCAGCGAGTTCGTTATAAGTATACATGCATACACACATGCAGACATCAATGTGTAGAATTACATTCTCTGTAACACATTCATTCCATTTGCAGACATAAATAACATGAATGTGCCCTTACAAACCTCAATAGTAGGTGCAGTGGTGCAGTGGTTAACATTGTCACCTCACAGCAAGAGGTTCTTCTCGTGATTCGGCTGGGGGGGGTCTCAGTGGAGTTTGCATGTTCTCCTGTGTTTTCCTGTGTCTGTTTCACCCGGGTCCTCGGTTTTTCCCCACATGCATCTGAGCATTTCTCTGGCTGGCCCGGCGGCCCGCTGGCTGGAAACCTAACAGGCTCTCCCCGTCAACAATGATAAATAACAAATGAAAAAAAATAAAATAAAAAAAAAATAATAGGTTGTGCATAAGAGGGAAGGGACGAAACTGCTAAAATGCAAAAGTGTATACAATGTCTGAAGTCAGTGCTGGGCTGAAAATAATCAAATGTGAGGACTTTCCCACACATGGAATCATTCCTGTGATCTGCCTGCTACGGCAACGCCAATTACTAAACCAGTCTATTTGTAAAAGAAATACACTGAGCACGTACATAATTAGGCTCTCATGTGTAACGTGTGCATTACCACATAGTCATACATATTAATTTATTGTAGTGTCATGTTAATGGGAGTAAGGAAGTAATGAAGTATAGAGTCTAATCTTGACATAAACACATGCGTGTCCCATGTGGGACAACCCAAAAATTGTGAATAGTGTCCTTTTGGTCACTCATGTCACCAATGTTTGTGGACTAAAAGTTTGGGAGTTCTGAGGATACGTGGAGTGAGTCAACCGAAGGGATGGGTCTATAGAAGTAGGGAGTGGCCAATGTGTAGTGGTGTGGATACACCACAAATACAACTGGAGAATGGATGACTGCAGTGTTAGGGAGGCATTGGGGTGGGTATTTGGGAAACCAGGAGTCATGCGTATATGGGTATATATGCAAATGAAGCAGCACAGCAATAGTGTATTGGTTAGAGCAATCCCACTGCATCACATACCATTTACCATCGGTAATCTGTACATGAACATATTGTGACATCTGTCCGCTGCATAACCTGCAAAGTAACAATTAAAAGTTAACTGGAGCGAAGTGTCAGTGTCATAATGAATAAGGCACTAGTAAGCAGGTTTAAGCATATATAAACACCAGTAAGTATGTGTAAGTGCATTTGCGTGGGGTATGTATTGCTTTACAGACACACACACACACACACACACATATATATATATATATATATATATATATATATATATATATATATATATATATATATATATATATATATATATATATATATATATATATATATATATATATATATATATATATATATATATATATATATATATATATATATATATACATATACTATATATATATATATATATATATATATATATATATATCATAGTGCCTTTTTTAGGCAAGGCTCAAAAGACAAACCCACCTCCATAGGTATCACAAGGGATAAGAAACTAAGAGTAATGCTACTCAACGCCAGTAGTCTAAACCTCTAGATGCACGCACTCGAAACTCTCCTTAGCATGGAGAACATCGATATCTGTGCAGTAACAGAAACCTGGTTCAAGGCTCCCGAGAGCACCCCAGCACTACCAGGTTATACCTCATACCATGCTTTTCGGCCCCAAAACTTGGACTGAACCACAAAAGGAGGGTGAGTATCAATATTCGTCAAAGATACCCACACCTCCAGGTTGGTCGCACAGCACAAAGCATCAGAGACTATCCATATGCAACTAACAGTGGGTAAAACTGCCTTCCAGTTTATAGCCTGCTACAGAACACCCTCCCAAACTCAGGAACCCCACTCAGCCTTCCTGAGAACACTGGAAAATATGAAGGTCTCTCCAAACATCATTATATTGGGCAACTTCAAATACCCAAACATAGACTGGGAGCATTACTCTAGCTCCAACACCCTAGCCCAAAGGTTCCTAGAATTTATAAACTCAAATGCTATGGAACAACTTGTTACCACTCCCACAAGAGGGGAAAACATACTGGACGATCATCACCAACATGGGGGCTCTATGCTCCAGAACAGAAGTGTATCCCTCACTGGTAAGATCATGCCATAAACTAAACTCACTGGATATTCACATCCCGACCCCACCCCGTGCCCAGAAAACCACAGTGAAAAACTTCTCTAAAGCAAATTTCACACTCCTCAAAACTGAGGTGGAATCCTTCAAAGCCCCCAGCCCTGTGGAAAATACGGCCCAGACCGCAGAATCCTTTATAAACACATTCTATGAACACCTTCAGGAATGCATGGATCATGCAATCCCAAATAAAACCAAGACCCAAAACTCCAAAGGCAGGCATCCTGTCTGGTGGACCCCAGCCATAAACAAACTATACAATAGAAGGAGGAAGCTACTACATGATAGAGCAAAATCCCAAAAAGGGAAGGCATCTCTGATCAGTATTAGCAAAAAAATACGGGCACTCATAAAATCGTCTAAGGCCAGCTTCGAGAGAAAAATTGCACAGGACACTAAGGATAATCACAAGGCTTTCTTTAGTTATGTTAGGAACCTGGGTGGGAATTCCCAGATATGCTCAGAATTAGTCCAAAATGACAAAAAATACACCGAACCCCCAGACATTGCCAACATCCTAGCTGACAGGTTCAGCGCAAACTCCCCCCCCCCCACCAAAAGGGCAAATATCCATCCCAGCAGAGTGCTGCCCCCTTGATATCTCAGATGCTCAGGTAAGAGCCGCCCTCTCCAAAGCAAAAAACACAGCATCAATGGGACCAGACGGTGTCCCGGGCTGCGTCCTACATGAACTCCAAGAAGAGCTAAACCCAAACATAAAACTACTGTTCAATCTCAGCCTTACTACAGGATATGTACCCAAAAAGTGGCGTACAGCAACAGTAGTCCCTCTCCACAAAGGTGGTGCCTCAATGGATCCTGGAAACTATCACCCCATAAGCCTGACTAGCTTGGTCTGCAAAGCTATGGAAAGGATCATCATGGACCTCATAAATAAAGATATTGGGGACCTACAGACACTGGATCCTACCCAGTTCGGCTTTGTTAAGGGCAAATCCTGCCTCTTAAACCTGGTCAATTTCTTTGAAACAGTCACCAAGGTCATTGACGAGGGGAGGGTGGTCCACACAGCCTACCTGGACCTCGCAAAAGCCTTCGATACAATACCCCACTCGGGCATTATAGATAAGCTCACCAGCTTAAATATAAACCCCTATGTCACTAGATGGGTTGCAAACTGGCTCAAGGACAGAATCCACATGGTTAGAATTGCTGGAGCCATGTCAGTCTCCAAACCAGTTACATGTGGCATCCCACAAGGCTCAGTCCTGGGACCTCTCTTGTTCGGTATATATTTCTCGGAGGTACAGGCCAACACAGAAGGACTGTGGCTGACCAAGTTCGCAGATGACTGCAAACTAGGTGCCATAATTGACTCTCCAGCCGACACAAGCATCCTACAAAAGGGCCTCATAGAAACAGACAACTGGTGCCAGAGCCATGGCCTCAAGCTAAACACCAAAAAGTGTATAGTCATCCCTTTGGCAAAAATAAAGTGCCCACAAATTACCACACAGGTGGTAATCCATTAAGTACGGAAGAAGTAATTAGGGACCTGGGGACCCAAGTTGATAGCAATCTCTCATTTGACAACCACGTGGCCAAAGTGGTTAGAAAAACATTTTATATAGCCCACCTAATCATGAAGGGATTCACATCTAGATCAGGGGAGGTCATCGTGCCTCTATACTCATCCCTCATCAGGCCCATAATTGAGTACAATGCCCCTTTTGGGATGTACCTTACCAGACACCTGCAGCAACTGGAAAGACCCCAAAAGTACCTCACCAAGAGGATCACAGGGCTCAAACAGATGCCATATGCTGCCCGGTTAAAGAAACTCCAGCTCTACTCAGTGGCATACTGCCTGCTCAGAGGCAATCTGTGTCTGACGTATAAAGCCATGTCCAACCCGGAATTAATGGACATGCTGCACCTCAGAAAATCCAAATCCCATCGAGCTACGCGCTCGAGAGACTTGAACCTCAGCACTGAAATAAATAGGACATGTTGGAGGGACAGATTCATAACCCAGAGGCTCCCTTCACTCTGGAATAAAATCCTAGTCCAGGTTAGGCAGAGTCCCTCATTGCCTCTCTTCAAGAGGAATCTTGATGAGTGGATGGGAGATCGTAGGTTTACCCCGGGTATCACTTCTGTGTCACTGTTAGACAGAGGCACAGTATACTAACCTTGAAAAAGGGCATAGAAAAATTCATTTAAAATGGGTGATGAAAGCCAAACACACTCTGGCTAGGCTTGTAAATGCCCTAGGGCAGATAGCCTAGTATGAACCTATGAACCTATATATGTCTGTGTGTGTGTGTGTGTGTGTGTGTGTGTGTGTGTGTGTGTGTGTGTGTGTGTGTGTGTGTGTGTGTGTGTAGTGTGTGTGTAGATATACACAGATATACAGCTATGATGGGAAACAGCACACAAGAATGACATATGTTCACAGGCTATGCCAATGGAAGTGATGGGCCCAAGCAAGAAACATGAAACACGTAGCTTGTCCTACCACCCCCCCACCCCCCCAGCTGGACACGGGAAACATACACACAAACAATGTAAAGAGTCCACTGCTCCCCAGACCACAGGCAGGATACAACCAGGGATACAAACAGTGCACCTATGAATTCTAATCATGGAACACAGACAGGAGCGTCCCTTGCGAGACATCCCAAAAATTGGCGAGACACCCCAAAAATTGGCAAGACCAAAAGAAGGTGATAAACTGAACATTCTGGCTGGGGCATATACATACCCAGAATACAAGGGTGGGAAAGCCTGATGACCCATGGGTCGAGTCAATTGTATGAAATGGGTCCCGTGAAGTGGAGAGTGGGCAGCGTGTAGTTGTGTGTCCAGAACAGACCAGGACCTAGAGTAAGGATGGGTGCTGTAGAGGAGGTGCGGGTGGGGGAACTCTGGGTAGCTACTTATGGGTCTAGGTGTGCAGGCGTTGGCTGATGTGGGCCTATATGGACAGCCCCAGGGATGTAAGCAAATGTGTTCATTGGGCAGAGGCATCACCCAACGAGCAGCCACACCCACTATGAGTCCCACTGCAGGAAAGTGTAATCTATATGGCATGGAACGGAATAACCAGATGTAGATGTATATATGTAGAGGTATGTGTGTGTATATCTACCCATAGCGACATAGAGATAAGCCTCTCCTTCTCCGTAGTACAAATGCATACATACTGAGACAGAATACATATACATACACACATATAGATATATACATATGCAGACACCCATAGACTCATATGTTGTGAGATATGTGCATATATATATATATATATATATATATATATATATATATATATATATATATATATATATATATATATATATATATATATATATACAGATATATCTGTATATGTATGCATATACAGATATATCTGTATATAGTAATGTAAATAGATATATATATATATATATCTGACTGTAAATATACACATGTATATAGCTAGGATATGATACAGCAGTTACGAGTAACATATGTTCACAGGCCGTGTATATGGGGGTGAGGGGTCCAATAAACAAATGTGTAACACGTAGCATCAACCCCCCCCAGCTATGCCGGTGAGACATACAGACACACAATAAAAATAAACACACCACTGCTTCCCAGACCACCGGCAGAGTACTACCAGTGGGAGAGACCTGCCAGGTCTAATCTTGAAACATAGACATTGATGTCCCTTGTGGGACACCCAAAAATTAATGATCATCGGAATCAGTCCCAGTAATGATTCATTAAACCAGGTTGTAGATGTACACGGACCAGTAGGTTGTGCAAGCCTGATAACCCATGGGTCAACACAATGTACGGCATGTGTCCTGATACACGGAGAGTGAGCAATGTGTAGTGGTGTGTTTATACCCCACCTACACCCACAGTAAGGATGAGTGCTGTAGAGAAGGGGCAGATGGGGGAACTATGGGTATGCAATTATGGGCCTAGGCGTGCAGGTGTTGGCTGGTGCAGTCGTATTAGGACCACCCTGGGGATGTAAGTAATATTCTGAAATGGGCATAGCTGATACCCATACCTCTCAACCCCTAAGAGCAAATACACTGGACAAGACATAAACCGCTGGGGGAACAAATAGGGACCATACCTCTGAACTGTCCCTGATTTCCAGGGATGTCCCTAATTTCGACTCAGTTTCTAACTGTGTCCCACTTAATCTCTCGTAAAACTAGTGACTTTTGGAGGAAAGGTGGTGAATTACACATAATGAATAATGACAACAATTAAGAGTTATAAACATCATTTACCC